>NW_015622165.1:0-351414 GCF_000836295.1 Verruconis gallopava | reverse complement strand
TAACTATCTTATTATATTCCTTCCTTAATAAGCTCTGGTTATACATTGTTCCCTTGCTCTAGGAAGCTGAACCCTTCCGAAGTGGCTTACATTAGTGAAGCTAGTCGGTATCGGGAAAGTATTCCTAACATTATCTTATTCTACTCTTAAGCTTCTTTACAGTTCCCATCTGTAGGAGGCTTCTCTCTCTTGATTTCTCACCCTCAGGAAGGCCTTGACATCGAGTGTCTTACCCCCTGAAGTGGCGATCAGCCTAACACCTTTACACCTTACTACTATACTAGCTATATATTATTAAATTTAAAGTATCTATAAATATACTATATATTATTAAGTTTAAGGTGTCTGCAAGTATATGGTATTCCCGTGATCCCTATTCTGTCATGGCGCCTATACCACGCCGTCGTCACGCCGTACGTGACAGATAAGTAGTAGATAACTAATATAGATTTATTTATTAAGCTTTACCAATTTCAGCTAAATATAATATTAGTCATAGAGTATCAGAATGATTAAATTTTAATCATTTATAGAAAACGAAGTATATTTATAAAGCGTGTTTCCAGCTTTTCAGGTTTTCAGTTCTATAAAACAAGAATATGATATCAGCTTGCGGTAAGTCCTAAATTTGCATTCCTGTAGCCAGAAATTTTGAAGCCTAAATGACGAATATCATTTTGCCGAACCGAAAGCACATGAGCCATGAATTTAGTCGACATCGCCTGAAAAGAGCTTTAAAACACTTCCTTAGTGAATATTGTGCTTAAGAACTTATCATTAATATTCTATGAACAGGTAGAACTTTGACCCTCCAGCATTCGCCTCAGAACCTCTACCTCAGCATCTCGCTTAGCAAGTTTGATCTTGAGCTCATCGCGCTCCTCTAAAGCACTTTGAAGCTGGTTTTCAAGCTCTTTGATCCTATCGATCTTCTTTTGGCGATACTTAGCTGCAGCCAAATTGTTCCGTCTGCGCTTTTCAGTCCTCTCATCACATATACTCTTTGATTTATTCGAAGTACTTTTCCCAGGTAAATTGCCTGTCGGTCCACAATTTGAAAGCTGTTCAAAGCCAGAGCTCTCGGATGCAGACTGAACTTCATTTGTGTGGTCCTCATGTGACGGGAAAAATAAGAATAAGTCTGGACGTGTTTGCAAGTCGTTATGTTCAAAAGATGCGTTATCCATAGTCGTTGATACGCCCGATACTTGATTATAAAGAGTAGGATTGTTTGATGCAGTCGCACAAAAGGAGTCCAATTCGCTCGTACTGATGCTAGAAGTGTTTTGTTCCAACAGTGGCGTCGCTTCTGAATTTGTGTATGAGGATTCAATGGAATCAAGATGATCGAGGCTTGATTTGTTTAGAGAATATAGCCAGCTATCCTGGCTTGTTGAGGATAACAAGTTGAGCAGGTCTGAAGAAGGACTTGGCGGTGAATGCACGACCCATTGTGATGAATCAAAGTCGAAAGGCGAGTTATAGGAAATAGAGGTGAGGCCTCACTATGAGGCCTAATAATATAGAGAGTATGATAGTATAATTGTTGTGGAAATCCTTAGCAAGAATAAGACTGTGAGTTTGGCTGCCGAGGCTACGCATATGTATGTTTTCCAATCAGGATGAGTCAGAATGACTCATAATGAGAGAAACGCTAAACCAAAGCTCGTTTATACGCGGCTCACTCAAAATATCTCTTTTTAGCAAGATCCATTCATCGAAACTCCATCAGATATTTGTCTAACTTGGGCCCTCTCAACTGAAGCTCGATATCATCCTAAAAAGTTAGGAGAAATTACTACCATAATATAATTCCACCATTATGCTATTGCAGTTGTACCAGGGTGTTCCTAAGCAATGTTCGCCTTATTGCCTGGCAATGCATAGTTCTATATATGTATAATATTGGAATAGGAGTTTTAGGTTTGATTTATCGAAACTACGCAGGTTGTAAAAGAGCAGACTTATACAAATCACGTGCAAATTGCTGATCTCTACAGGCATACTATATAATACGCCAAATTGTAGCATCTTCAGTCACGCTTCCCAATGCCATTTTTTGTGCCGAAAACTTCTCTGCGATTTCTCATAACGGGCGAAAAATAAATACAACCATGGAAGAAGATCGCATGCTCACAAATATCGGCCTGGATATTCCGGAGACACTTGACCCTGAAGCAAAAATCTCGCAAAAAGTGCCCAAACGAAGATTTGTAGGCAAACGTGTGGCGGAAAAGACTGCATTAACAAATTCACTAAGCGGTGACATAAGCGAAAGCACCGCAGTCCAAGGCGTGATGTGACCATGAATCTTGGATAGGCTAATCTACTGACAAGCAAACAGCGAGACCTCTGACAAGACGTGCACGCGCACTCAATACCATCCCTCCTGAGATTCTTAACGATGATGACCTCAACGCAGCCATTGCTCTCCTCCCGTCAAACTATGCCTTCGAGATTCACAAGACAATACACCGGATACGAAGCTCCGGGTCCAAGAAGATAGCGCTACAATTCCCTGAAGGCCTGTTGATGTTCGCGACCACGATATCGGATATCATCACTCGATTCTGCCCAGACACTTCAACACTGATAATGGGTGACGTCACATATGGTGCATGCTGTATTGATGACTATACTGCGAGAGCTCTTGGATGTGATCTCCTCGTTCACTACGCTCATTCATGTCTGATTCCAGTGAGCGTGACACAGATTAAAACGCTTTATGTGTTTGTGGATATCTCGATTGACGTCCAGCATGTCCTTGATACCGTACGACGAAACTTCCAGATTTCCAATACAATTGCTTTAGTCGGCACTATTCAATTCAATTCTTCCATTCACCAAATCGCGTCGGTGCTCCGTGAAGAGGGATGGAATATTATCGTCCCACAGATAGCGCCACTCAGCAAAGGAGAAATTCTTGGTTGCACCTCACCCCAGCTATCCGTGGACTCTGCTGTACAGAACACTGCTCACATGGTTTTATATCTGGGGGACGGTCGTTTTCATCTTGAGTCAGTCATGATACAAAATCCTTTACTTCCGGCTTATCGCTACGACCCGTACTCGCGCCGCTTGACCCGTGAATCATATGACCACGACGAGCTTTATATGCTTCGTCGATCGGCTATTACTGCTGCTCGCAAGGCCCGCAAATGGGGCCTTATACTGGGCACACTCGGCAGGCAAGGCAATGCTAATACGCTATCAATGATTGAATCCATACTAGAACAACACAACATCGAGATAGTTCGTTTGGCTCTTTCAGAAATATTTCCGGGGAAGCTGGCGATGATGGCTGACGTCGAATGCTGGGTACAAATTGCATGTCCACGGCTAAGCATTGATTGGGGCTATGCTTTCCCACGTCCGCTGTTGAGTCCATACGAAGCTCTTGTGGCAATGGGCGTCAGGAAGGCTGGATGGATGGAAGATGAATCTGCAAATAAGGTGTATCCTATGGATTTTTACTCGGAGCGAGGACTAGGAAGAATAAGGGCCGGTGATCTAAATTCATTGAAATCATAGAGTCGAGATGGTTTAAAATTGCCTTCTTTGCAAGATTTTCCCAAAGCCATTCAACTACTTTGCCTTTTCAGCTGAGCGCAGATTGTCCATGTTTATGTTCTCAATCTCATCGCAGTTGCTGAATTGTTTTAAATGCAGTCCAAGCAGAAATTCCAAGTGCAACTGTGTTTCCATTGCTTATTAACTGCGGTCAATTTATCCTTGTGACGTATCAAGACCTGTGGTTTTATCTACTAACGGCACTCATCCAAGGCATTCTCCACCCTTGAATTGTACGAACTTAGGAAAGTCCTGATCATTAATAGGCAGTGTTTACAATTGCGAAAGTCCGACAGGAGAAAGAATTTAGAAGATTGAAGACCAGAGATGGACGATTACAGATTTCTTATCTATCAGTAGCAAATGTATTCATATCGCGGGAACTTCAGCTTTCCATAACTTCCCATGATGTCTCTTTAGAATCGACATTTGGAACAGTAAGATAGGATGCTACTAGTACAGATGCTGTATTCATAGCACTACTTCTTTACCTGTGTGCTTTACTGCCTGCCTTGGACTGTGCTGGCTCCTTTGCAATTGCTGTCAGCTGATCAGCGGTTAGTTTACGTCTCGGTCGTAGCAGATCTTCTACAGTCACGCCATTCCCGAGCTTAGTGATTCCCATGACAGGAGGGTCGCCTTTCTTACAAAACTCCCACAAGCCTAAATATTCGTGTCAGAATGTTGTCGGCTTAATCAAGGACCCGACTAGACAGAACGTACCAGGCAGCTTATTACCAGCTAATCTGAAAGCATCCCTAACAACCTGCTCATGCACATCACCACTCAACTCAAAAACAACCCTCGAAACCGCAACACGTGTTGCCCAATGATCGAAGCTACCTTTCCCCTTGCCCATTCGCTGGTCATTGCCGCTAGCGTATACGCCGATGTTTGCTACGACTCGTGTGAACAGCCTGTATCGCATACCCCTCAATCGCTTCTTGATGGTTTCTTCGGCTACTCGCAGCTGAGCTGCTGATATGCGCCGACCATGGTCCTTGAGCCTCAAGCCATAGTCCCCCCAGATGACAGTTGTGCCGCGAGTTGAGCCACCGGTTGCTACTCGGGGTCGTCC
The DNA here is from genome assembly GCF_000836295.1 of Verruconis gallopava. Lineage (NCBI taxonomy): Eukaryota > Fungi > Ascomycota > Dothideomycetes > Venturiales > Sympoventuriaceae > Verruconis > Verruconis gallopava. The sequence continues at coordinate 346,766 of NW_015622165.1, read as the reverse complement.
TTTACGTGATGGATATTTTTCGCCACGTTTGGGTATGAGCCAATTTTGTCGAATACATGCTGAGGAGAAAGCACGCTTCGTGGCTTGGTGATGGGATGAAATTGGAATCGTGCGTGATGGAAGTGGTGCAACTACAATCAACTATCAGTCAGAGCATAGGGAGGATTTGCTTCTAGATTACCTGCTCTAAGCGATAAGGAGCGAAATTGGTCTATGAGACCACGACACTGCTGGAAAGGAGAAGGCATTGACACTGTGCTGCTTGTTCGAAGGAGATGGTTCAAGGTATCCATTTTGCTTCCAGTCAAGCATAAACGCGCGTGTATCGCGTCTCTCATTGCGTCGGAGTTCTGCCCAACACGGTAATCGCATCTGAGCAACCCTCTGATCGACGAACATTCGAAGGTGGAAATGCTTCGAGCTATTTAACTGTATAAGACAGGACACATTCCCGTACCAGGAATATCATGCCACAATCGCCATGCACGCATACCCTAGAGTAAACTGAGCCCTATCAAGTATCTGCTTACCTCTTAATTCGACACAATTCCACCGCAACGCTACGTCCACGGAACGACGACGATGGACACAGACTACTCCACAATCAAGCTTACGGAGTTGCTCCGACACCCAGATGACCTCGACAAAATATCGGCTCTCAAGTCTGAGTTCCAACGCAAGAAGTCAGCTATTGACTCTCAACTTCGACTAGGACTGCAGGAACAGCTTTCAATAACCCAGACTGGCATCGGGTCTATCAATGAAGGGCAGCGAACAATCGAAGCAATTAGGACCGAAATGCAGAAGATTGACAAGCTGTGTGCTGAAGCCCAAAATATGATCAACGACTTTCCACATATCAACCTAGTTGCTCAAACGCACCGCAATTTTTCACTAGTCGAGGAGATGAAGAATATCATTGAAACATTTGCACTGCGTCTGGAGAATATCGAGAGGATGCTTAAAGAGGATGATACCATGTTAGAGAGCCAGCCAAATCTCCTCCAAATCCATTACGAGCTTACACAGCTGCGAGATGCAAAAGATGCTGCCCTGGAACAAGTGAAAGAACATGAAGGCGGTCAGGAGTTAATTAATAACTTACAACTTCCCTACGGAGGCACACTTCAGGATTGTTTCAACAGACTTTCTGAATGTGTGGAATGGTTTGACGAGCATATTGGCCTGGTTTGCATCAATTTGGTACAGTTAGTCCAACAAAGCAATGATAGCTTGGTTGTGCGACTAGCTACGATCATACACGAAGAAGAGAAGAACGATAAGAAAGCCAAAGCACTCCAAGATGCTCAGCAAGAATACAAGGAAATTGCCTCGCGTTTCAAAGCCATCACCAGTGGCAAGAAAGAAGTTCGTGGCTACAAGGAGAAATTCATAAAAGCTATCGAAGCGTATGCCGAGAATCAGCTTGACGAGTCCAACCAGGCCTTTGAAGAGGACCCTGAAAATATTGACAAGTCCTTCCGATGGTACTTCAATGACCTGATCGCTGTCAAGCAAGGTATGCAACGGCTGATGCCAAAGAAGTGGAAGATTTTTCAAACATACGTGCAAATATATCACAAGCAACTGCATGACTGGCTTATTTCACGAATTGATAGCCCCGATCTACGCCCTCCCCAGATTCTTGCAATTGTTAACTGGGAAGAAAAGTACTACAAAAAAATGGCTAAGCTTGGTGTAAGCGACGACTGGATGCGTCCGCATTTGATAGACTCTCGTGGGCCTGATCTTATTCGTGAGTATCGCCAGCTCATCGTCAGGACCGTCGATGAATGGATGTCACGTATGCAAACAACCGACACAGCCAACTTCACGGCCCGTGACGAGAATGCTCTGGACCAAGATGAGAACGGAGGATTCCGTACTAAAACACTTTCTGACATGTGGCGTATGTTACGCGAACAGCTGGAAGTAGCCAAGACATCAAAAAGAACAGATATCCTGGAAGGCGTTATTGAAGCAATGTTTCGCGCTCTCCAATCGCGGCAGCGCATGTGGGAACAGCTTGTTGATACCGAACTAGCCAAATACTCGGAGAGCAACAGTAGCTCTGAAGGCTACCAAGGGCTGCAAGATTGGCTCATTGCAATCGCAAATGACCAAGTAGCATGCATAGACGATGGAGATGGCTCTGAGGCAGCGCAAGGATATCTTACTCGCTTCGCCAATGAGATTTCCCCAGTACTTTCGCCTGAGTACGCACCTAAGGCTGCACAACAAATCGAGAGTCTGCGAGAAGGCTACATAGACCTATCGACGCATTGCTTGTCTGCATTCGCAACACTCGTAGTGCTTATAGATTTCAGGCCATTGCTTCCCGAGTTCTTCACGCCAGCTTGGTACGGCAAGAAGGGCATGGGCCAAGCTATATCCACATTCGAGGACTACCTTTCTGATTATACGCCTGTTCTTCACCCCCTATTACAGGATATACTCGCTGAGGAACTAAGCACCGAACTTCTCATCAAATATCTTTCCGCAGTTCACAACAAGGGCGCCAAGTTCAGACGTACGGATCCGTTTGTGGACAAAATCCGTGACGATGTTGTTACAGTTTTCAATTTTTATGAAAACTTGCCCTGTGGAGATGCGGTCAAACAAAAGTGGCGAGCTGTAGAATGTTTAGTTGATTTGCTTGAAGTTGAAAAAGCTAGTGTGCCTGACGTCTACGAAAGTGTGAAGCGAGGATATTGGGATGTCGGCATGGGATGGGTGGAGGCATGTTTACGTGCACGTGATGACTTCGACAGGAGCTTACTTAGCGCAGTCAAGGCTAGAGCTGGAGCGATTGAGGTCGACAGAGGTATGCCTACAGTTATGGAAAAGGTCAAATGATAGACTCCTAGGGGTAGAGCTGCCATGATCTGTGTATAATACCCCGTTATTTTCGAACGAAATGAGATACTCTCACACACGCTTTAATATCTTATCATAGTATACAATCCCCTTTCCCAATCATTCCAGGCTGTTAGGTCTCTATAGAATAACTTGCTCCTCAGTTCGGGTCCTTTGGAATTCGTTTCCGCTGGCTTAAATTAAAGCTTGAAGTGACTCCAAGGTGAAGTATCGTCAGATAAATCAGTTCCAGGTATTCATGGTCATACCACTTTCAGCTAGTGAAAATCTGTACTTGAAGGTTATCAAGATTCATTCATATATATAGATGTGCTTATCGAGTACATGCATGCCAGTGGCTTCGTTGAGTTTGAATTCAGCAAGTACATAGCTCGACAATTTCTGCCTCGGTACTTCCAATCACTCGTCCCCAATTTCACCAAGTAGCACTCTTTTGACGAACACCTAGTCTAAGAGATCGCGCTGGACAAGATATGCATTATGCTTGAAATAGCATGTCATAAATATCTGATGATCCGCTAAATACTTAAAAGCTTCGACAGTACTGATGAGCGAGAACACAAAAAAATCTTGATTTGCACCAGGTTTGATTAATTTTTAGAAATATCTTTTTGATTGTACATATAGCCATAAATTCAGTTTACTTATTTTTTCGTATCGCGTGATTTCTAACCTATTCATTGACCGACAAGACGCTGTGCTATCAGGCCCACACTGAATAATTTTCGCATCTTCTTATCCGTAGAAGCTATGGAACCAATACCGGGGAGCCAGCATGTATAATTTCTTCTACAACCCATATATGATCCAATGATAGAGGTGATCAGGTTTTGATGTCAAAATGTCCGAGCTCTGACGTGATAAAACCAGAGTATTCAATAAAGTGAACCTCTAAAAGCTCTTCTGAGCTCGCCGCCATCGTTTTCTCCTCTCCCGCTCTAGGCTGCTGCTCATAGCCACCAGCGTAAAATGTGGCAATACCTGAAATGAGTGTATTACAGCTAGGCGTGCCGGCATGTATAGTTTGGGTGTGATGGAGGTATGCCGACTTGGTCTAATTTCTCAAGCTTGGCGGAACAATATCCTTTATCTTCCTGCCTATTTCTCCGCGTTCTGATTCTCGCTCGTCACCATGGCTGATGTTGAAATCCATGACACGCCAAATACCCTGCTGGCTGTTGTTGCTCTCGACGTCGATAGCTTTGGCCTGCGACTCATCTTTCATGTCGTCCCTAAGGGTCATCTCCCAATCGGATGAAGGCGGGCCTCTCCTCCTTGAAGAAAATCTCCAAGACGAGCCTGAATTCGAATGTCCCTTGTCGGAACTCATGGCAGCGCGTGAACGGAAGGAAGCTTTGTGGAAGAAAGGCCGCAAGGTGGGTATGCAGGCTGCAACTAGAACGACGTTCTGCTCGATCAGGCCCCAGATAACGAGTGGAACAACATTGTAGACTACGAAACCATCAGTGGAAGATACAAGGGAAACCTGCCTGAAAATACTCACGCGGGTCTGTTCGATCTGTAAATAGATGCAGGTATGTCGCCTTCACAATAGTAACAATGGCGCTCAACAGGGTTAGCCCCATCATAATGCAAATGCCCACCTTAGTCGAGAGTGGCATCTGCAGCTTCCAGAATACGGACACAGGAACAACTGCCAAAACTATATCTGTAACTGTCGTGTACCCGCTGACAAAGTAGTTGAAGTCGTCGAATATATGTGGCGACCAGCACTTCCCACCTGGCGTGTACGGATTCCATAACATAGAGCGCGGTGTGCATTGCATGAAAATAAGGACGACCGCAATAAGGGCAACGGTTACCTGTACAATCACCATAATGTACAGAAGAGTAGCGCGAAGTGGATTTCTGTCCAACACATTGACAACAAGGATTGCAATCGAGATGTTGGGAAAACTGAAGGCGCCTTGGATGGGAGTGTTAGCACCGAAACAGATAAGCAAAGACCCGGATATGACAAACCAATGTTGAAGGCTAGAGAGGAAAAGTTAGCATGGAACAACAGGCTGAAGTGATGAATAACGCACGAAAGCCCAATATCTGCCAGTAAGCGGTCTTAACCAACCTATCTGGGCCAAATTCCTCGACAACAACTTGAGTATGTCGACCAAGCCCCAGGGTGACTGAGTAGGATACAAAAGCAGCGGCAATGATGCTGAATGCCTATTTAACCTCTCGTCAACTACTTTGATAAATATATTGTGTTTCACATACTTACCAGCGACAAAAAAATGAAAAAGTCATCCCATCCTAGCTTCCGCGTGATCTGCGAGCGAGTAAATAGCTTCAGAGCTACAATTATGATCGCAATGCCTGTAAACACCCAAGCAATGATATTGACCTGTGGTCCACGGCTTTCCTGAAGCTGGGAGGCACTCAGCGCTGGGCTGTTGCTCGTCATGTCGATAGCATGAATGACAAGTGGTTCAGGCTGGACACCCAAGGGTTTCAGGACAGGAAAAAAAGGGACGAATCACAAGATTGCGTCCCAAAATTCGTATGCCAGCAGATGGCAACTGCACCGAGTTCACGCACTAGATTATGCGATGCTTCAGTTTCAGTATAGAATGAGCTTGCTCCGTATCCTCCTAGTGGGAGCTGACGACCGTAAAGTATAAGAAGCCGAGTATGCATTGGCCAGTTCTGATCATGTCCCTTCAACTAGGATGAAATCCTGCGGACAAGGCTGGCTGCTGTCAAGAGAATAATGCACAGGCCTTGGACGTTGAGTATTAGGCGAGTACGGAGTACAGGCGATACATTTATCAGCCTTAGGTAAATGATGATTGCGCTCTGATCTTTGAAGGGAGAGAAACAGCGGAAACCACGACAAAGTATCCCCGGTCCAAAAAAAAAGCCACCAGGGGGTGAGGGGCCCAAGAAGAAGGACGTGGGATCTTGGGCCAGGTGCCTGAACACGAAGCTTGAATGTGGCTCCTGGTCAAGACGGGGTGGTTCTCCGGATACGATGGTTTTTTCAGCAAAGATCGGCCATGATGCAACAAACTCCCAAAGTTGAACGTGCTGGAAACAGTAATTGACCCTTAACCGCGCGCAAGCAGATGAGACAATTTGGGCGAGGGAGTATGTCCGGCCCGACGCCCCGGACCGTGGATAAGGAGACGAAAGCGCGCTTGCCGGTCGTTAATTGGTTAGCTGTCAGCAAACACCCCGAGTCATGCTTCTTCGTTTGGAGCTCTCCCGGTCTGGGAGGCACAATATTATTGCATCGCTTGCGGATATGCAGATAGAAAAGATTTTGCCGTTGGCGCATGCGCAGCGAGACCGCTTTGCCCGTGGAGCACCGCGTCCTCTAGCCCCATGCTTCCGTCGTCGACACCTGCATATTGCACCTTGATCGTGCCGGGGCCCTCGTCTTTGTGATCAGCGAGGACGGGCTCGTCAACAGGCCCAGGGAAAGATTACCGTGCCGTCACCTCCAAAGAGAGGCTCAAAAGACTGCACGGCTGCACAAGAAAGAGCACCGCGATCGGAGAGTTCGTGTAGTCTCCCAGTTATTCCTCGTTATCTTCCTGAGCCTCGCCGCTTCGTGTCTCGGCCCCCCGTTGTCCCCTTGTCAACACTCTGCATGACACACTCTTCAACTTTGATTTTTCCGCCCTCGCACGCTCGTGGCATTATTTTCTGACTTCGCAGATCTCGTCTTAACAGTTTGCCCAATTTTGAAGTCATTGTCACATCTGTTAGCTGGAAACACGGCCCATCCCCTCCCTCCCATCTCCCCCAAGGAGAAAAAAAAGGGAAAAAGAGGAAAAAGAAAAACGAAAACGAAAGGAAAAGAGCTTCTTTGCTCCTTATGGACTGTCCAGATTGGAAGGGTGACTTTCGTACCATTTTCGCGCAAAGGCAATTAGTTGCTCGCAATCCAAAGCCGAGCGTCAAGAAGCCGTATGATCCTTCAAGCCTTCCAAGCTCTACGGCCCGCGTCTGTGTACGGAGCAGAGGCTAAAACTTTCTGGGCCATCTCGGTTGCAGGCGATACCGAGCCCAAAGCCAAGCACCAGCATTGGGCCGCTCTGACTATTGGCTGCAGTGGTTCTCCTGCCATGAGATTTTGCTGTAGATCCATGGTTTCCACGCGGCTTGTCACGACATCGAACTAGTAGAGTAAGGCTCTACAGCAAAGCCATCAGTTCGTGATGTGTGCCTGCCGATGAGCAAGATGATCTGCAAGAACTCTAAACAGCCTGTGCATGACAGCAATCATTAGAGAAGCTCAGCTTCCCCTGTCGGTCATGCCTTTGAAACCGTGTTGATCTTTCTCACAAAAGCACTGCTATTGTATGATCAACGCACACTCGAGTCGATTGAACCTTCGTCAGTACATCGCCTCTTCGCTCCTCACGCGTGGGTACCGTTTTTCCTTCGATGCTCATACCCATATCGCCCATTTCGACATCATCATTGCATTGAGCATTAGAATTGGTTGTCATGCCAACATAGTCTGATTATGGGCCACGCCTTGTGGCCCCTTGTCCGAATTCAACGATCTTGGATCCTCTCCTCCGTACGCAATCCATTCTCCGCAGAAACGTCTATATTTATCTTTCGCTCGATCGACGTATGACTGTAGAGACTGCTACTGTTTGCATGAAGAAGTGACACGACAAATCTGCCCAAGTGATCGAATGAAATTTATTTCTTAGGTAGAATTATATTCACTGCACTGTTTGGAGGTACCGAATGATATCAGACATACTTGTTCTCGATTACCAGCATTACATAGGATGGATTCTGGAATGTCATAAACTATAGTCTGCAGTTACATGGTTGCGATCTACAAGCGCCAAGAACGTGTCAACGAATTCTTATTCTCAAGAAGTACACAAGCAGGCAGAGGTATGTACATATACATCGTCTCTTGCGCCTCAGAACGTGTGGGGACATCAAAAGCATGTCTTTCCACGGCCGTGGTAAAACTCAATTCTAGGCACCTCCTTGAGTTGAGGAGTAGCTATGTTCGAGAACGAAGGAAAGAGAGAGTTGGGACAAAGGCGCTTGACTGTCCGAACACAAAAGACTTGGCCAACATGAACATTCTACACGCCAAGAATTACAAAAGCATTGAGCAACTTTTCAACGTCTGCTTCGAAGGCGGCTTGTGCTTGTGGCGACGTCTGTGTACATTGTATGGGTCTCATTATTCCCTTGCCTCCACATCCCGGTTCGAAGCTACGGGGAAGTCGATCCGGCTATTCTAGTGCGCCACCCGGTTGTGTCCTCGGAGGTGTGGTGAAGGACGGCACGGCGACGACTTGGGCTCCCGTCTGTACGATCGATGCGTTGCGACGCATCTCGCCAATGTGCTCATGTCACATTACATTTGGCCGTCTTATAAAGCCGTTATCGCATTCAGGTCGGTCCTATGCTTCGTACGTTTCTCGCTTGATTACCGTATTTTCCTTCCTGGATTATCAGTGCCTTCTGCAACCTCCGTGTACGCATTCAAGAAATAATTGCTGGCAACAAAATCCATCGGTACGGAGTGCCAGTTCACAACCTTCGTCGCTTATTTTAGGACTTGGTGTCAATGTGATTGAGGAGATTGATTTCACCTGTCTGCTATCAATGTCTTTGTGGTCGCTGCGTCTGTTCGAGAAGAAGAAAAAATTTCTCCGTGCGCAATGGCGTTTTTCTCGTTTCAGTACTTTGTGCTTCGAGGCACAAACAGTAGGACCATGCGGCGTCTCCCTGTGAACTGAAACTTTTGGGCTAATCTTATGATGATTCACTAAATACACAGTTTGTTAAGCTCGCAGAATCATTACGGAGCAACAATAGTCCTCGCAGTGTGTGCAATGACCAAGTACTCTGCAATTGTTGATAAAGAAGAAACTGAAAATTTTTGAAGAATCTCGCTGCTTCAGTTTCTGTCTTAAAGGCTACTATCCCCAAAAAAACTGGAATTGTTGAAGATAGGCCATTCTCTTCGAGACTCATATTACTTCTTCTAAACGTTTCCAAGACTCGTAAGGACATTTCGCGTTGCTCGAGTTTCTCCTAGCGATAGGAAAATAGACGGAACTAATCACTGGCCGTTTGCTTAGGTACATCGTGATGTTCTCTTCTGTCATGTCATAATAATTTGTTGCTTGTCCCGATCAAGATTTTATTCTGTTTCAAAGTGTTTCAACCCTATTCGTAACGATGTTTCGTTTACCCGGTAGAAATCCACATGTTTGATCAGATATGTGGTGGCACCAAAAGTGTAGTCCCGGAGCACTTGCTATCAACCTGAAATTATGGTGATGAATAAATACATCGAGAAGCAAAGCGACAGACGGCTTGGTTCAACTTTGAGATCGCGTATCCGAACTTTTTTCGTTAAAGCAAGTCGTGTTAGTACATTTTGAGTTCACATTGCCCTCCTCTTTCATCACGTCCGTCCTAGCATCGGCTGGGTTTCAATCATCGCCGTTGTCGATAAGCATAATCTTGAGAATAGCATGTGGAATGACCGAACAAGACTATTGTGTGGAAGCATGATGGATTCGGAAAATCTTCAATTCTGAGAAGAGAGAAATTTTCTGGCGAAGTACATGACGTTGACGAAAGAACCGAGTAACAATATCATTAAGAACCTCCGGATAATTAGAAAGGCAAGAACCTTTTCAACGATCCTATTGTATTCAGACGAATAATAAATACCAAAATGTCCTATTTACATGCATAACCTGTTGGAATAGGAAAGACGGAAATTTTAGCACAAGCTAGATTTACGTCGAAATTGATTGTTAAAAATGGCGGATCAAAAAATGACTTTATTCGACTAGCGTAGTAGAGGTGTGGAAATTTAAATGCACAGTCGCCTCAGCCAGAAGCACAGAAACGTCATCCCGAATGTTTGGCAACAACATGATGGTTCTTGGATGATCATCGCCATGGTCGTGCATCGTCGAGCCAATGGATACTTCTATGCCTTACGTCGGATCTTCTCTACTTGCGCCAAAGAGCTCTTTCCATGATCCGTCTGTGACCTTCTTATCTGCGCCGTATAGACCAATATCGTAAGCTTTTTTCATTTGCTTGAGGCACAATTCACGACGTGCCGAAAAGTCGAACATAGGCTTCGGATACTGTGCATAGCGAATGCCCTTCTCTTCGACCACATCTTCGGAACCATCACCTCGAATAATACAACCCCATTTTCTCTGATCTGCGATGGGTGCCTTCCAAGGTTCATATATGTACTTGTCCGAGAAATTTTTCAATTCGGGGCAGAACTTGCGAACAAGCTTTCCGCTCTTGTCCCATTTGGCTGGAAATGCAGTGGGAGAATAGCAGCGGTAGAATTGACTAAAAAATGCTGTACATGACAGCCATTGCCAATTTCCAGCGTTGCAAGCGGGCTCGTGGTCGATAAGCAACTCTTCAAAGACTTCAGCACCACGCTCCCAATCCACATAGCACCCTCCACGTGTTAGAAAGCAGGCAACAGCATGTCTTCCCAAGTGATGGATCCACCCTTCTAGGCGAAGCTGTCGCATCAGTGCATCGATCCAAGGAAAACCAGTGCGTCCGTACTTCCAACGCTGAAAATATTGCGCCGCTGCCGGATCATCAACATGATATTCCCCACTTACATGACCTGTATCTGGGTCGACTTTTGAAGGAAGATGCCACGGGACAAATCTTACGTACGGATTATTGAACGTCTGCCCAAATACAGTACCAATTTTGGCTTGAGCACCAAAGTACATATCTCTAAAAAGCAGCTGCCCCGTGAGTGAAGTTGGCGGCGTTGACGCACGGCCTTTGTATCTTGCAACAGTATCCTGTACACCCCAATAGAACCTGCGACAAGAGAGGGAGCCAAAGTGCAGGTGAGGTGAGAGCAGCGTTGTTGATTGAGGTTCGAACTCGGTCGGAGCTGTTTTGGGCTTCTCAAATGTGGCAGTATACTCATGATTTGCGAGAATTGCTTCTAGCATTTCGAGTGCAATGGTCTCACCCCCCCGATGCGATGTAGTTGGTTTCTTGAGTCCAAGCTCGTCTATAGTCGGCACAGCAAAATCATTTTCTGGGCCCGCAATGCTGGAATAGGTGAGTTCATTTCTGTCCCTGTAGATCGAATTGACATCGTATGGTTTAGATGGTTTCTCATGTTCAAATGAGAGACTCAGATTTCCGGGATCGGGAATTTTCTTGGGCGGAGGTATGGGGCGGTTGATTTCTCCAACTTTGGCGCCAGCTTTTTGAACTTGGCTCAGGCTCATCGTAGGGTTTCCGCTGTTTGCAGCCACAAGCTCATCGCTATCCCATAGCGTCCGACCTGCAATACACAGAACTTCGACACCAGCATCCTTAGCCATGCTCTTCACTTTGTCATCCCTCTGGCGTGCATAAGCATCGGTGTCTTTCTCGAATACCAGATGTGTGATATCCCATTCTCTCCAAAGTTTGGGTAACAAAGTTTGTGGGGCTTCACGCATCACAAACAATTTGGACTTCTTGTTGAGTTTTGTGATGCTATTTGATAAATCATTTTGGCAATCAATGCTAAGGCATGTAAGCCGACACTGCAAATGTGTTTTTACGAGAATTAAACCTTACAGAAATTGGAATCTATTGGGTCCAACACGTGCTCTGTACATATAGTGTGGATCCCAGCACCAGATAGGATAAAAGGCCTCCGGGTCGAGGTCCAGGGCAGTTTTCAAGGCAGGGGAATCATGGAGACGCAGATCAGTACGAAACCAGTAGATGACACGGCGACCAGAGCCTAACTTCTGTTTTTTCAATTTGGGTGTCATTTTAACACTCCTTAGGCAGCTAGAATTAACTATATGAAAAGCTTTTGCGAGACATGAACATTGGTACAAGGGGCCTCGAGCACGACGGAGATCAGAAGTGCACAATATCTTGGTGGCTGTGTGCACTGGAATAACGATTAGCATGTAGTGAAAATATAGGAGTGCTGAGATTTCCGGAGTCCATTGCGGGTATATGTAAAGAACAAGATTCTTGCTCTCGACGGAACTGGTCAGTCGATGATGCGGTGGTTTTATGGTGGCGGCTGCTGGCCCAGACGTGTGCTGCAGTGGGAGCTTAGTTCTTATTTGGGGTTAGCGCATGTCGCATGTCTAGAGGCCATGGCAACTGACTCTGACGCAAGACGCTCAGATCGAGGTCTTACTACGCACCATCCTCATCATTCAGCAAAGCGTGATACGCAGCCAGCTCGCTCCTAGGCTTTCTCAGATTTGCAATAGACCCAAGCAAGTGAATACTGCATACGGAAGCATTTGCGAGCGCCAGATATTGCATCTCACTTAGGTTGTCTCAAGCCCACGCGGTGTATCACGAGCCTACAACAAAACCCCCAACCTATCTCCAACGCCATAATACTACTTTCTAAAAGTCTTTCTTTTGGCTTTAATTGAATAGAAATTAAGAAGCAAAGAGGAGTCGAGAAGCCCACACTTGGCAGCCAAGTTCACGATGCCTTACACGCTCAAGATCCCGTCAACAGAAGTCATTGACACAGGAAGTTCTAAGCCATATACGGTATATCATGTAGTCATCGAAACTCCCTTGCGCACACAGACACTGCAGAAGCGATATTCAGACTTTGAAGCGCTGCACAAGCAGTTGTCATCGACTCTAGAAACTCCGCCCGCGCAACTACCCAGCAAGTCGTGGTTTTCTCGTACGGTCAACAATCCGGAGCTCACTGAACAACGCCGCAAGGGTCTTCAGGCGTATCTTCAAGCGATTGAGACTTCGACTAACGCGAAATGGAGGACTTCGGCTCCGTACAGGGCCTTCCTCGGCTTTTCCACATCTGCGTCGTCAAAGAAGGCAAGCGTAATCGAAGAGGAAGCCTTGGGTCCTGCTGCGAAGGCTGCAATGACGAGCCACCAGTGGCTAGACTTGCACAACGACTTAAAGGGGTATATACAAAGCGCCCGAACGGCACTGGCGAAGCGGGATCAAGCTAGCAGCGTCACGTTGCAGCACGAGGCAAGTGCGCAGGCGAAGAAGTGGCTCGTAAAAGCTCACACACTCATATTGAAACTCGACGATGGGCTGAAGGGCTTGAGCGAAGGCAAGAACGGGGTTGAGAGGTTAGGCGACGGTGAGGTTAGGCGGAGACGTGATTTGCTTAGCCGCGCAAGAAAGGAAAGAGATGCGCTGGAGGGCGTTCTGAACAGCTACGTCACACGTAGTTCAGCAGCAAGATCGCCTTCTCCCGAGTTCTCGCCATCATCATCGTCCCAGAATCAAAGTTCCAAAGCTAACGACATGCCGGGCGCTTTTCCTTCAACAGCGTCAGCCGGACAGGCCCCACGGCGTGTTCTCGGTGCAGCAAAGGAGACGGAGCGAACGAGAGAGCTGGACAACCAAGGCGTTCTCCAACTGCAGCAGCAGATTATGAAAGAGCAGGACGCAGACTTGGACGATCTTGCCGTTGTGGTCCGCCGCATGAAGGAGATGGGTGTCGCCATCAACGAAGAGCTGATTGAACAAGGTCAACTGCTTGATGTGATAGACCAAGACGTGGATCGAGTTAGCGGGAAGATTGATGTTGCAAAGAAGAGGATCAAGAAGATACGATGAGCGGGGATGGCATGGATCTGGACTGGCTTTGAGCATAGCGTTTGATCATTTGTTGGTACTGTAGAACTCCCCCCCTGGCATGCGCAACGATACCCAGATTACTCGAAATGAAAGCGATTTGCGAAACGGAAGAAGGTTTTGGAGATTTGTGAAAGAATAAAGAGGCAAAGAAGTCCCTCCCTTTGCATCGCTCCCAAAATTCGCAGTTTCGCCTGTCTCCCGTCATTCCCAGCCTGATGCGGCCGCTTCGCGTCCTGTGGCAGAGCGCAACTCTTACAAAGTTTCAATGTCACAAGTCTCTCGATTCAAGCACGATGCTAACGTATGAAGCCGGCTGGTGGTCGTAGAAGCCACAGCCCATTCCTGATTTGCGGAATCGCGCCATTACACGGGTCCCCTGCATGGCACGATCGGGTTGATTTCTGGAGTTTTCGATTGCAGACGGACTGCAATTAGAGAGTCCATTGTTGCAAAAAGACACGAAATTGGATGGGGGAGGGGTTAACGAATATTGCCAGGAGAAGCGTCGTTTCCGATACAAAGTCTATGCTAGTGCTAGATTAGTCCACACTATTTTCCAACAAATGTGCTAATAGTACTATCTCGTTTCCGTCGTTATTGGTAACATTAAAAGCGAGCAAGCGCCGCTCTCTCACGATGCTCGTTGAACCCGTTCCCGTAAAAAAATTCGCCCTAGGTCCTACTTTTCTATCTGCCAGCAGTCGTAACTAGCTGTTCGTCGTTGACGAAGACACTATCTCAATTGTAGGATTCGATGTCGCCTCGAAACCATGAGAACCAGGGACCTCTGCAGGAGGTGGATGGTGCTTCGCGCTGCTGCCTTTGCCCCTCCACGTGCTCACGGCTGGGATATCGGCCTTGAAGCGTTTCTCCAGCGTGGAATAGGCTTTAGGCGTAAGCTGTATCAACGTATGCAGTGGAACTTCCATCCAAGGGCTGCGTTCTTGGGGCACGTTCATGAAATAAGCGTATATACAGCGTAAAATGGCTTGGTGGGTGACGATGAGGATGTTCTCCGAGCGCTCGAGCTCCATGATGATGGGCTCCAGACGGATGACGACGTCTCGGTACGATTCACCTCCGAGGTAGCGGTAGTTGTATTTGTCCTCGTCTCGAGCCGCAAAATCTTCGGGATACTGCTCCTCGATCTGGCCGTAGGTCAGGCCGTCGCAGACACCCGAATCGAGCTCGTCAAGTGCCTTCCACTCAAGTTTCTCAAAGGGCAGGAATCGCGCTGTTTGAATGGTTCGCTTGAGCGTCGATGTCCAGACTGTGAGTTTGCAATTGTCGCCAACTGCTTGTCGAACCAGCGCCGGCAGAGCTCGTGCGTACGCTTCGCCTCGAGGGGAAAGATCAGCATCACCGCCAATCTTGCCTTCGAGGTTGTACATGGATTCTCCATGTCTAGATAACCAAATCGATCTGGGCTTGATGTGCAGATTCATGAGGTAGTAAACCACTCGACTTTGCAGATAGTCTTGGAGCTTGTTGATGATGACGTGACTGCCCACGTTGATGAGTTTGACGTATGTCAGATGCGCTTCGTCCTCGTCGATCGTCTGGTAAACTTTCTCGTAGTTGCGTATTCGCTTGAGAAAATCCTTTGCTGCCTCCTCGGGATCTTGGCCCACATAATCTGGGCTTGTCGTTTTGACTTCCATAATGTTTGACATGATGAGGTCTTCGTCGTCGCACTTGCTTTCAACAAACAAAGTCTCTATGCCCTCTGCATCACAACGCTCTTGGATCCATCTCCGCCGAGATTTCGTACTGTTGGTGGCGTCCAATATGGCGATCAAGCCTCGTCCCTCTGCGAACCACTTGCACATGTCTGCCACAGCGGCTTCAGCAGCCGCTTTCCTCATCTTCTCGCCCTCAGTGTTGCTGGTATCGAAGAAGTCGGCCGAAGGGTTAGGAGTCGCTGTCCGTCGATACTGGCCCACGTTGAATGTTTTCGCCGAGATAGAGAGCCAGTGGAGGTAGCGAACGACTGCAACACCAGGTCAGCGACAAACAAGTTCAAGGCATCCCATGTGCCATCTCTGCTCGCTCACCTTTTTGCGCAATCAAGCTCTTCCCCCTAGCCGGCAGCCCCACCATGACGACGCAAATCTTGGTATCATCAGCCTGCACGCCAACACCGTTAGTTTTCCGTGACGGCCTGATCAAGTTTCCTTGAGGCACGCGATTCATTTCCTGGGCGAATTGCTCCGGCGGCCGGGGATCCACAGCCATGGTGTCGCTCGTTCGGGTTCGGGCAGTTAGTGTTCTGAATTAAGACAGCAAACGGGACCCTGGACAGGTATAGACAGCGGGAGCAAGCGCGGGACGTATATGCGGTCGCACGAAGGCGTTCGCTTTTGTCGGACGCGACGAATGCCCCGATTCTCAAACAGCAGGAAGCTCCTTTCTGAGCGGGGGAACCGGGCTGATCACGCCGACTCTAGGCGCCGTTTGGCCGCGGATCGTGGTGGAGGTCGAGAAGAAAACGGAGAAGGCCACGGTCAGCCAAGTGTGCGTGCTCACGAGATGAACACGCGACACCTTTTGTGTATGACGGCAGCGGACAGCTGGTGGTGAATGGGTGTGCTTGGGGAGAGTTCGTTTCTTGCAGTCCGGCTGAAGACTCCGCACCTGTCGAGCACCACAAGAGCTGTTCTGTATGCAAGGTACTTTTGCGCTTAAACTCGGCCCGGCGGATATCTGACGCTGGAGCGGACGCGACCGACAGCCTCAGGCTGAGAGAGAGGGAAAACGAAGACTTCAGGACAACAGTCGTCGGGCACAGTGAGGCCAATTCCAGGCCGGAGACGAGAAGAAGCTCTGCTGGCGACGCCTTCGGACGAGTCGCTAACGCACTCCTCTTATCCACCACGCAGTTGCTGGATGAGCAGGAAAAAAAAAGGCCCAATGTGCCCATGCCCGACAATGACGCCACAAAACGCAGGCCGTGGAGGAGTCTGAGCAAGGACCCGCTGAACGGGCAGCCCGTAGCAGTCCAGAGGGGGGCCTTTTTCGGGGGGTACGGGGACGGTCCAGAGCCGGTGGCGGAAACGTCGCTCGTCAGCGCGAGAGGCAGAGAGAGCAGAAGCAGGCCGTGTTCCGAGCGTCGGCGAAAGCAGGTTGGCTCGGGATGCGGTAGCATTTTCCTTTCAGGCCACGACCGAAGGCCATGATGAAACCGTCGTAGGCTGGATGTCGGAGAAGCCGTCCCGGCAGGCTCGAAGGCTCCACGCGCAGCTCAGCAGCGCCGACAACGTTGCTGCGAGCGTGGATGAAGCGGAGCGGTCGCGTGCCCTTGGAAGCGCCAGGCCGGCAGGCAAGAGAGGACAAAAACAATAAAGAGAGCAGCAAAGACGCGAATGAACAGTGAACACGGCACTCACAATCGACATATGATATTGGCTTCGCGCCTCCGAAATGGACTGGCTGTGGGCCGTCCTGGTCTTCGTCACCGCCATTCTCGATCGGCCACTCGCTTCCCTCGCCCACTCTCGTCACCGTCTGGTCGCACGCGCGCCCACTCAGAGCCGCCTGTGGAACCCGTGGTGAAGCGACACGCGCACAAAAAGGCTGTCCTTGACGCAAGCGCGCACTTGGGGCTGTTTTTGGTGCTTGTAGCCTTTCGTCGGCCCAGCCGTGGGCACACCGCGGACGAGAAGCGACGGCCGCTTCTTTTTCACACTGCTGGACACAGCGAGCGGACGGTCTGGCGCGTTATCAGCGAGTCGATCAACCTGGTTCGCCCTGTACACGTTTCCTCGCAGGCGGAGACGCAGTAATTTTATATGCCAGCCCTAGACCGCTCTTATCTCTGGCCCTTCCAATCTGCTTTCAGAACGGTCCACTCAGAAAAAGCACGTTTCTGCCACGAGCTGACCCTTCGATTGAGAAGCGTTGAAGCTTATGTTGAACCGTCAATGACGCCCGCCAGAGCACCTTATTTGCCTTTCTAACCCCCAAATCCCCCGAACGTAGCGGTAGGAGTGGCACGTCTCGAAGAGCCGTTCGTCTGGCATGTGGTGATGTCAACGGTTACACTTCTCAAGCTTGAGTCGATTCGCCGCGACCGTCCGCTGTGGAACTCGTACGAGCCACCCTGAGAACACCGACGACTTTTGCAACCTTGCCCCAATGAACAAGTGCTCGTGAAAAAATCACGATTGAAAAATTCTCTCGAATTGTTGGTATCAAGTACATTTAAATAAAAAAAATGATAATAATAGAAAAAGACTAACGCGTATATGTGCCAATGTCAACTTCGAAGTGGTGGCCGTTACCTGGCCAATTCCAGTCATTCAAATCTCCAACAATTATTTCCTTGTTTTCCACAACCATAACCCAGTACCCAAGACCACAGTACCTCCAACCAGCAAAATATATACACAGCGGCTGACCTTCCGTCTGGCAGCTCGCCATCCGCGCCCTTCAACGACGCGACGTAGTCACATGCCCTCCTCCATGCCCACATTCCTCCACCACGGCTTCTCCCCGCCAAGCATCTCCTCTGTCTCCCCGACTTGCTTTCTCGGGCTCACCGCTCGTGGCTGGCCAATCTTGCCACTGAGCTTGAGTTTCATGACTCGCATGCTCAAGTTCATACTCTTCGCATCCATGGATCCATTCCCGTTGGATATAGGTTGCGTCAATCCTCGAGGCGCTCCTCCGGGAATGGAGTTCGAAACCTTGTTCGTGAAGCCACCCCTCATGACTGGTCGTTGCTATTGCAAAGGCTCCGAGGAAGATGATAGCCTGTTGAGGTGGAGGTACACGTCTGTTCCGTATCTAGAGTCTCGTATTTCAGCATCTCCGCTGCCCAACCATAACTGCAGTTCGAATCGATCATTGCTTACCCTTCCATACTAATGAGCTTGAGATCACCGCCAAAGTACCTGGCGTAAAGCCTGCTAATTGGCAACCCATATCCAAACCCAGCCATCGGAGCTTTGAAATCGCTCTTGTTAAAGTCGGGGTCCAGGTTCGGTGTTTGGTCCACCGTGGTGTACATATATGTCCACACCAGCGGGATCGCACTTCTCGGTATTCCTCCTCCTTCGTCGGATATCTTGATCGTGATGTCCTCCTTACCCTCGGCCACGATAACCTTCGTCACCGGAAAGTCCTCCTTGTCCTGGCCATGGGTCTCCACGACAGCCCTCAGCGAGTTCTTGAGCGTCTCAAAGAGCATGTGGCTCAAGTGTCCTGGCACATACATGAAATTGATGTTTGGATCACAGATGAGTTGCACCTTCGGCGCGTCAAACAAACCGTAGTGGTCCTCGCATACAAATCTCGCATTCTCAATCGCTTCTTGGGCAAGCTCGCGAACATTCGTCTTTGTGCATATAATGCCCACGTAGTTCGGATCCCTTCTCTGCCGCTGATCCGTTAGTGCAATGTGCTGCCCGATCAACATTCGTATGCCTATTCTAGACATGTAGAATCTATCCAAGAAAGCCTGTATGTTGTTGTCGATCTGCATGCGTTGCCGCTTACGCTTCCACTCGAGAATACCTTGTGCAACAGTGGTGACCACGCTGTCATGCCGTCTTTTGATTTTTTCCAGCGTCTGTGCAAATCGCTTATTGTACGCATCCAGCTCGGGAGGCCAATCATTTCCATCATCTGCTGGAACATAATATTTCTTCATGCTCATGTTTTTTCTGTCGTAGCCATTGCCGTTGCCGTTACCGTTGGTGTTACCGTTTCCACTCAGCTCGGGTCTGGATGTGTATTGGCCCTTCTTCACACTAGGGTTGCTTGTCGTTTTGCTAAGTTCTTTGTCCGCAGCGGCTTTAACCGGCTTGAGTAATCGCTCCTTCACTTCTGCGCTTATGGACGGTCGGGGTAGGGTAGTTAATTCCTAGGACAGAGTTAGATGTGCTAACAGTCATATACACAGCAAAGCGAGCTCATACTTCGAATGACTGTGCGTACCAATCCCTCACTCTTTGTATTGACGGCATTTCATTGAGTCCATCTGGCAAGTGCTCGAGCTCTTGGACGCGATGCGCAAGTCGTATCGGCAGCTCTTCAGATAGAAACTGTGAAGCGCGAAACAGCGTACCTAGAAGTCATCGGTTAAGCGAACGGAGTTGGACATGCCTCGATCGAGTTTCACATACCAGTTGACGGTCTCTCACCAAATTGGACCATCTGTCGAAGCGAGACACCTGTTGCCGGCTGGTTCGACTTGTTAGCTGTGGCGATCTCTTGTTGCCGTAATCGCTAATGGAACTTGATGCCGAGGAACATGCTGCGCTGGGATCACGAAACAATGGTCGAAAGATGTGAACAGGCGCAGCTCGTTTATCGAGCCGCTAAAAGATGCAGAATTCGGCGGACGGTACGGATTATGGCTCTTAAGGGGCAGAGATTACTCACAAAGTTCGCGTAGTGACTGATGGTTTCCATCAGCTGCGCTGACCGCTTCCAAGACATCTTCGCAGAATCAAGGCCAGCAGGCCTCTACACTGTAGCCGTCTCCAATGTGTTGTCGCTGTCACTGCAGATGGCACCACGTCTCTTGAACCGAACCCAAACCCAGTATCTTGCGTATACAGAATGCGTCGTCGGGAGCGAGTACGGCTACCGCGGGGCTCTTCTCTGCCTGCTTCGACTGCTCAAGCAAAACGATGCTATGTGGTCAATTGACATGAGTGGGAGCAGCCAGGCTTGAAACACAAAAGGCACGCGAGCAATAGGCAAGGGGATAACTAGCAAGGAGCAAGTCGGGACGGTCGTGTAAGTAATTGACTCGGAAGCTGGGAGCAAATGTACAGTCACGAGCTCTGGGCCGGTTGGGTGGGGCGTGGTCCTTGACTCTTTCCCCAGAGCGGACGCGCCTTCCTTTGGCCCCGGTGCCCGATTCGCTCGTCCATTTTTCCCTGGGCAGCTCCTGCCTCTATTTTTCCAGACCTCCGAGACGGACTCAATGTCTCGTTTCCACCGCCGCTTGCTTTTTTCCCATGAAGCCCGTACTCTGCAAGTCCTCGCTGTCGGCATCCATCCCGTGCTCTTCGCCTCCTCAGTTCCTCCCAGAGGACAAGCTACCCAACCTGTCGCGACAATGTTCTGGTATCCTCGGCCTCAGTCCTGGATCGGGCCTGATCGGACCATGAGCTGCCACGGCTAGACCACTTCCGTCAATCTGTGCATTCACGAAACCTGAACGCGAAGTTGTCTGCTTGAGATTGGCGCACACAACGTAAAGGAAGAGCTTCCTTCGTAAGTGTGGCATGATCTTGGTCTGCCTGACCCGCCTCAGAGGCCAAAAAACCCCTCGAGGACGAGAAAGCCATCCGTGAATAGATAGATTCGTCACTGATAGCTAGATTTTCTTTTCAGGCACTCTGGTCGACTGAGCCGGTCGTCTGTATATCAACAGCGACGTTTATTGATTGGACCAAAAAAAAAATCGCGATAATGCCATGTACAACTTCGGCCCTTCGTAGAACCTTGAGTTCTGCTGCTCGTGTAGTCGATCGATCTATCCGGTGATGAAGACCACATTGCTCTTCGTCCACCTTTTGCTGATCCCCATACTTGATTGCTTTGACTTCGACTCGGAGATTTGTGGATGACTCTTCCTCTAAAAGCCTGTTGGTTAGATATTGCTGGGGAATCTTCTCTGTACAGTTTCTTGCACCAACAAAGCCTGGACAAAGCTGATTACCTCCTGACGGGAGTGCTGGCTAGACCTAAAGTATGGGCAGGATTGCTGTCAAAGCATTGATTGCTGTCAAAGCATTGATCATCGACGCGTCCGAAGAAAGAAGTAGGTATCGATTCAGAGAGAGACAAGAAATCGGAGGAATCTCTCCAGGATTAAGTATCAGCTTGAAGAACTACCTACAGCTACCAACTTTCTAGATAACAATAATGATGATAATGATAATGATAAGAACAATGATAAAAAATTTAAAATAGAAACCGCTGGATACCCGATCTCCATCGTTTTGCGCAGTTGGAAACAGGCATAAGAATGCTTGGGGCATAATGTCTGCCTATAGTGTTCTATGTATGCTACAGCAGGTTATACAGCAAATGTTATTTGGATGATTGCGATGCCCTATAATACTGATTCCGTTCTTCCAGAGCATCCAAAGCAGCAACTCAAAAATAGTCTCTTGGCCGAAATACATTACAAAAAAAAGCAGATCCGGATGGGACGTTTGAATTTACTGCACTGGCCATTCTTATCAATGTGATCATCCTCTCAAGGGACAAGAATAACTAGAAGACAAAATATCCTACGCGTATTGATAGATATAAAGTGAGTCTATCTTCAATATGCATATTGTGAAATTATGTAAGTTATTTCACCATGTATACGTCCATTCAAGCATGGAATAGCCCATAGGCTCGCGCACGAAAAGCCCTTAGGCTTAATTGGGGCGGCATCCTGACAGGCTCTTCGTTGTTTGCTTTGCCCATGTTTTTTCACAACGCCACCTGCGAACAAAATGAACCCATTTCCTGCAGATTTATATAATATGAAGCAGGGATATGTTGCGCTTAAGATGTGCAAATCAAGTCTACAAGTCAAAACCTGTAAAAATCATCGTGATCTGCATTTACCCCGCGCATCCAGTCGCCTGCGATATCCACGTCGAGTAAAGTCTTCTTCCAGCTCGTCACGAAAATGAACTATGACGTTTTCTAAATATCTGTGTACTTTAGTCAAGCTTCTCTTCTTTAAGCGGCACCTTGAGAGCAGTTATGGCTTTCAGGATATGTGTGTATACAAAATGGTTTTCATGAAGAAACTTCTCGCCTTATTTTCTCTACTATGGACCTACGTACAATGTTGGCCACAAAGAGACCCAGGGCCTCTTCAAGTCTGCGGTGATGCTTTTTATCAAAAGTCCGAGGTGCGTACTAACTCAGCTAAGTTACGCCTTGCTATAATCGCCTCAGCTAAACAATTCTACCAGTACACCTGCTATGAAGGCGACTTCTTATGTCCAGTCATCGATGGAGCCCCAACGTTACCTTGCGGACAGGATTGCTACAATTCATCTATGTATTCATGCATTGGCGGACGTTTGACACTCATACAGACCAAGAGCGATCATAGTTGCGACAATTCGTCGAATCAATTCCACATTAGTCAACCGCCATATGACAACTACTTTTACTCTGATTGTCACACAGCGGCTCAAGTCGTAGTCAGTAGTCCTGTCAATGGAAGCAATCTTACGCTCATTAGTCCACGTCTCATCGTGGCATGGCCTGGTGGTAACAGTGGGATCGCAGCATTCTGGAAACCTGAGAACGGTGTCAACGGAACTCTAAAAATTGAGCTTGATAATCAGACCTCGAGTACTGGAGCCTTATCCCCAATCTACAATAGTACTGGCAAGAGCAGTTATCCGACTGTTGGCATCTCAGGCTTTCTTAAATTCAATTCTACCGCTGTGCTCTCTGTTGCAATTCTGGGAGGAATCAGGACGATACGCGATTTCACCGAGGGCCCGAGCATTTTGGTACCCGAAATTCAAAATGCCACAAAGTATGACCTAATTGACAATGGCACATTGATTTTACAGAGGCTATGGCTTGACAACCTGACGACAACATCGTTGTCGTTCACACCGTTGCTTCCAGGATCAATATCACTCTCTGGCAATGTGGCTACCTTCGAAGCCGGACGGTATCTTTTCACGGCAACTTACGACTATCCACAGCTTAGTCAACTAAGTGCGAAAGAAGCACTTAGAAATGCCTCGTGGGATTTAATCACCCAGGACCCCGACCAGACATCTTCTCTATCCTTCTTTTCGTACAAATCAAAGCTTCTTGCTGGTGCATGGCGCTTTCTCACGTACTTTGGACGGGATTCTATGCTTACACTTTTGCTTATGCAACCTGTTCTTAGCGAAGGCGAAGGTGGCGCAATTGAAGCTGTCATTGCCTCCGTTCTTGAACGAATCAACAGAACAGATGGAAGTGCCTGCCATGAAGAGACAATTGGCGACTATGCCACGTACTTGAATGAGAAGGACAACATTACAAGCACTCAACCTCAATGTGATTACAAAATGATAGACACAGACTACTATCTTCCTGTTCTCATTAAAAACTACTTTGTTGACACACCAACAGGTGTAAATCGTTCAACCCCATTCTTTCAAACCATGGCAACTTCGGATTTTGGCAATGGGAACCTGACCTATGCAGATTTGGCGCTTATCAATGCTGAGAAAATTATGAACACGTCCGCGGCTTTTGCAGCGGATGGTGGACAAGTTCGCGAAAACTTGATCCATCTAAAAGCTGGACAATTGGTGGGCCAATGGAGAGACTCAACGTATGGCATTGGGGGTGGGCGTGTGCCTTTCGACGTTAACACTGCTCTTGTCCCGGCAGCACTACGATCTATCAGTACTCTAGCATCGCATGGATACTTTCCAACGCACCCCGAGTGGAATAGAACTGCAGCCCTTTATGCGCAGACATGGGAAGATGAAACATTACAGTTTTTTGAGGTCAGGCGTCTATTTTCTTTCTTTTCTTGAATTTCCACTTTGAACTCTCTGTTAGTAACTGACACTGGTCCAGATCAGTATCCCACGAGAAGACGCTATAGATCTTGTTCAAAACTACACAACACAGTCCAATTTTTCTGGGCCTTCCAACACAGGCAACATCACAACTACGGTAAATTTCTACGGACTTGCGCTTGATGGGAACAATAATCAGTCTTTGGTTAAAGTTATGAATACAGACGATTGTTTCCGACATTTCCTTTTGAACACCACCAATCAAACTCAGCTTAGCCGCTTCCTATCCTCTACTGCCGATCATGTCTTACAGCCATTTCCGGTTGGGCTTTCCACCCCCGTCGGCCTGTTGATAGCGAATCCTGCATATGGCGGGGATCCTGTATACGCGCAAAACTTCACAAACAATGCATACCAAGGCACTGTTGTATGGAGTTGGCAGATGGCAATGATGGCTGCAGGCTTGGAGAGACAGTTGTATCGCTGTAGAGAGAGTGCTGATCTGCCTGATTTCTGTGCTGATATACCGTTGAGAACCAAGATTTCAACAGCTTATAACCACCTTTGGGATTTAATTGAAGCGAACAAAGACCAGTTAAGTGAGGAAATGTGGACTTGGGTTTACGAAAACGACGAGTTCGTCTTAACGCAGCTGGGCGATCTGCCACCGGCGCCAGGCGCAACGTACACTGGTAAGTAGAAGTAGTTTATCCATGGATCAGAAGACGATAAGACTAATTTTTATGCAGAAAGCGATGTACGGCAGCTCTGGAGTTTGACTTTCTTGTCGGTGACGCGCAACAAAAATTTAACTTAACATGATATAATCATGCTGATTGAGGGAAGGTTATTGTACATTGATCTAGCCCTCTACAAATGAAACTCTGGCTTTCCAGCAACATGTTTTTTTTTTTTTTTTTTTTTTTGGAAACTTTCAACGGCTGTATGCTGCTTGACTTTCAAGGCCGTTCAATTTCGCCCGTCTCCATGTCCGGAGTGTCCCAAAGTAGTCTAGCGCGAGAGCTGCACACGGACTCCAGACTATTCAGATGCATCAGCATCATCGATTTTATTTTGGCCTCGCCATCCTCCCAATCTGTCATCATCTATCTCTCATCTCCTGTCATGATTGTCACAATCTCCTAGCACTCTCTATAGTTCAAACACCAGGGAGCTGAGCGGGGACCCGAGAAGACGATGAGGCCGTTCATGCGCCAAGCGGGCAACGCCGCTCGTTTGTCCCGGAGCATCGCGCGACCAACTTCGGCGCACCGAATTCTGTGCCATCCGCAACGAAGCGCAGCATTCCCACGTCCATTGTTCGCCAAGCAATCATCGCGAGGATACTCTACCCAGCAGAAACCGGAGGAAAATAATAAGAAAGAGCGAAAAGATGAGGGCGTTTCCAAGGAAGCTGAAGAGCTTAAAAAGAAACCAGACGGTGAAGAAGCAAAGGATGATGGCCAGATCAATGCCACGGGGCAACCAGAAGGACAGAAGGAGTCAAAGTCACCGCTCGAAGGATACCAAAGACTCACGGCCCAGGAGCAGAAGGCGCTGGATGAGCTCTTGTCCACTCTCAAGAGAAGTCTACCGGAGGGCCAGGCTAAGGATATTGAACGCGCATTTGCAATGATTAAACGGGACGGTATTCCCAATGAACTGCGTGAGATATTGAATGGTCTGAAGAGTGGAAAATCTCTCGATTTGGCCAGCGCCGCTAAGCTCGTGAGGATGACCACAAAGCTTGCCCGGAAAGCCGCCGACGAGGTCGTCTATAGTGAGACCAAGTCTCAGACACCACGCCAAAAGTCAGGGGCTCACGATCCGGGTCCACAAGCTCAGCGCCCTGGAAAGAAGGAGGGCAAAAAGGATGGCCAAGACCAAGACGACTGGTCCAAATACGAGATCAAATTTGACATGAACACCTTTTTGCTCTCAACCTTCCTTGCTTACCTTACTTACCGGCTCATCATTCCCTCGGAGAATTCCCGCGAAATAACGTGGCAGGAGTTCCGTACCACATTTCTTGACAAAGGTCTTGTTGAGAAAGTGGTTGTTCTGAATAGCAATCGGGCAAAGGTATTTTTGCACCGTGAAGCAGTTGCGTCGATGTACCCTGAGTCTCCTGCCGTTCACGCCAATTTCTTCTACTATTTCACCATTGGATCAGTGGAGGCATTTGAGCGAAAGATGGAGGAGGCACAACGAGAATTGGGCATTCCGTCATCGGAGAGGATACCAGTCGCTTACCAGGACGATGTTCCTTGGCTTGCAACAATTTTGTCATTCGGACCAACGTTGCTCTTCATTGGTGCTATCTTCTGGCTCTCTCGACGGGCTGCATCGGGCGCGGGTGGACAATCGGGTATTTTTGGTATGGGACGAAGCAGGGCTAAACGGTTTAACCATGAAACAGATGTCAAGGTCAAATTCAGTGATGTAGCGGGCATGGACGAGGCCAAGCAGGAAATTATGGAATTTGTTTCCTTCCTTAAGGAGCCAGGAGTGTATCAGAAGCTTGGAGCAAAGATTCCCCGCGGTGCCATCTTGTCTGGACCTCCAGGAACGGGTAAAACACTTCTGGCAAAAGCTACTGCGGGAGAATCAGGTGTGCCATTCTTCTCCGTGTCTGGTTCTGAATTTGTTGAAATGTTCGTCGGAGTTGGTCCATCGCGTGTTCGAGATTTGTTCGCGACAGCTCGGAAAAACACACCTTGCATCATATTCATTGATGAAATCGATGCCATCGGTCGATCGCGAGGAAAACAGAATTTCGGGGGTGGGAACGACGAGCGAGAGTCGACGTTGAATCAAATTTTGACGGAGATGGACGGCTTCAATACTTCAGAACAGGTCGTCGTCATAGCCGGTACCAACAGGCCCGATGTACTGGATAGCGCACTCATGAGACCTGGACGATTCGATAGGCACATCGTTATTGACAAGCCAACAACGGAAGGGCGACAGCAGATCTTTGCGGTGCATCTCAAGAAAATTGTAACTAAGGAGGATATTGAATATCTTAAAGGCCGTTTGGCAGCACTGACACCTGGCTTCTCTGGCGCAGACATTGCCAATTGCGTGAATGAGGCTGCTCTCATAGGTATGTCTTGTACAAACTTCTAGTAACTATCATCATACTGACCTTGCATAATAGCCGCTCGCAATAAAGCTGAATCCGTTGAGATGAAGCACTTTGAGCAAGCAATTGAGCGTGTCATTGGCGGCCTCGAGAAGAAGTCTTTGGTCCTTTCGCCGGAAGAGAAGAGAACTGTCGCGTATCACGAAGCAGGCCATGCTATATGTGGGTGGTATTTCAAGTACGCCGATCCTCTTCTTAAGGTGTCGATCATTCCACGTGGTCAAGGTGCACTTGGTTATGCTCAGTACCTGCCGTCTGGAGACACGTATTTGATGAACGTACACCAACTTATGGACCGGATGGCGATGACTTTAGGCGGTCGCGTTAGTGAAGAGTTGCATTTTGACACCGTGACTTCAGGTGCGTCTGATGATTTTAAGAAGGTAACACAGCTTGCCAGCGCGATGGTGACGCGCTTTGGTATGTCCAAAAAAATCGGTTACCTCTCCTTTGAAGACGATACGCAGCAGCAATTGCACAAACCATTTTCAGAGGAAACCGCAAAAAACATCGACGCGGAGGTTCGACGAATCGTTGATGAGGCCTACAAGCAATGCAAGGACTTGTTGACGGAGAAGAAGAAGGAGGTAGGACTTGTAGCGGAGGAACTGCTTGCCAAGGAAGTCCTCTCTAGGGATGACATGGTGCGCCTGCTTGGTCCAAGACCATTCGCTGACAGAGACGAATTCTTGAAATACTTTGATGGACCGAAGCGTGGTGATGCGCCACCAAACGAGAGCATGCCATCCCCACCAGGTCTACCAGATAATCTTCAAAATCCCTCTGGCTCACCGCCTGAGGCACCGAGCCCCAATCCAGCGCCGACAGTGATGAAGCGGTTGGAGGCGCAATATGCTGAGAGGAGGCACTGGGTATAATCGAGGCGTCTGGTTTACCAAACAAGCATCACTACAAAAATATGTTAAAGAAACTCTACTCTGCCCGGAGTGCAAGGCATATCCCTTTGTATATAAATGTTAGCATGGAATGGAGAATGTAAATAGATATCATTTTATGCTAGAGCAAATCATGTATTATCTACATAAGATGCCACGGCTCACGATTTTACTTCTGAATTCCGCGATAAAATGTACCATAACAGTGGATCAGCGACTGACCAGCGCTCCGGTATCAAGATTCTTAGTGAAGAGAGTGTCTCCTTCCCGGCTCTTTGATTAAATCTTTGGCATAAACATCTCCATCTTGGGTCTGTACAGAAAAAGGACTATCTGCAAAGAACCTTTTTTAGGACAATGAGGAATGCAAGAATAGCAGCAAAACAGGTCCAAAATTAAGGATAAACACGCTGAAGAGACCTGTAAATGTTGAAGGAAGAACATGCTGCACTCTGGAAGTTGAGATTTTGCGAACGAAAGGAAAGAGTCAGCAGACTGAATGGTTTTGTTTCGCAACGATACTTTGGAGCCGCGTAGCCAAGACGAACTCAAGGGCCAAGTGAGAGGAAATATGTGTCACTTTTTCGTTGTTGCGGTAGAATTTGACTCAGAAAGACAATCGAGCTTAGCACTTGGAGAAGCTTTGTAAGTGAAGACAGACAGACATATGTGTCCAGTTGGCAGAATCTCTCTCGTTTAGCCTTGAAAGAAATTCCAAAGTACGTTTGTTCTGGCAGGAGAGTTTGATCCATATTTATTCATGTGCTATAGTGTACAGATAAGCCCTGCTGATTTTCCGAAGCACCAGTGAGCCGTCACCACACCCTCTCACCAGCACAGGTACGCCAATGCCCTAGCCAACCTTCGTCTCGACGCTGCCAATGGGCCTCTCGACTAGCTCCATGATTCCATCTACGATTGCTTTTCTCGCCGGCTCTGAGCTCACGTGCTTGCCACCAAGATAGCCGAGCCACACGAGGCGTGCAATCCTCTCGTCTTTGACGCTGCCAAAGTCCTCCATTTTCCCATTCTTGTTCTGAAAGAACAACCTCATCGCCCCATCTGCGTCTCTCATAAGTAATATTACGCTGCCTGTCGGTGCCTTGCCCTTTCCCTGCATGATGTCCTTGAAATCTTTCATCGCTATGCGAAAGGAATCGTCAGAAAACCGCGCGTCTCCACTTCTCTGAGCATCTTGAGTTCTGCTTGTTATGCCCCTGACCCAGCCATCTCTCAAGTGGCCAAAATCCGTGTTCCTCACAGGTACGATTCGGAAAGCCGACTTTAGGCCGAGTTCCTTCTCCCCAAGCAGTTGATCCCAGATTTGCTGGCTCCTCTCGCTGTCCAACAATGCGTTCTTCAATTCGTCTTTTTCATTGGCAATGAGAGCGCTGCCCAAAGGATTGATATACTTGACCAGGCGAGCTTGTAGGGCAGCAAGAGAGGAAGTCTGCACGTACATGCCCACAACATAGACTTGCATTCCGAGAAATGACACAGATCGTATACCCAAGCCCAGAAGTGTGTATTCCTCCTCTCCACCGTCCGAATCCGACGTCGGCAACGTAATAGTTTTGGGGAAATGGGGCACAGTGCTCGTTCCTGTCTTCACCAACTCAACAGCCACGCCGTTCGACTCATCTTTAGCAATCACCCTCTGACCTCCCGCAATGACAACAATGGGTTTCCCTTGAAACTCATCCGCCTCTTTCCCACCAGGCGCATCCATACTAGCTCTGGGGATCAGGCCTGGGTTGTTCCTGTTTTGATCTCCATCACTCTCCTTTGTTGACGTCGCTCTCGCGGCAGGAGCAGGATATAGCATGGTTGTAATTCCTGTTGCCGCGATTGTGCAGACGAGCCCCAAAGCTAGATATCTCATTTGGCGTATATCTTTGGCCCGCTGCGCCGCCCAGACAGGATCGACGGATATGTTATCCATTGGATTGCGTGACGTGCCTTCGAAGAAGTCCGCATGTTTGGGATTTCCATACCGAGAAGTTCCATAATTCCGTCCACGCGCTGGGCGTACTTGCTGTCGAGCGAGATGGGAGCTGCGAGAGCGGATCGAAAAGATGGATTGAAAAAGCAGACGCCTGTTAGCAAGGCGGTTGCACAAAGAAGGGGCGCTCATTGTCGCATTCAAGAAAGATCTCGTGCTTTCATTCCACAGATGATTGCCAAATGAATGGATTGTTGTTGTACCTCCGTATCTTGTTCAAGGACGAATGGTTCGATCGCGGGTTTTGCCAAGAACGATGCTCTCCGCAGCCCGTAGATCTCCGAATACGTCACCTGTACTTAATCCCGTCAACAGTCTCAAAATGCGAGGTCCCATGATAATGCTCGTTTCTGTATAGCTTAGAATGAATTTTATCGTACGAAATAAATAGTACTACTTATTCAACATGACAGCGGCTCTAGACCCGAACACAGGTGGTAGAGCAACGTTTTCACAATTGGATCGCACTTCAGCCAAGGCTATAAACCCACACTCGGGCGATCGAATCAACGGCGACCTCACAAAATGTTGACCATATCTGACATTGATTAAACATGGTGTATGTTCTAACCTTAGTCAATGCCATTCAATAGCCTCCGCATTCCTCTTCTTCCGCTCTTTTTTTCTCAGGTATGAAGATGATGGTAAAAAAGTGGGCCGCGGCAAAATGCAAAGAACCGCATATCCACAGATGTGATTCCCGTAGACCCATTTAGAACCCCCCGGGTGAAGCGCCATTCAAATACATGCAAGTTTGTGTGTTGTTTCATCATCAACCACCGCTGTTTCAACCTCATCGCCGTATGTCAGACAATCTAGTAGCCATAACCTTCCAGAGTCTTCTTGGTTTCTGAGTCGACTTTCGCGGCCTTCGCAGCCTGGCCGATCTGTTGACGCATCTTCTTCTTGCGCTCGTAGTATGCCGCGCTCTTAGCCTTTCTCCTCTCCTCCAGTCTGCAGATGGATTAATACTCAGTGCCACCATTGTCGGACATAGAAAAACATACCTCGCGACGACGTCCTGGTACTTCCAACCAAACTCATGGCCTAATCGGCCAACAGTGCAGTACTTGCGACCAGGCTTGAGTCTAAGGACGCGTAGAGCCTGTGGAACAACCATGCGCTTCTGGGTGTCGTATGGTGGTGGAATACCTTCGAAGGTCTTGAGGCGTTCCATGGCGGCTGCACCACGGGCGGTCTTGTGTGGAATCATGCCACGAACGGTTCGCCAGAACATCTTAGAAGGGGCACGGAAGTGGAATGGGCCTAGAAATCATCAGATGGGTGGACGCTAGAGTGAGAGGCATTGCAAAGGAACCTACCACCGCGAGTTGGGTTAAAGCGAGTTTGCTTGCGCATAAACGCCTGGTACTTCACTATTGTCGCTTGTTAATCACATGTTCTGTTCCCAACGACAAATGCTCCGGTGATCGATTGACAAAGGGATGTACGCTGCGAGGATGTGTGTCGATGAGAAGAACCACTTACACTTCGCACGGAAGAATTCTGAACGCGTCGTTAGCAATTCGATACATATTCACAATCTTTTCAGGCTCAGCTACTAACCTCCACTGATATTCAACTTCTCGCATCGCACCACCACAATCTTTTGGCCCTGTGATGAATGGTCAATATTTTTCCCTCTTCTTCTGTTCTAGTAACCGCCGACGACATACATTGAGCAACTGCTTGGCGACAATGCTCGCAAGGCGGCCGAGAAGATGTCCGGACCCATCGATAACGATCTAAAAAGCGTAATACCGTCAGTTCAATATCTTCGTCATGTTCCTAGATCGAAATTGACTATGGGCGGTGGCAGCAGCCACGAGCGGATGCCGCACCGCGCAAAGATCTTTCGTGGACTCAATTAGGAGATACGTACGACAGGCTCGAAAGACGACATCTTGTCCTTTGTGGCGAGACAGAGAACTGCGAAGATGTTGTGCGGGAGTGTGTGGATTTGTTGGCAGTTCCGACCTTTTCGAGGTGTGTGGAATTCATTCGGACTGTGCGATATTGTCGCGCTATTCCAATTCAAGCTAGAATGGTGCCTCTTTTTCAAGGCGGCAAGGCCACAAAGACCATGCTGGTCAACCACACGCCAAGCCGTTAACTTCAGAGAAAAAACTAGGAAAATTTGGAAAACGGCATTCAGTGACAGTCAATCAAACTACCAAGTTTGTTGCATGATTCCGGACTGTCTTCGAAATCTCTTTCGAATTCCTGCAACCCCCTGGCGCTCAAAATGCCGTGTATCACGAACACATTGACGTTTTGAGCCGGAAAGGCACTCCGCACGAAGGTCGTTGCCCATGTACTGATTAATTTATTGACTGATATCTACGGAGATGTCCATATCACTTCGTCTCTAGAATCTCACTCAACCTATATCGTCTTTAATCCTAGCCTATCTCTGACTCGCTTTTCTCCTTGGGCAAGCTCTGTCTGACTGGCCTTCTCGTAAAGCTCCTCCAACTTCTTATCCACCCCAGGTCCCTCCTTGTCCAAGGCTGTAAACTCCTTTGCGAACTCCCCGCTCAGGATTCTTTCTTTAGCCACTCGTTCAAATTCTTTCCGCATCGCTCTCGTATCCAGCTCCATGCTTCCTTTCAGCTGCCCGTATTGACTGCAAAAATCAGATCATCTTCCAATGTATGCAATTCTAGAGGGAAAACCAACGCACTCACCTCACAGAACTATGGTGTACCAGTTGCCTGATAAATCCGTCATCTGCGCACTTTTCGAAGACTTCTGCCGGTTCCTTGCTCAACCACAACTCATGGACCAAAGCCTCGTCGCTGCACCCTAGCTGCTTCAGCACGCTATACGCCTCTTGAAACGTAGCAATCACGCTCGGCCAGACAGCCTGCTCGGCAAAAAGATCCATAAGTGTCTCCTCACGTGCGCTGCTTTCGATCACTCCGCCCTTGGTCGCCCCAATGCCTCGACACAGAGCCAATGCAATGTCCCAAGCACGCCCGGTGCCGTCTTGCTCAACGGACACGAAGCAGGGGAAGCCCACTCCGCTTTGGTAACGTGATCGAACGGATGTGCCAATCATGCGAGGAGCCACCATGACGACATCATTGGACGGAGCCACATTAAGGTACTTGTAGAACACGTTGTAACCCGACGCGACCACCACGCACGCCGTCTTCTTCAAAGTGGGCGCGATGTTTTCATTGAACAGCTTGGGTTGCACTTGATCCGGCACGAGCAAGAAGAGCACGTCGGCTTCCGAGGCCGCGCTCTGCCAATCTGAGGTGAAGCCAAAGCCATCTTCCTCCGCGGCTTTGGAATAGTTGTCGTTCTTGTTCGCAACGATGATGCGGGTGGGAAGAATGCCTTCTGCATGAATCGTGTCGCGCTGGCGTCGTCGTCAGTATGAGAACGATCTCCGGTCTTTCCGGGAGAACATACGAGGTTCAATGCCTGGGCCCTGCCTTGATTTCCATAGCCAACGAACACGATCGTCTTGCCCTGCAATGCATCAAGCGAGCAATCTTTGTCATAAAACAAGCGAGCCGACATGATATTTGTCCACTCAGTGTATTTCAGCACTCAATGGGTTTACTAGAACGGTCAGATGAATTTTGCGCATTTCCAATCAAGCTCGATTCGATGACACTACATATATGCGAGCGAGCGCCGTATCCCCACGCCTGACCATGGTGCATCATAAGGGTCCGGTATCTCGCGTTAGCTTGGAGCGAGCTATGCGGGGGTGTCGTAGGCGACACTTTGAGATACGCACCCCGGAGTTTGAACATCCGAGTTGTTCGTAAAAGTCACATGATACGAATAAAAGAAGAAGCCAATGCTTAAGCGAGACGGGAAAGAGGTGTTTAACAATTTTAACCTGCCGTGCATCTGTAGAGATGGACGAAGGACATACAAAGGTAGAGGATGGGAGCGGCGATGACCGATTTGGGGGAAAAAAATAGGAATTGAATTTGCAGATCTGCATCGTATCTAAAAGCTCAAAATTTGTACAACGAAGGAATGTCTTTGGCTCATTGAAGTCGCCCTAACGTCAAAGAAAAATGTATCCGTAATGATTGCCTTAATCAAACCGCTTTGATTCACTCGTGCTGATATATCGTGCGCCGCTTTATTCTCGTCTGCCGTCCAAATCCGCTCGTTCTTCGAGAATCACCATGAGAAAGCCTCTTCCGAGAATTCGATATTTGCTCTGGTCATCCATGATCTGCAGCACTTTCTCACGTCGTCTGCCAATGCTCCGACACCACACACACTCACTCCAATGGCACCGATGGCGGAAGCTACCTCCTGGTCAACGAGTGCCGAGATGTTGGGCTTGCCAGGGAACATCTGCACGCTGGCGCTCGGGCTCTGAATCTCCTTTGTGCTCTTAGGCTTTGTTACAAAAAGCATGATCTTCAACACCTCTCTGCGCTTCGGCATCGATAAGATGGCGGTCATCCAGGGTCGGATCCACTCCAGGTGCTCGGGTGACTGGATGATCCACACGAGCGTGACTTTGCGGGCAGCAACAGTTCCGTTGGCGTATCCGGCCACGAGGTCACGCACATGCGGGACTTGATGTGTGATGCCCACGCCAGCGGCGAACAGTAGCACCGTGCCGTATGAGTGGAGAGTTTGATGCCCATAAGGTCCTTCGAGCCAACACTTGGTCACGAAGCGGCCCTCGGGTGTCCGCTCGGCCTTCTTCCAGAGCTTGTCAGTAAATCCGGTGCGACGACGAATGATGAACGACATTGAATGCTCTCCCGTTCTAAGGACCTCGCTGGTTTCCATGTCAAAGCCTTTCTCTGGGTCCAAGGTCAGGCGCTTTTGATCGACACGCTGAGACATTTCTTCACTCCAAGCAATAGAGAAAGGGTGCGACGTCCACCAGCCAATTCCAGGCATGTATAGGTAAGCATGTGCACCTGTCCTGAACCGCCAGGGACGTGCCATCTTCACGGTAACGCGGACAGCTTCACCCGGTAGAGCTTCAACCTCTGCGGTAGTACCTCCGCGGCCTAAGTTTCCGTAAAGTAGGCGAGCGAGCCGGATCCC
This sequence comes from Verruconis gallopava, assembly GCF_000836295.1. Classification (NCBI taxonomy): domain Eukaryota; kingdom Fungi; phylum Ascomycota; class Dothideomycetes; order Venturiales; family Sympoventuriaceae; genus Verruconis; species Verruconis gallopava. The sequence goes on along the minus strand of NW_015622165.1, from coordinate 311,675 downwards.
CCGCTCTGCTGCCCAAATAGCGACCACACCTTTAATAATGGCGTGTTGATAGTAGTAGTCAGGTTCCTTAAGATGAACCCACACGGCGGCTACTGCCAGAGCAGCAAGGAGCTGATGCCCAACGAGGAAAGTTTCGTAGAAAGCATGACGAAGAGCACTGGGCGATTGAACAAGGATGGCTGCAAATGCGACCGCTCCGATGAAGCCCGAAAGTATAAACTCGCTGTTGGCAAGCGTTGCTTGAAAAGCCGCAAATCCTGCAGTTTGGTTAAGCGTCATGTACAGGAGCTACAATACGTCTGAACTTACCTTTTGTCTGTACCTTGTTGACGATCCAGAATGTGCCATGCAGGACTGCTTCTGTGACGACAATCCTGCCTAGCCATCGATGGATCAAGTTGTACGTGTCAAATGTGATTCCGGTCAGCGTGATCAGGGGGTTGTTGCGACCGGCGAGAAGAAACAACGGCACCATGTTCATGATAGCCATCATACCCGTTCTGTTGACCAACATTGAGTAAATTTGGGAAGATGGTGCGCCGAAATCGATGTCGAACAAGGTCAGGAAGATGCTGGTTGCCACATAAAGGACAAGGAAGAGTGTCTGAGCTCGACTGGGCAGCGTGCCCACGTTGATGGCTGATGACAACCTAAATTCGCGATGATGGCGCTTGCGGAATAGAGGAGCATCCACAAGATATTTTCTAAAGGCGCTATGAGTAGGCAGAGGCCAGGAGAAATACTTCTGCTTCTCATTGTTCAGACAGGCTAAGGTGCGAGCGAGGGCAAGGCAATGAAGGAAGAAGCAGTAGATCATGGTGCCGCCAACGAGGCCGATCCAAGCCCAGAGAAGTCCTTTGATCAGAAACCAGTTGAGAGCCTCTGGGTTGGTCTCCTTTTCAGCAGAACTGGCTTGGCCTGCGGTCTGCGGAGCCGCTGAGCCTTGAGCAGCCGCGGGAGCGGCTGAAGATTGCGCCCGTGACGTTGCTGCGAAGGCAACGAAGAACACCAGTTGCATCGACGCCATTTCCGGAAAGGGTCACGAAGGTTCTCAAAGGAGGAAGTTTCGAATCCAGATATGGCTTGTCGCTGTGTTCTCGTCCCGCTATGTTCGAACTGTTGTAAGACTTGGGTTGCAGTACCGATTGCTCAATTCAGCCTTGACATGAAGACGATTTCGGGATTGGTCTTGATTTAAATCCGTGCGAGAATATTTCACTGCTGTTCACGTTGAGCAGTAACCTAAGATCATCGACAAACAAGAGTGGAGAGCAAGCGACAGATATAGGAGGACTTGACAGCCGAGAATGTAGAGGTAGAGCTGTGACTATTTGATTAGCCTCCGCGCCGTACAGATGCCAACCATCTCTAGCAAGAATGGGATTTGATTCTCGCTGCAGAATAGATCTAGCCGTGCTATATGAAATCTGGAGCGCTAGCAGTTTCGGCCTAATGAGAGAGACATAATTTCGAGGCAAGGACCAAAGTTTACACAAATTGGTAGACGAATATGTGATATGACTGAAGATCGGGATGAAGAAGCACATACAATGAGACTGTGTCTTGCCTGCAAGATCAGAGTCGAAAAATGAAAGTTGTGATTCCTGCTCAAGGCAAGGAAGCACTTTAATGGCTAATTGCGACTTGCGCAACAGAACGTGCGAAGAACAAAGATCACCAGAAGGATGGCGAGCAGGTCAAACTAACGAGAAGAAAATGACGGTCATCACAAGAAAAGAGGCATCAAAAAAGGCCCGCAAGAAGCCTGATAATATAGCGACAGATATATGTTATCTTGGTAAGGACGGAGCACACAAGATAACCAAGCCGGACAGGATGGCCTGGAGAGCATACGTTAACGCGAACGCGAGGCTATTCGAGCGTCGGAACAGCATCATGCACGTACCCACCCATCATTATGCCCAAACTGTGCTACGGAAGCGTTGTTTGTTCCCTACAGGACGGGATCAAGCGAATTGGCTGGACGACGCCCCTTGCGCCTCGCTGCCGTTGCGTGTTCATCCCCCATCAAGATGAAGCAATCGCTTGGAAAAGTGGATCGACTGATTCGCGTGGGCTCCGCTGCGGGTTCAATTTGCCCACTCGATCTGTGTCCGCCATTGGTGCCGCTGTAGCCACTGAAACAAGGTCTTCCCCATCTTTGTCTAGGTTCAGTCTTGATCTTCTGCCATTCCAGAAGCTAATTTGCGCTCTTCTGTCCTTTCGTCGTCGTGTGCCTGCCAAGCACACGTCGTCATTTCTTGCCACGGCTCAACCTGAGACCTCAGTTTTGTTCCCGCGAAAAGGACTTTCTGATTGCGACAGCAACGCCGTAGACGCTGTCGAATGGAGAATAGAAGACGTCTTTTGGGAATGGACATCAGTCCCCATCGTTATTCATGTTGCGCAGTCATTCGTGAATCCAGCCACTATGCTTGCGCAAGCGTAGCGCTTCGTGTGCACGTACTCTTTCTTCACGGTCGAGACACACACAGCAGCGGTTCGACAAACAGATGATCCTGCCGACAAGAGTCATCGACGGTCAAAATCTCCCCTTTTTCCCGCCGTCACATGTGCATCCAGCAAGCACACAGTGTTCATTCCTAGGCTTCGTAGGCGACAGGGACCCTTCCGTTCCCTTTCTATGGGCTGGACAATCTCGCGGCAAGCGCCAAATGTATATTAGCATGCTTTCCTCCCTAATCAAGTGCGCATGTCTTAAGGAAGCAGATCGCGTACGGTATTCTGCTTGTCGACCACTCGTTCTGCAGTTGCTTGCTTGCTCTTCTGGTCCAACGCAGTTGAACACGCTGCAGCAATTATGGCCTATTCGATCCTAACCAGCCTGATGTCAAGCGCTAATCGTCGAACAGGCATGGGAGGCCACGCCTGTTACGTCAGGTATGCTCAGCCAAGACTCTTTAAGCATTTTTGGGATCCACGTTCATTGTTTCAAATATGCTCATGCCCTCTGCCACTCTTTCACAGATTCATCACGCCTCGGAAAATCCGCCCTCACGATTAGCATGATTTGAAGTCACACTTGCTCTGCTCATATTGACGTCACGGACTAGATGTCGCAAAATATTCCGTCTCTCATCTCCGTCCCTAGCCTAATTACTGCTGCTATTATGTGCTCATCCTTCAATAGCTCGCCTCATCCCGTCCCTACCTGTCCTTAAGGTTTACGAGGACGATTCTTGGCCAAGCGACCAGTCCGTGTCATGCGGTTGTGGCTGATTGGCGTTTCTCTCGTTTTGAGTCTGTCAAACATTGTTGCCGTTGGCTGTCATCGGCCATGATGGCCGCATGTTAAAACGCGCATCAACGATAAAACAAGCACGATTGTGGAAAAAGGCGACCGCTTGGGTACATGTGAATCAACGCTTTGAATTTCTTCCTTGCATTTTGCATCGTCTGGTCACGTCCTCATTTGTACTCCACATTCGCCAAGCAATGGGGATCCATAGTTGCACGACTTCTCCTAAATGAAACATGCTATACGCGTCCAATTTGCATGACATAGAAGAGCATGGAAAGTCTGAACATTTCTCAGCGCTACTATGGAGCTGGTGAACAAGCCCAGTCAAGTAGAATAGGAGCAGGGATTGCCTCTTGGGACAAATTCCATCACAGTCACCGTCCATCCCGACCATTGTACATCCTAGTTCAAGGTACCCATACTCAGAAGTTTCCTGTACCACATTCTTGAAACGTGTATTCTCTTGGGTATGCTGCGCGCGTAAATGCCGATGTCATGACGGCAACGACCACTCGAAATAACAATGGCTTTGCCCAACTTAAACACACCTTGCCGAAGATGTCTGTTGACTGTTTATGGACTTTGAGATCGGTAGTATAAATCTCGCGGGAGAAAATCGCTACGACTTTCGCTAGAGAGATTTGGACTTTGAATGTTCAGCTTCACATGATAGTACCCATTCGATACAAGTAATGTCCAACAATACTTGCTTGCTGGTTTTTAGAACTTGCTCGTATATTATCCATTCGTCGGTGTAAAGTTTCTCAATGGTCGTGACCCAAAATGTTCGATATCCGAATATACCTTCATTCCTGGCGCAGACGGCGGTGGCACCTGTAGTTCCAGAAAGATAGAACATATTTAAACTTGCAGGGGGCTAACGTCGAGCACTTGCCCCTTCTTGACAGTGCTTGCGAGCACTCATCTGTCAAATGGAAGATTATAAATTCTCGTCGTTAAGACCTTTATTTTCTTCGAATCTACAAATACATATATGTACGTGTGTATGTTTATGTCTGAAATTAGTGGCTGACATTTTTTTTTCTAATAACTTTATGAAGTGCTCAACATTTAGGCGTCATGTATAGGATTGTTGAGGAGAGTTTCTCCCCTCCCACCCCCCAAAAGTAGAACTTGATATTTGCTACTCTTTAGTGAGGTATCACTCGATTCAGTATGTTTCGGTAACTTCGCTAATACCTCAATGGCAAGCTTCAAAGGACTCGTAGAAGAAGCTGTCTGTCATGTCGGTCGGGCAGTGAACTGTCTATCTGTGCCGAATTATGGTCCAGTAAAGTCCATTAGGCGGAGAAGGACTCAACAAGCATACTAGGTCGTACAAAATGTTATTCCCCAGAACGTATGGCTATCTTGTTTTGAACCTTGCTCTAAATACAATGTAGATAGCTCGCTACTGGGGAAACAGTAATGCAGGCTGCAGTGACGTCGAATTTGAGATGGCAACTTCAAATATTCAGCTTGTCTTTCGATGGAAGTTATGGATTGCTTGTCTGTTCATAAGCAAGCGTCGTAAAAAAAGAATTACAGCTCTTCGGATAAAATAGCTCTCAGGGCAAGAGCTGCGGCATCTACAAAGACTCCTGTCCACGTCGAGTGGCCAGACTGCGTGAAAACGATCCTCAGTCGACTTATTCAGGCTTATAAAGTGCTTCGAGTTCTACGGAATCAAGCCATATGACAGACAATTGTCTGAGTGTAGATCGCATGAGAAAAAGTATTCATGCCAAGGGAAGGACGTCGGCTGCGAAATTGCGAGCGTAGAGCTTTGAGGCCCGCACTTTGGAGAGAATCTTAGCACGAAAAATGTGCAAAGCAATGGAACCAGCAACGACAAAACTTTATATTCACTGCGGTCTAACCTTCGCGAGCGATCTCTCCAGGATCATCACGTGTCCCTCCCTGTCTTTGTCCTCACAGGAAGACCTCGTCTCGTACACGATTTGACAGGTGACAAAATTCAAAGCAAAACGTAGCTTCAGGTCCTAAAGCCTTACGTCATCGACGCATTTGACGTGTATCAATGCTCGTTTCTGAGCCAGCGTGTTGTGTGCATTGCTGAAGCTAGCTGTTATCATCTTCGCGACTGCTTTGCTGCCCAAAAAAAGAACGCTCTCGCATCCAGCGTGGAGCCTCTACCCGGTGCGTTTTAATCTAGCCAGCTGCTCACCAATCTAAGAGAGATAAAGCAGACGCAAGAGGGGTATTTTCCTCAGAGCCTAATCCTTCAGACACCCGCCATCGCTTTCTGTCCGCGTTGTAGCACACAGCGTTTTGCTGGGTTTTGCTTCAGCCAAAGCTCGGCCAAGGACCAACCGCAAACAGCCATCTGACCGGCGACCATGTCGACAACGATCGCAGGTACGTTGGCGGCGCATCCTGTATTTGCCGAGTTTCCGGCCAGGAACTTCGTCACGGCGTCGGGCGTGGCCATATTCCACGTGAAGACGGCGAGGGTCGTTTTATGCTACCACACGCGCGACAAGTATTGGTTCTTGCCCAAGGGCAGGCGTGATGCCGGCGAGTCTTCGACGCGGGCGGCAGAGCGCGAAGGGTTCGAAGAGGTGAGCTGCGGAGCTGAAATTGGACACAGAATTTTTTTTCTCCCGTGCCTCATGCTGATCTCTTGCGACAGTCAGGCTATCGAAATCGGCTTCTTCCGCTCCCAATTCAGCACCGGCAGCCCCAGGCTGCGGCAACGGACCCGGTCTACAACGTGATAGAGCCAGTCTGGACGTCGCTTCTGCCACAGTCGCGGAGAACGCAGTATCTTCTGCATTGGTACATCGCAGAAACCTTGCCGCCGGCACTGGAAGCTAGCATGGGCCCGCCACCAGCATCACGCGAGTACCAAGAGCCTCCTGCGTATCCGCAAGAGCTCCTGCTTCGCGAAAGGATCGACGCAGAACCGCCTGGTTACGAGCCCGTGAAGTACGAGAACACAGGCGTGGACTCTGAGGAAGCATTGTACGCCAGCGAACTTGTGCCCGTTCAAGAGGCCATTTCAAAGCTTGGACGTAGTTCCATGGCGGAAGTAGTGCTCATCGGTTGGGACAGGATACAGGCAAGATTACTTGCAGAAGGTCGCTCGACTTCCTCCTATGATGCGAAGACGTGAATCTAAGCGTTTCCCGACATGCCTCTATCGGAACAATGAAAAATAAACATCAAATTGCAGGGTCATGCCCTCTCATGACTTTTTGCACGATTCGAGGTGGTGAGTTATGCCTGATGTGTTACAGGACTTTTACACTGGACGATGTCCTTCCAAGTTTGCCCCCATTGAGCTGTCGTCCAGAATGCACAAGAACCCGACCTCTCAATTTCGCTCGAGTTCACCCGAGACAGCCAGAATCTCACGGGACTTTCGCCTTGTTCTTGTCCAGGATGCACAATGCGCTCCAGTCCCGGAAATGGTTGAAAGCTTCATCGCTTACCCGGGCTTGAACTCCACAAGAAGTGGACGGTTGCGTCCATAGTTCATGACGCTATTGACGTCGACCCACGACTGCTTTGGCGGTTTTGGACTGTAGGGAAAGATCAGAGAAGGTCGAGGGCGCGTTACGCGGAGCTGGGATGTGTGCGCCTGACTCTGTGTGAGAACGACGTAGAGGAGTATTTGGACGGCTTATAAAAGGATTGAGAGAAGCAGACCCAGCGCTGGAAAGTGAAGTGGACGCGCGAATGCGTGACTGCTAGGAAGTTTGAGGATGGGCTGCGGAGGCGAGCCGCACATGAACAAACATATCCTGCGTTACATAAACGGGTTGCGCTTTCAGTAATCTCGGGCTGAGTGGTCAAGAATGCGAGCAGGACCACTCTCGACGAGTGATGACTTCTTCCCGTCCGTGCTGGACGATTGAGTAGATCACGTAGTGCTGCTGGGCTCATTCCTCCGTTAAAAAAAAAGGTCACAAACTCACACATATCACGCACATGTTCACTTGTACTTTCTTTGCCAGGCTAGAACCTCATGCTATTGATGTCAAGAGTTACAGAGAGAAGCGAAGGAAAGGAGAAAGATGCAGGAAGAAGCAATCGGCGTCCGGACCCAGCCAAAGCCAGAAATACGCCTCCCAGCGCAGAGCCGCCCAGATCTAGTCAAATACACCCAAGCCAAATCCAATTACTTGCTCGGATCTCTCTAACTCGGACCGTTCTTTCTTCCAACTTTTCCACCCAATATATGTTCTTTTTTTTTTTCTTCCCGCCGCCATGTCCACCCCTTTGACTTTTAACCAGTGATCTTGTAGATGCTTTCGGCGAGCCTCTTCACGTTACCACTGGTGATACCGGCAACACTAATGCGACCGTCCTTAGTGGCGTAGACGCTGCACTCCTTGGCCAGTCGTTCCATCTGGTCCGGCTTCAATCCCGTGTACGCGAACATGCCAATCTGGCTCGTGATGTGGGACCAGTCGTGCTTGCTGCCGAGAGCCTCGAGGTTTTCCTTGAGCAGTGCGCGCATCTTGATGATGCGGTCGGCCATGCCCTTGACCTCACCGAGCCACTGCTTGTTCAGCTTCTCATCGTTCAGCACGGTGGATGCGATGCGCGCGCCATGAATAGGTGGGTTCGAGTACATGGGCCGCACGAGGATCTTGATTTGTGAGTCGACCCGCTTCTTCTCTTCCGCGGATGCTGTGACGACGGAGAAAGCGCCCACCCGTTCGCCGTACAGGCCCATGTTCTTGGCGAATGACTGGGCCAGCACAGGCATGTGGCCCTCGGCGATGAAGTGTCGGAGGGCAAAGGCGTCGCGATCCGTGTCGCCAGAGGCGAAGCCCTGGTATGCCATGTCGAAGAAAGGGAAGTGACCTCCTTGCTTGACGGCAGCCGAGATGCCCTTCCACTGCTCCTCAGTGGGGTCGACGCCGGTGGGGTTGTGCGCGCAGGCGTGCAGGAGCACAATGCTGCCCTTTGGCATGGCCTTGATGTCTGCAATCATGCCTTCGTAGTCCAGGCCGATGGTGTCCGGGCTGTAGTACCTGTATTTTTCAACCTTCAGGCCCGAGTCCTTGAACACGGCTGCGTGGTTGGCCCATGACGGGGTAGGAATGTATATCGTCTTCGCCCCCGGATAGAAGCGCTCAAGGAAGGCACCACCGATACGGAGGGCACCGGTTCCGGAGATGGACTGCGTGATGGCAATGCGGTCTTCGGCGATGGCGGGAGACGACGCGCCATATGCGAGGATGGCCGCGGCCTTGGTGAACGACGGCACGCCTGTGATGCCAGCGTATTCCTTGTCGAGGTTGGAGTTGACGACCTTGAGCTCGGCCTCCTTGACGGACGGTAGCACGTACGGCTAGAGATGCGGAGACTGCTTAGCACAGAATGCCGACGCATGCTTGCACAACGATGAAGGGTAGCGTGGTGGAGGTGGAGATGGGCAAGGCATCGGACAATGCATTGACTCACCTTGCCTTGGTCATCGCGGTATGCGCCGACGCCGAGATTGATCTTCTGCGGATGACTGTCTGCCTTGTATGCTTCGGTGATACCTGTACGAAGCACGATCAGTATGCTGCTCCTTCTGTACGGCCGGAGGAAGCTTCTTCATGGCCCAAGACGGTGTGTCATACCGAGGATGGCCTGCGGTCGTGCGAAGGACCAGGTCAGCTACGGGATCACATCTTGTGAGTCAGTCGCCAGGACTTGATCTTACATCCTGCGAAGTAGAGTGGTCAGTTGGGCTGGTCGGCTTCAATTGGTTGTCGGCGATCATCTAACGTACTGGAGGACCTTGCGGCACGTTGGCCCAGGTCGAAGCAGACCTCGCGGCGGTGAAGCGCAAGCTCGCCGAACGGGTCGCCCTCAGCGCAAGCTGTCTTGAGATCATCTTTGCGAGAGACGTATATGTATGTGTGCTAGAAGACACCGATGCAAAAACGCAAGGCAGGAATACAATTGGACTAGCAGAAAGGGGCAGATGGGAGAAGGCAACGGAAGAGACAAGGGGAACGTGGGAAGGTGTTTTCGGATTGTGTTTAATAGTGACGTGGTGGTACGATGCTTTTTTTTCTGGGGAGAAAACAACTCGGGCGAGAGCAGCCAACGTCGGTGCTGTCAGAATCCAAGTCCGAGTCACCAACGCCTAACCCAAGTTACCAGCTAGCACTGTCTTGCCATTCTTATTCTTCTGATTCTTCTCATTGGCGTCGCCCCGAAGCTGGACCAGCCCGATCAAGCCCGGCCAGTCTCGCAAGCCGGCCAACCTCTTGACTCCGCAAACCCAGCACAGCTCCATGTGTTCTAGCGCCGGCCTGGCAATCCCACAATTCCCACCCGCCGATCATCGCGCCGTTCAAGCGCTCGTCCATCGGATGGTGCACTGCCCCAGCAACGCTGTCCCATGGGACACTGGACTCTGCGGAATGCTGTCGGGCGGGATCAGCGAACGCCTGGCGATGGAATCCGTCCCACAGCGAAGACGATCTCGCAAGACACGCATCATTGAGCCTCATGACGAAGAGCGTGCTTTGAAGCTTGTTCCATTCGCACGGCTGGCCTGGTCAGCCGACGCCATCCATTCGAGCGTGGGAAACAAACTTACAAAGGGGGAAAAGAAACGCGACTGGCGAGTTGGCGCCGTGCGCCGAAAGCTGGTGCATGTGCGTGCGCTTGTGCATGTGCAGTGCAGATTTGTGCCTTCTCTGCTGTGCGTCTTTTCTGATTTTCATTCCTTTTTTTTTCCTTTATTATTAATTTTTATTTGGCAGATTTTCTTTCCTCCACGAGCCTCTCCGCGTGCCGCTAACACCAGCGAAGTACCCCAGCTTCTCCCCTTCTATTGCTTGTCCCAGTCACATATCCTGTGCGTCGAGAGACACAGTAATGTCTCCGCATGTTACGACACGTCGTGTACGAGCACATAGAAGCTATAGCGCTTCATGTCAGGCTTCCCCTGATTTGTCATGAGAAGGGCCCATCTTCTGCTTGCTAGCATGACCTGCTGAAGATTCCGACTCTTTGCACCACGAATTGGCCTTGATTCTCGCACGATTCTGACTCCCGTGCAAGGATGCTCACTCTTCTGCACAATTCGTAACCTAGGACAGATATATCATACATGCAAGTCACCAACGTTGGCCCGACATCGAAAGCCTAGTTACACTAGGATGTTGACCTGCCCAGTCAAGCTTTAAAGCTACCACTTCCGGGCACTCGTCTGCTTCCACGCAGAAGCCCACCGTTCCGCATCACGACTGACAGCAATCGTACGGGAAAGTGGGTCTGGCGCGCACAAAGAGTGATCATGAACAGAACAAAGGAGATAGAGGCGAAATATCCTGCGGACGCGCCGCATAGGGTCGCGCCGTAAAGGTGCCTGCGACAATATCAAAACATCAGTTTACCTCCTAGCACGTCGGGCCGTCTGCGGTTCGCTAACCGTCTTTGGCCTTACTCGTCCAGCTGCTCTGCAGGTACACTGTTGTCTGCTGCCGCTGCAGCCATGGTTCGGTCACGAAACCAAAGAAACTGTGTGCAGATCGACCATTCCGGTGTGCCTGCACATAGATTTGCAGAAACTGCATTATCTTGCTTTTCTTCGTAGTTGCAATGTTGGCCCTCGCTTCGATGCGGTGCGTTCTGCGTGATCCGGCTTGAGGCGGCGTCGCCACGTGCAGGGGAGTTTGTCGTCGTCCGCGTGTACGGAACTTTTTTTCTTGGTTGAGAGCATCCACCACCGTCAGCACAACCACAGCCACCAGTTCGGAAAAAATGAGTGTCGCTACCAGGGGCGCAATCAGAGCCCTGTATAGAGATTTCTATGACTTGATCCCCCTCTTCTCTTCCTTCTGCGTACGGACGACGACCAGTGCAGTTCCACGATGCCGTCGCGTGAAAGCGTCAAGATGGATCTCGAATACCGTAGCGCGACGTCTGGACATGGAAGCGCATCGACGCGGCAGTATCTACGAGTCACCTTCTGACCTCTCGAATAGCCCGACAGAAGAGGCTGCTTCCAAGCTTGAGTATCAGCGTCAACTGCCACATGCCTGTCCCGGTTGCGGCGCGCTCGCCCAGTATGTACATCCCAAAGAAGCAGGATACTATTCTACGCAAAGAGCTGCGGTGAGGAAATACCTTGGCATGTCCCAAGCACGAGATTCTCGCGGGAAAGGCGAGGAAGACGACGTGGTGCGCAACGCGTTGGCGAATGTGCCGGAGGAATTGAGAGAACAACTCGGCCTAGACGCAACCCTTTTGTCAGGTAAGTTTGACAGTCTCCATGCCCATGCTGCATGCAATGCAAAGGGACGTCCAGACTGACAATATCGACTCAGACAAAGCTCCAGCAGAATGTCCTTCCATCCCCGTCTGCGATCGTTGCCACCACCTCATTCACCATCATGCCGGTGTTCCCATCGCACATCCTTCCCTCGACGCCATTGAAGCCACTATCGCCGAATCACCCTTCAAACACAACCATATTTACCACGTCATCGATGCTGCCGACTTCCCCATGTCTTTTATCCCTGGTCTGCACCGCCGCCTAGACCTCGGGTGGCTAAGGGGCCGCAATCGCAGGTCCAAGACGCAACACTGGTCGGGTGGAAAGTCGGGGCAGATGAGCTTCTTGATCACGCGCGCAGATCTACTGGCACCTAAAAAGGAGCAGGTCGACGGACTACTACCACAGTTGCGGGAGATACTGCGCTCTACCCTTGGCAGGACAGGTGCCAATGTGCGCTTGGGCAACGTGCACCTTGTCAGCGCAAAACGGGGATGGTGGACACGGCAGGTGAAGACGGATATCTGGGAGCGAGGTGGCGGAAATTGGCTTGTGGGGAAGGCCAACGTGGGCAAGAGCAGCATATTCGAGGTGATCTATCCAAAAGGAACGAATGAAGGGATGCCTGATTTTCAGAGTGTGAGGGAGAAAGCAAAGAAAGAAGACGTGCAGGCCGCGCTCTCGGCTGCAGAGAGGGCAAAGGTGCAGCTTATGGATGAGCACGAGCACATCGGAGTCACGAACTTCAAACCTGTGGATATGGAAGTCTCGTTTGCGGACAAGACGGCAACAGCTGTGGACGAGCGAGATCAGGACTTCTACGACACTACTTCTCTCCTCCCGCCGCCTCAACAGCCCGTCAACTATCCCGTCATGCCCATTATATCCGATCTCCCTGGCACCACTGCATCTCCGATTCGTATTCCCTTTGGTGCCGGCAAAGGTGAGCTGATCGATCTCCCCGGCATGGAACGCCTGTCCCTAGAACCTTACGTCAAGCCCGAGTATCATTTGTCCATCGTCATGAAGCGACGCGTGGTTCCCGAGCGAATTGTGCTCAAACCTGGCTCTTCTCTCGTGCTCGGTGGCGGTCTCATTCGCATCACGCCCAAGACGCCGGATCTCGTCTTCATGGCACACGCATTCGTGCCGATGAGCGCACACCTAACTTCAACTGCAAAGGCTGTTGACTTGCAAGAAGGGAGAAGGGAGCTGAATATCCCATCCATCATTCGCGAGGAGCAGCGGGAGAGTGTAAAGACAGCAGGTACATTTCAGCTGAGCAGCAATGTGACAAAGAAGTACGCTGGTCCGTTGACAAGAAAGGGAGACGTTGGATTGCTGGCGTCAAGGCTGCCATTTGTGGTGTGGGCAACGGACATTCTGATTGAGGGAGTGGGGTGGGTTGAGGTTGTGGCGCAGGTTAGAAAGCCGAAAAGAGTCGACGACTTTGAGTCATGGCATGACGATCGAGCGTTTGACAAGAAGGAGAATGAGGGAGAAGATCAGGAACCAAATGCCATGTGGTCACCTATGGATGCGGCACCAACACCTCCATCCACGGAAACGCTTTCAGAATCAAACTCTGTGAAGGATCAAGCCGCCTTATCAAATGCTAGTGCCGGAGCCAAACCCAAGGGCATGAAGAAAGGTAAAGACAAACACCCCCTCGAGTTTTCTCCTGAGGAGCTTGCCAAGACGATGCCTGAGATCGAGGTGTTCAGCCCTGAAGGTAAATTCATCAGTCAACGACCCAGTTTGAGCTGTTGGTTGCTTGGAGGACCCTTGGATAAGAAGAAGGCTGGTAGGCCCAGGAAGAGCATGAGCGGGGCAAAAAAGCGGGCAAAAGCAAAGGATTAAGGCTTTCTCCATGTACAATGACTTCGAATCTACACACAGAATCTACGCTCTTCTCGAGACGACTTTCCCAAGCGTTCATACTTTCCACAAACGTCCATACATGCCCCGTCTTGGTTCTACTCGTCATGATTTCGTTCACGTACTAGACCCACACCGGTTTGGCGAAGTCCGACGGTTTGTCGGGTTACTGTTTCGATGCCGTTCATCTAAGCAACAACCTAAAGTCCGAGACCACACCGTTGGTCAACAATCACTTTAGGCAATAGACTTTTGTGACCGTAGCGCAATCACGAATTCTGTGTACACAAACAGCTTAGACCACTTGTGGCGTTCATCTGTGGGGCTCGACTGCGATCGTTGGTCACGGCACGCCTAAGCATTTCTTACGGAGCGAATGGATCTTGCAAGTCGAAGGCACCGTTATACAGGTCTTGCGACCGGGCCGTGGGCATTTAGATCACAACGAGAGGTCGACGTGAATGCTCAGTATCGTGTGTCCAACTTACGTCGGCGGGCCGTCGATCCTACCCGCTTGCCAAGGGCGCCGCAAGTCTTAGCTACAGTAACGGTCCTGTTGTGGAACATATTGCGACCTCGAAGTCGCGGTACATGCTAACGCCATTGTATATGTCTTAGTGGGTCGATGCGCGGAACGTGGCGATTCCGCACATCGCTGCGCTCACACGTCTCGTCGGCAGTGGACACGGGTTTCATTCTTGCACCCATCAGGACGAGTTATGCGATGGATCAATTTGGACTGGACGCGAGTCCTGAGGAGCAGGAACTGGATATTTAGCCTATCAAGGATGAAAGCTGTACAGAGGTTCTGGGAATGACTGCATAGGTTGGGCTGGAAGACGCAAGTCTTGAGGGCATCTTCCGGCAGACGCAAGAGTAGTCGGTCACTATCATCAACTAGAAGAACTGAGGACTCTTTTCGAGCTTTTTTTCCTCACCCCAGGATTTCTTTACCAGGAAGTCTATATGATCTTCTTTTTCAGAGCGAATGAGAAGTTGACATGGTGCGTACACAATGTATCCCGAGGCTTCAGTCAAATCAAAGCTATGCCCAAATTTCTCTACTTAGTTAGGAATCCTAATGTGCAGCACAAGATTTCAATGTTCTTCCACCGGTGGCAAGGGATAACCTTAAGAAGAAAATCGGCTGGGGTTTTTTTAATCCGGAGCAGGAACATCGATGATGGAGCGCAAGCGCATGGGCGCGCATACAAGATGGAGCAAAGAGTAGCCACTCGTGTCATGTCCATTATGAATTTTAAGAGCGACCGTGTCATGAGCTCGTTCGCGAATGCGCATACGCGAGCCGGGGCTCACGCCAATGACAAGGGCCATTTGCCGCCGAAAGCAGTGGAGGCGTCTCGCTTTTGCAGCGTCTGCTGCATCAAATTTACAGTTGCGTACCCACAGCTTCATCTCCAGGGCCCCGGGGAGCCGCGAAACGATGTCGACGATTCCCAGCGCGAACATGTATGTCTGTGTGTGCGGCACGCGGCCCGAAACGGAAATTCGGAATACCCGTGGGGTCCCTCTTATCGTGCTTCGTTGATCGAGAACAGCACGCATCGAACAGCCAGGCCATAGACTCGTTTAAGGCACAACCTGGCCGCTGTTCGCCCCATCGGGCAGCCAGCGCCGAGAAATTTTCTGCGGGTTTTGGGAAGAGTCGCCAATCGTTCGAACCATCCTTGCCGATCGCTTCTGTCGATATACTACTTAAAGGGGGTTTTGCTGCTGTCGCTTCGACTGCTGCTGCTGCTGCGCTCAAGCGCGTCTGCTCCCCCCCATTGCTTTCGAATTCACCTTCGTCGCCATGGCCGTGTCTCCAGTGCTGGCCGTTGCCGTGCCGTCTTGCCTGCTCGTGGTGTACTGGCTCAGCCAGATCGGCAAGCGGCCTGCAGACTACCCGCCAGGCCCGCCCACCGTGCCAGTGCTTGGGAATATCCATCTGATGCCTGACGTTGACATCCACGGCCAGTTCAGAAAATGGGCCATGAAGTACGGCCCGATCTACTCGTTGATGCTGGGGACGAAGAGCATGATCGTGCTGTCCGGTCCGGAAGCTATCAAGGATCTGCTCGACAAGCGAAGCGCGTACTACTCGTCTCGACCGGAAATGTATCTAGCTCGACTGCTGAGCGGAGATTCGCGAATGGTTTTGATGGTACGGTTTTCTTTTCTTATTTTGACTTTGTTGGATTCGCATACCGTGTGTGATAGATGAGCCAAGGAAGAAATTTTTTTTTTAAAAAAAAATAAAAATAAAAATAAAAATAAAAAAAATAAAAAAGGTGCAGATTTCGACTAAATACCGATCATTTACAGGAGTACGGCGAAATGTGGCGAACGACCAGAAGGATCGTTCACAACAGCCTCAACATCAAGGCCACAAAAACATACATCACGTACCAAGATCTCGAGAACAAGCAACTTCTGATGGACATGCTCGAGCGGCCTGAGATCTTCAAGTCCCACATCAGGAGATACACGTCCTCCCTCGCTACGCAGATCGTGTTCGGTTTCCGGACTCCCAATCACGACGATCCTAAGCTCATCCGCCTCATCGAGGTTTGTGTTTTTTTTTCCTCCGCCTGTATCGCGTGAACAAGCTAGCGGCGTGCTGACCTGTTTGCCAGGGTTTCGAGGAGTTCTGTCGAATCTCGGTTGCACCCATTGCGAATGCCCTGGACTGCTTCCCGTTCATGAGATATCTTCCCGATTTCATGATCCCGATGAAGGGTTACGCGAAAAAGCTTCATCATGAGGAGCTTAAGCTTTACATGGAGCACTACGACAGCACTCGAGAGAAGATCAAGAACGGAACCGCCAAAGTAAGTTCAATCTGATCGCTGAGCGCGGAGATCAAATGCTGACCACTGTGGCATAGCCCTGCTTCACTGTGGATCTGGTTCGAGCTCAGGAGGAAGAGGGTTTCTCGGACGCCATCGCCTGCTATACCAGCGGCACGCTCTTGGAAGCCGGCATGGACACCACGGCTTCGACGCTTACTGGGTTCGTGCGAGCTATGCTGTGTTTCCCCGAGGTCGCCAAGACGGCCCAGGCAGAGCTGGACCGAGTGTGCGGCGACCGTTTGCCAGAATTAGATGACCTTCCTAACCTGCCATATATTCGCGGGTGCATGAAAGAGACCTTGAGAACGATGCCACCGGTGATCCTGGGGATTCCGCACGCAAACATCCGCGACGACGAGTACCTCGGCTACAAGATTCCAAAAGGCACGCAAATCTTGTGCAACGTCTGGTAAGTCCCAGCACGAGGACGGCCGTCTGTTTATCCGATTTGGCTGACTGCGAGCGTATGTAGGACTTTGAACAACGATCCAGAACGGTACCCTAATCCAGAGATATTCGATCCGACCCGGTGGGCGTCGGACGAACAGACGTCGGCCGAAGCGGTCAACAACCCGGACGTGTCCAAACGCGATCACTTCTCCTTCGGAGCGGGACGCCGCGTCTGCCCGGGAATGCACATTGCAGACCGGTCCATCTTCTTCGCAATCTCGCGCTTGCTGTGGGCTTTCGATTTCCACAGGCCTATCGACAAGGCCACGGGCAAGGAGATCGTGCCAGGTTTCAACGACAACACGGACGGCCTGGCGTCCTTCCCGAAGCCGTTCGAGGCGGACATCCGTCCAAGAGACGAGTTCAAGAGCGAAAAGATCAGGGAGGAATGGGCCAAGATGAGAGAATTGCTAGACGACGACCTGCAGTGGAACAAGCTTCCCGAGGGCTTGGTTTGGAAAGACTATATGAACTAATTTGCCGCGCGGGTGCGCAACCCTTTGCGGGCATCAATTTGGAGACTGTACACGTGATTCTTAGGTTACCTTCCTTTCACAGGAATAGCTATGGAAAGAGTGTATGCTCAACCACTCAATATGAAGGCCCATGTTTCGTGTTTTAGATTTTGTTAAGTCCACACATGCTTTGATACATACGTGTCACGCCCAGCACTGTGGGAGCTCGACCGCGTTTCTAAAACGAAAGGATGCAACGCCAAGGACGTGGTAAACATGCGAACTTCCGCATCAAATTTGGTAACCGTCCTCCTGCTAGGAAAACCTGTCGCATTGGCCGCACTAAGGTCCCATTTTAGCATGTCATAAGATCATGGGTCGTGAAGTAAGCATGGATTTTTCGTCTTGACGTTGGGTCTGGGTTTCTCGGTTCTTCACAGCCCTCAGCGTCTCCACTTCCAAGGAAGCGAGAACAAATGAAGCGGAACCGAGCGGACTGTTGTAGAGCAACGGTTGGTGTATGTAGTACTGCAGCCAGTCAGCGAGCAACGATGCGGCGGTGAAAACCCCGCTTATCGCTTACCTCATACGATGCTGTCGAGTTGAGACTGCAGACCGAGACCGTCCCATTGTAACCCAGCGTGCCACCGGTTTCGCTGACCACGAACGTGTCCACGATGTAGTCGTACGCTCGAAGTGCAACTTTGGATGCCATATCCGACAAGCCCGGGTCGGCGACGCAAAGCGAAGAATTCAGATAGCCAAGGCGTCGAGCGCGGAGCAGCGCGTAGACAAACATGGCGCTGCCGCTCGACTCGATGTAGTTCCCAGGCGCGCCGGGCATGTCGAGAATCTGCCACCACGCCCCAGACGCAGGGTCCGCCGCGTCCGCGATGGATGCGAGCAGCGAGACAGTCTTGCACTGCAAGTTCGCCCACTCTTTGCTGCCCTTCGCGACGGGCAGCAGCTCCAGCGTGTCGACGAGCGCCATTGCGTACCAGCCCAGGCTCCGACCCCAGACGTGCGGGCTGCTGCCCGTGGCCGGGTCTGCCCACACAGCCGTCCTTGAGTAGTCATATCCATGGACCAAAAGGCCGCTCGACGCGTTGCGACAGTGATCCCAGAGCACCTGCAGCTGATAGAGGATTTCCTCGGCGGCGGCTGGCCCCGTCGCTGGATCAAACGTGGTCGTGTAGAGGGAGTAGAAAGGCGCGTAGGAGTACATGCCGTCGAGGTATGACCAGTTGGGATACGTGTAATACCACAGGCCACCCGCGGGATTGCGTTTCTGCAAGTCGAGCGATGCCCGCAACGCGTTCAGAGCGGTCGTGGCCGCAACGTTCTGAGCGGCCTTGGTCACTTGGATCAAGCCGTTCCCGTCAGAGAAACGATCGAGCGGGTAGCTGGCATCCGCGGTTGCGTTGCTCAGCATGCCCGATGTCGATTCCACGCTTCTGACAACGTAGTCGCCAAAGGAGCCGGACAACGGGTCGTCAGGGACTTCGAGCACAAGTCGCGTGAGAGCTTTCTGAACGATTCCTGCCTGCAGAAGTTCGGAAGAGCCTCCGCTGCCGGTCACGATCCCCTGCTGACGCGAGACGATGCTCGACGCCATCCATTGCGAGTATCTGGTGACAGAAGCGCAAGTCGCGAGCGCCGGTACGCAGAGTGAAATGGCAACCATGGATCTCATGGCCTTGAATAGGTTCCCGCTGCATTCCAGGCCTTCAATGCAAAATGCGGCTTTTTCACGGCGCATCTGGGGTTTCTTTGTGCAACAGGGTGGTCGGCGATCGGCTTGCCCCAATGGAGCACGCCAGCAACGGGCATGGCTCCTGGACGCTGGAAAGCATAGTCTATGCTGACATTTTGTCTCCACAAAAATGAACAGCGACAAGTAGCACCGAGTAGAGAAATAGTGCGGAGCGGAGGCTGACCATAAGTAACCCCGTCAATTCTGACTTGTCAAGGCTCGAGTAGCAATACTCGTTTCGGTTTAGCTCCGCCCGCCCTTTGGCATTCGGTATCCACTTAAACCCCATTGCCGATGGTAACCGTATTAGCAACCATATAATCGACCATTCGTCTGATCCTCAACTTGGAACACAACATCGATAGACCTTTCCTCATCATGGCGCAAACGATCAAGCTAGCTGACTACCTGTTTACCCGTCTGCGCCAGTTGGGCGTGGAATCTATCTTCGGCGTGCCGGGAGACTACAATCTTCAACTGCTCGACTTTGTCGAGCCGGCGGGACTACACTGGGTTGGCACGTGCAATGAGCTCAACGGCGGATACGCGGCGGACGCCTACTCCAGGATCAAGGGTATCGCAGCGATGATCACCACGTTTGGTGTAGGCGAGTTGTCAGCGATCAACGCCATCGCAGGTGCAAACGCCGAGCTGGCGCCCATCGTGCACATAGTCGGCACGCCTAGTCGACAGCTACAAGAGTCGCGCGCGCTGGTGCACCATACGTTCAACGATGGAAACTACAGGCGCTTCGCCCAGATGCACGCCCTCGTCACCGTGGCTCAGGCCAACATTTCGGATCCCAGGTCCGCCCCGGCGCAGATTGATAACGTGCTGGAGCAGTGCTTGATACACCACCGACCGGTGTACATCGAAGTGCCCATAGACATGGTCGGACTTGAGGTCGATGCCTCGCGTCTTCAGACGAAGATTGCGATTCCAACGTCCGTAGATCAGCCGACCAAGGAGAAGGCCTTGTCTGCCGTGCTAGAAAAAATCAAGGCCAGCAAAAAGCCCATGATCTTGGTTGACGGTGAGATCAGAGCGCACGGCAACGTTGATGAGGTGCATGAATTCATAAAGGCGACCAACTGGCCAACCTTTGTGGCAAGCTTTGCAAAAGGTCTGATCGACGAAACGCTTCCGAACGTGCATGGCGTGTATCAAGGCCTGGTGAAGCCGGAGCAGATGGAGTTTGTCAACTCGTGCGATCTGGTGATGTGCTTTGGGGAGCATTTCAGCACCACGAACAGCTTTGGGCGATCGGCCGTTCCAAAGCCCGACGTTGCCGTCTCGCTCAGGGCGACGAGCGTGCAGGTGGGCAGCGCATTGTTCAGGGATCTGCCCGCCAAAGCATTCCTTCGAAGCGTGCTGGATCAGCTGAAGGGCCAAGCCGTGCCGTCGACCACCTCGTACCAGAAAGCACAGACGAACGGGGCCAGGTCCGTTGCGGAACTGCCAAAAGACGAACAGATCAAGCAGGACAACATGCACCACGTCATATCGAGCTTCCTCCGCCCGGGAGACACTGTGTTGGCCGAGACGGGTACGGCGGGCTATGTGGCGCGCGACTTCACGCTTCCGCAGAACACGAGCTACTTCGCCCACACGACGTGGCTGTCCATCGGTTACATGCTGCCAGCAGCGCTGGGGGCGGCCGTGGCTCGACGGGAGCTGCTGCGCAAAGCAGGCTCGGATCCGGACAGCGGCAGGACGATCCTGCTGATCGGCGACGGATCGCTCCAGATGACGGTGCAAGAGATCTCGACGATGATCCGCGAGAAGCTGAACGTCATCATCCTGGTGGTCAACAACAAGGGCTACCTGATTGAGAGGTGCATTCACGGCTGGAAGCAGGCTTACAACGACATCGCCAATTGGCGGTATCTGGAGGCGCCCAAGTTCTTCGGCGCAGAGGAGGGCGATTACGCTACGTGGCAGGTGAAGACCAATGGCGAGCTAGCTGCGGCTCTGGAGAATCCCAAGATGAAGGACGGGAGGGGCTTGCGGATGGCAGAGTTGATTTTCGACCCTGACGACGCCCCGGATGGGCTGTGGCGAATGCTGGAGGTGTACGTTGGCAAACCGCGAGCGGAGATCATGAAGGGACCTTGAATCCGTGCAAGATCCTCCGTCCGTCGCACCCGTGCTTATGTGTAGATCTCCGTAGAATAAGCGATGACGGTGCCGAGCTGGTTAGATTCGGCTCGGCCCCAGGTAGAGCCCCGAGGGCAAGGGCGAATAATGTTAAGCTCAGCGTTCTACTGTAGGCAGTACAAACGCGCCAAAACAGACAGCAGCATAAGTGGCCTCAAGGCTAGTCAAAGACGACAACAGCGACAGGTGAGAACGCGCCTCAGGTTCGTGGTTCATGCTGGAGCATGGGCTCGCCTATGTTATGCGGCTGGCATCTGTAGTCCCCCGATCCTTGAGCGGTAGAGAGGCCAGGAAGGGCGTTGCACGAAGATGACCTTTCGGGCGCTGCTGAAAACGCGTCGCGTGCTCGACCGACCAAGGAACGATCCCCATCTGCACGCGCCGAGGTGAGAGCGTCGAACAGAAAAACCACAAGGCAGCACTTCGCACCGGTCTTTCTCGTTACGTGCGTAGACGAAGGGCAAGAGGAAGGCAAATGCGGGAAGAAAAGGCAGGCAGCGATGCACATAGCAAAAACGTGCGTAGCGCCGAACTCGACGCGGGCAAGCTTTGTCGCTGCGTCTCGGGTGGGCGTGTCAGCCCAGCACAGTCTGTGACGGCGAAAGCATCAAGTGACGGCGCGGCTTTTCACGGTTTCGTGCCAGGAGATGCCCTCGTGTCACGCTCTGCAGTCAAGCTGCCGTGACCAGACGACGGAACAGCGGTCTGTTGTACTGGGAAGGGGGGAGAAAAGGGGTTGGTTGGCACAATCCGCGCACGCACACGCACACGCACACGCTGCCTGTCATCATAGAAATGGCTCGGTCGAGGTGCGTGTGCAAGCATTCTTGCCCACGGGAGCCCGCACAATGGAGAAAAGATGCACAAAAGGCGGGAAAGATGACGGAAGCTGCGCCAGCTGACCGTCACCACAGCGAAGACTGGGCGGCAGATGGGCTGTGTGTGTGAAGGCCAAGGACAGGCTCTGAGGTGAAATGTCTTCACGCTACGTCAGTCGTTCGGCAAGGCTGCAGTGCCCGCGGGCTAGAGCAACAAAATACACCGGAAGAAACAACGAAAGCAGTCACAGAGATTCGTCTGGCAGGTCTGCTCGGCGACCGTGGCGGTGTTGGATTGAGTTGTCTATCGGCGCAGGCTATCCAGCGACTGCCGTGGGAGCAGAGCGTGAAAGCCTAGTACTTCGCTCAAGGCAGACCAAGCGGTGGCACACAGGGTGGCAAGGGTACTGCGACGAGACAGAGTTCATGGCGGAGTGGAAACGAATGAGGGCTCTTTTATGTATATAGATATATATATATGTAGACTATATATATATATATATCATATGTATAAACATGTGTGCGTCTGTCTTTGACTCTCGGTGAGAGTGTGCGAGTGAGCGTGCGCTCTGATGGGCCAGACATCAGCCCACTGGCTTCAGCACAAACAACGCGATCTGACCGCGGCCGCAAGCAGCAGCAAAACGTATAAAAGCGCGCAACGGCGAGCCTGTCGCGGTCTTGGGAACGAGGCTGTGTACAGTCTTGGACGAGCAAAAATCAAGGTCAGCCCAAGCACGGCACAGGGTGTGCAGGGCAGCGCCGGCTGGGAACCAACAGAGGCGAGCGAGCGCCATGCACTTCCGCTCGAACGGAGATGCTGGGCGGGTCGGCCAAGGTGCCGAGAGCAGGACGGAAGGAGAGGGGGGCCGACTGGGAACGGAGAGGGAGGAAAGAGCGATGGACGGGAGGGGGCCGACGGTGTCTTGGAGGTCTTGGGCAAAATTAGGACGACGTGACGAGAACGGGGTCTGAGGACCAGCGCGGCAAGAGCCAACCGCACGCGGTTTCCGGCGTGGGTGCACTCTGTTCGCTCGATCGGCCCTTCTTGGTTTAGGCGCCAAGAGTCTTGGTACTCTTGGCATCACGCTTGTCAGCCAATTGCAGTGCCAAACATCGGGCATGGTTGCGACCGGTAGCCAGCCGCCTGGCCAGCGTGCACTCCCAGCTTGTTCCGGATCCCGATTGGCTCTCTGCTCGGAGCTGCTTGCTTCGGCAAGTCCAGCACCGACGGCGGGTGGGGGTGTGCGTGCTGCGCCCGCGCCAGTAGGGCGGCGGTTAACGCGAGCACAATCAGATACACACATGTCTTGGCACGTCCTGCCAAGAGCTTCGTGCAATGAATCTTGCGTAAGAAGACGAGTTTTGGCGAGAGCGTGGTCGTCGGGGCCCTTCGAGGGGCGAAGGACCAGCCCGGCTGTGATTTCCTGGGTACGACTTTTACTTGAAATCGGCTGCCTCGCCCAGATTTCCCGCCATGAGATTCCTCCTTCCGCTCGACTTGGCCCTTCACTGCTCAACCATCCAACCCACCTTTGCTTCCCGTCAGCACTGTGGTCCATCTCGCGCCGTCTCGCAGTTCTCTTCCGTCTTTCTTCCCCCTCTGTGAGCGGGAACAGCCAACCGCGCTGAGCTCTCAAAGCTCGCTCTGCACCATGTCAACTGCAGACACAACCGCCGCTGCCGCTGGCGCTGCTGCCGCCGCCGCCGCTGCCGCTCCGCAAGGCTCTCCGTCGCAGTCCAACGCGACTGCGCAGCCTCTGGGCGGCGTCAACAACAACAACAACGTTGCCGGCGATTCGCTTATCTGCCAGTGGACCAACTGCGGGGAGCGATTGCCCAGCCCAGAACAGCTTTATGTAAGTTTGTGGTTGTGTTCGTGGTTGTTCCTCGCATCGCGCTGTGGTTTTTTCTTTCACTGGCACGTTCGCGAGGCTGCCAAGCGACGACTTGGCAGCCTGCTCTGAGCGCTTTGCGTCCACACAAAGGCCTCAAGCTATGCTTGATGTCCTCGACATTCTCTCAAACCCACCACGCCCCTGTGTTGCTTCGATTTTTCTTCTCTTTTCTCGTTTCGGCGCCTCTGGCGCTGGGGTCGCGCCTTCGTCGGTGGCGGTTCTGGTGACGCACAAATTTTTCATCCCACCCAAGTCTACCTTAACCTTATTCCGACGAAATAGGCAGCCAAAAAAAACCCAAAAAGAGCTTAGGCTTTCCCCGTCTGCTTGCACATACTCACACGCATGGCGCACACACACCCGCTTGCACAACCTCTCGTTCACACGTACTTCATCCCAACATTTGCTAACCAGATTCGAAATTTTAGGATCATGTTTGCGAGCGACATGTTGGCCGCAAGAGCACCAACAATCTGAACCTCACATGCCAGTGGGGCAGTTGCCGCACCACAACGGTCAAGAGGGACCACATCACCTCACACATTCGTGTGCACGTGCCGCTGAAGCCGCATAAGTGTGACTTCTGCGGCAAGGCGTTCAAGCGACCCCAGGATCTCAAGAAGCACGTCAAGACCCATGCTGACGACTCTGTGCTCCTCCGTTCGCCTGATCCCAACCGCGGCGGACAGGCCGGCTACGGCGGTGGCAACAAGCGTATGTGACTCGAATCTCTCTCTACCTTTTGCGCCTTGCCTCGCTCTCATCACAAAACTGCCTGGCCTTGTCCTGTCCTGCCTGCCTTCCTACCTGCCACCCTCTTCCTCGTCGCCCATGTCCTGACGTTGCAACAGTTGTCGCTGACTTGCAGTCGCTGGCCGCTACAGCAAGCGGATATTATCCTGATCAGCATCATATAGCTGGTCAGCCTGTGTACTATCAGAGTGCCTCTGCCAACCCGAGCGCGTATCACGGTCCAGGTGCTCCGCAACAGAGCTCCGCCTATGGCCCAGTCTACTACGCTGTGAGCCAGCCCCAAAATCTGAATGCCGAGTATGAAATGCGGAAAAAAGCCGCCTTTGACGCGCTCAACGAGTTCTTCGGCGATGCCAAGGAGCGCCGCATTGACCCGACGACGTATTACGACGTAGGCCACCGATTGATGGCCCTGCAAACCATTCCAGCGCCCGTCCTCGCTGGCTACACCAGCGACGCGTACGGTGGCGCTTCAATCGCCACGGGACCGCAGCTCCTGCAGCCACAGTACTCGCTTCCGCTACCGAATCTACGGACCAAAAGCGACCTCTTGAGCATCGATCAGTTCCTCGACCAGCTCCAGCAGACGGTGTACGAGAACTCAAATCAGGCCGCCGCCGCGGGCGTCGCTGTGCCCGGCGCCCACGCTGTCCACACGGGCCTCAACTTCCGGACAAGCAACTCACCTCCAACCATGCCCGCTGGACAGGGTCAGCTTTCGTCGCACGCAGCAGGCATTCCAACCACCACCGGCGCAACCGACACCCCAGCGCTGACCCCAGCCTCAAGTGTGCTCTCGTACACCTCAGGTCACTCGCCGAGCTCTGTCAACTCCACACACAATATCTCGCCTAGCCAGCGGCCCTCAGCAGGTCCAATGTATCCCACCCTTCCAGGTGTGAACGCTATGGCCGAGGGCGCCTCCGGTCTTGGATCTTCGTTTGACGCCGACTTGCGGCGCCGCTACTCTGGAGGTCAACTGCAAAAGGGTGCACCCTCGGCCGGGGACGTCATGGAGACCGAAGACACGCCCGTGCAGTCGCCACGGTCCGGCAGAGATAGCCCCATGCCAAAGATCGACAAGCTGGGCGTTTCGTCACCGTCGATGCGTAACTCCAACCTCGATCCTGCACTGCGGTCTCCTGGCGCATTTTCGGAGGGGTCTGCCAGTGATTATGCGGACAAGGTCCAGGAGGCATGGATAGAGAACGTGCGCACAATCGAGATGCTGAGAAACTTTGTCAAGGAGAAGCTGGAGCGTGGCGACTACGTCCGAGACGACGAGGACGATCAAGAGGTGCCTAAAACGAAGACGGAAGAGGACGAGGCTGCAAGCTTGTATCCTGTGCTACGGGAGGTGACGGGCCATTGAGCTTTACGAAACGTGTATGTGAGCATGGATGGAGGCTTTTATTTGTGACGTGTGTGCATTTGCGATCGAAAACGCTTTTTTCTCATATGGTAAATCCGGGTTATACCTTGCCTAGGAATGAAGGCTCAGCGCATT
The DNA here is from genome assembly GCF_000836295.1 of Verruconis gallopava. Classification (NCBI taxonomy): domain Eukaryota; kingdom Fungi; phylum Ascomycota; class Dothideomycetes; order Venturiales; family Sympoventuriaceae; genus Verruconis; species Verruconis gallopava. The sequence continues at coordinate 285,635 of NW_015622165.1, read as the reverse complement.
GGAATTTTTTTTTTAAACCACGCCTATCTGAAATAAGGAATTTTCTTGTCAGCTATCCGATGGGCACTGACGAGGAACGTCAAACCCCTCCCGCCGGTGTTTTTTTTTTTTCTCCTTGTGCGGGTATATTTTGGGGCTCCTTTTCGTCCTAGACGTTTGTTATTGAAAGTATGACGCTGGAATGTGTAGTCATGTTCAGGCCAAGCACGTGTGGCTTATGAGCTCTGGAAGGGCGGTCTAATAGCCTTGTAGGGTAAGATCAGACGACAGTCCCTAATCTGCAGTCAGCCAAAGGGTATGTGTGAAGCGACTATTGCTCTCCAGACGTGCATGACCGTAGATACTTAGTTCCAAGTTGCACAGCAAGGATCTTCTGGCTTTTCGTCTTTTGCCCTGGCACAGTCTCTTTGCCATCCCTCTCCTCTGCTATGGTTTCCTCTCACCAGGCTGTGAACAAAACAGGGCAAAACGTCTCCAGGATCGAACCTGCAGCACAGCCGACATTCCCCCCCGTTTCCGACATGTCACAAACAAAAAATGAAATTACTGGGGGTCACCTTTCCTAAGAGGGGAAGGGGCACGGACCGGCTGGAGCTGGGACAACTCGACTCTGAAAGAGCGGTTGGGTAAGCGGAAAGAGGACATTTATTTAAGATCAAAAATCAAGAGAAACAAAGTAGCGCGATAGAAAAACGTTGTCGGCAAAGTTCCTTGCTCGTTGCCAAAACCTGCGGCCCTTGCGGGGACATTTGCCCAGGCATCATTCACGGTGTGATGGAGAGGGGCGGTCGGATCGAGGCTTGTCACCGTAGGGGTCCACGCAAGGGTTTCTTGTCTACTTGTAGCCTTACAAACGCACCCTGCGACACTTTGGCCCGTACCGATTTGCGTTAGCGCACCCGGGTGCCTGGGATGATGGGGACCCTCTTTTTGGTTTCCGCCGCCTTTTTCTCGAAGAGCGCAGGGCTGAATTGGGCATGTCTCCCGCAGACGCGGCGAGGATTCGTCTCTGTCGCTTCTTTGCTAGCGGGTGGGACGAGGGGAGAGTTGTCGAGCGAAGTACGAAGAAAGAAAGGAAGAGGAAGAGGAAGAAAGAAAGGGACAAGCAGGCTGAGAAAGCAAACTGGGAAATTTGGGGTGGTGGAAGGAAGCCCTAGCGCGTCTACGCGGGATGTGCGGCGGGTACTGCTGTGGCGCAGCGGTGGGCCACTTTTTGGCCATGCGGCTGCTTGTTTGCCTTGCAGCGAGAACCTGAACCTGCAGTTTTACACGGCCACGTGAAACGCCCACGCGGGGTCCAGCCAAACGTCGCAGAATTCGATCGAGGAAAGAAGAGCCTGGCTGCACAACACAGCTCCCCCCTTGTTGCGCCTGCCTGGCGAGCGCACGAGAAAAAAAAAGAAGAAGAAGAAGAAGAAGAGCGACGGACTGCGCCTCGATTTTCTTGGTGCGGCCCTGCGCTCGCCCCGTGCGAAGCGTGGGAGGCGGAGCGCACAATGACGCGAAACGACTAAGAGAGAAAGAGAGAGAGAGAGAGAGAGAGAGAGAGAGAAAGACGGAAGGAGTGAGGGAGGAAGAGAGAGAGAGACACTATGCGGTCACATCTTCTTGCGATTCACCATCCTCGTCTCTCTCCCTTCTCTTTCTATCTCATCCACATACACACATACACACATTCGCACGCCGTTGGCAATGCTCAACAGCTCGTTCTACGTAGTAGAACTAGCAAGCCCGGCCGGTTCCCTCCCCATCGCGTCCGGACGCTGTTCACGCCTCGCACGCGGGACACGGCACGCCTCCCAAAGCGTCACGGCCGGCCGCTAACGAAATGGTGTCTCCGGCCAAAAGCGGAACGCGGAGGAGTTTGCATTTCGTGCTGGGCCTTTTGGCGCGGGCGCGCACGCTCGAGCGGGTAAGGGACACACACGTAGACGCACACGTAAACCGACACGACGTAGGGCTTACGCTCGTTTCATATGCGTGCGGTGCTGGCGTTCAAGCCGAAGGAAGGGTGAGAAACCGCTGATCGCGTACGCGCAAATGCCTTTGGACACCTGGGCTGGTTCTGGCTTGGTGGTTTGGCAGTAGATGCGTCATTACCAGCGGTGCCTGCTCCGTCTCCCTACGTCCCGCGGTGGCAGCGATGTCTAACCGTGGCTCAACCCCAGTTTGCCGCGCGCCTCTTTTTTTTTATTTTTTTTATTTTCTCTAAGACTCCCGGCGTGGCATGGATTCTTGGGCCATTTTTCCTACCCCCGATGCATTTTTTTGCTCTTGGATTAAAAACCCTCCTGCTCTACGCCTTGTTGGTTGCATGCCGCCGCCTTCGTAGAGGCGCTTAGCTTGCTGGGCAAATTGGGGCAAACACACAGGAGCCAGCTGTGCGGAGGTGATGACACACGTGTCGACCGCGCATGCGATGCCCCCCCAACCCCCTGCCTGACCGCCAGCAGCAAGCGCTGCATCTTGCTCAAGTCTCGTCCAGCATCGCCAGCGCTCATGAAACGCACGTCCGATCTAGTGCTGCCAAGGCCTCCCTTTTCAAATCTTCTTCTTTTTTTCCCCCCCTCTTTTCGCCCTCTGCTCGTGCATGCCGGGTTCGTTCTGCCTCGCCCTGTCTGCGCTTTACTTTTTGTCGCGCGGGGCGGGCACGCACAAAAGAAGCCGTTTGGAGGGGGGAATGGGCAGAGTGGTGGTGGTGGTTGTGGTGATAGTGGCAAGGATATGAGAGCGAGAAGGAGGATCGAGCGCGGTGCAGGCACGCGCACATGTCAGGCGCCTCAAACGGGCACCGATCGTCGCCCGTCGTGACCACGTCCCCTGCAACAGAAAAAGAAAAAAAAAAAAGAAAACGAAGAGCCGCAAGAGCGAAATTGACAGAGTCAGGAAAGGCGGGAATCACTCCTGGAAGGGGGGAAGCCCTTCAATAGGCTCTGTCGGAACGTGCCAGGACGGACCTGCGCGCTGCTCCCGGTCCTTCTCTGCCCTGCCTAGGCCGCGGCCTCTGCTGCCCGTACGGACGACACAGACGCACATTGTTTGTCTGTCTGTCCCTTTTCCGGAGGCGTCTCACACGCACAAATGGCGCATGGGGAGAAGGCGAACGGCGGCGTCGAAGAATGGGTCGTCCGGATCACGGTCAGGGCGATGCAATGCGCGGTATCTTTTTCTTTCTTTTTTTTTTTTGGTTGTGTTTTGCTGGTAGAGCGCAGTGGTGCAGAGCAGAACAGCGCAGAGCAGAGTAGGGCTAAGCGAGCGCAAAAACAAAGAAACGCAACAACGCAACCCGTCCGTCATTCACGCAGGCCTTGGATGGTCTGCTCTTCTTCGTTTTCGTCGTCGTCGTCGTCGTCCTCCTCCTCCTCCTCCTCTTCTTCTTCTCCTTCTTTCTTCTCCGTTCCGCTCATTCAAACCCATCCAAATTCTCTTTTCTTCCGTTTTCTTCTTTTTGGATTGCGCGCGCAGGGCCGAGCAAGCCACCCGCCCGGCTGGCTGCTTCCCTGCTTTCCCTTTTCCATCCTGTGGCGCAGACGACACGGCTCAACGAGAGGCAGGTCGGATTGGCTGGAGGGGGGGGGGGGGGGGGGGGGGGGGGGGGGGGGAGAGGAGAGAAAGGGAAGGAAAGAAAAGTTGACCTTTTGACGCGAAGTCTGGGAAGCGGTGCGGTGGCGGCAGGAAGAGGAGGAGGAATATTGGTTTTGCTGTAACCTCCCCCAGCACTCCGCAGGCAGTCCTGATGACAGTCGGAGAAAGGTAAAGGATTGGTTTGACTTTCGGTTGCCACCCTTCCCCCGCCCCAGGGGCGTCACGGTCTGGAGGCGAAGTTATTAGGAGATGGCAAAGTCTATCCAGGCTCACTCCGACCCGTGTCCTTCTCTGTGTCTCTCTGTCTCTCTCTACTGTGGGCACACGTAGGTAATTTCGTGGTCGCGCTCATCGTCGTTGCGAGTGTCTTCAAGATTCAACAGACGAGGCGTGTATAAGGACCCACTGGGCGTGTGAGACGTTTCTACGATCGCCGTCTTTCTGGGGTCCCAGAGGCAGGAAGCCCAATTCTCTTTGGGACGCTCATCTCTTTACCACGATTACTCTTTCCTGCTCTGCGAGCCTTGGTGAGGAGACAAAGAAAGGATCGTGGATTTTTTTTTGTAACGGGGAATGGTGCAGACCCGTCCCAAGCTCGTTTCACGGCGCTCAGTTGGGCGTAGGCGGCAGATGCCCTTCAGCCTGACCCGCAGATGGTGGCTGCTGGGGCTAACCGGGGGCAGGCTTTTTTGGCTGATGCGGTTTGGCGCCAAAGGTGCTGTCTCAAAACGAAAAAGGGCGGTGGCAAAGCGAAACGGGTCGAATACTGTCGCGCAGGCATCGTTCGTCGCCGTCGTAGTGGCAGCAGGAGCAGTGGTGCTGCAGGCGGCTGGGACCAAGCGTCTGGCAGACTCGCCAGAGCGGTGCGGCTCTTGAGAAGCGAGAAGGGCCACGAGACATGCAGAGCAAGCGAGAGGCACGGCCTGGTGCTGCTCTGCGTTGGGAAGGTGAGAGCGCGAGGCGGCAAGAACGGTGCAATTCTCGCACAGCGACGGCGTACGGCTGAATCGGCGCAGGCTGACGGACGGGAAGGGGAGACGTGAAGAAGAACTGGACGAACAAAGAGCCAATTTCGCAACGGTGGCAGCAGCAGCATCAGACAGCTGTCACGGCCAGGCCAGATATCGACGCAGCGGGCTGCTCGGTGCGCGGCGATTCAATCCTGCTTCATTACCGCCGCATTCTTCTTCTTCTTCTTTTTCTTCTCCCTCGTCCTCCGTGTTTTATTTTCGTTCTTCGCTTTCCACCTTCCTCGAGTGTGTCGACCACGCCCTCCATCCGTCCGTCCATCATCGTCATCCGTCGCGGGCTGGCAAACGAGGACGCCCGCAAGCATGACGGGCAGCGCCATGATTGGCCAGCGCCGTTGCGACAGGAATCGGACCCCCGAAACGTCCAGACGGGCTCATTGGACAGACGGGCCAGGCCCCACGCGCGCCATGGCTCCCTTGGCTCCCATCAGAGCGTCTGCGGACTCATCTGAGCAGACGTGTGCTCGAGAAAGACGGCGGAGACCACGCGCACAGGGAGAGACAGAGGGGGGGAGGCGGCGACAAAAGAGGGAGAGAGAGAGGCAGCGAGAAGCGCGGGAGGGAGCGAGGGAGACGGGAAAGCGAGAGAAAGAGAAAGCGTGCGTGCGCGCATTGTATGTGCACGTATCGTACGTGTGTGTAGGAGGGTGTACGTGCGTGTGTGCGCGAGTGTGCGTCCGTGTGTCTGCTAATGTGCTCGCAAAGCTACTCCCTCCTGTCTGTTCTTTCGTAGTGTACAGCTGTGGACGAGCTAGGCACTCTCGGTACGAGGTCGAGTGATTGTGTGCGTGTGTGTGTGTGCACTCGATTCCTCCCCGTCCAAGTCTTTCGCGCTCAGTTGGAGGAGCAAGCTCGGGCGAGAGAGCGAGGCGCGCGTGACGCCGGCGCCTCGTTTCTTTTTCTCCTTCTCTTCATTCCGGCTGTTTTTTTTTGGCGTCCACGTTGCTAGATGTCTCGCTCGCGGCGCCCGTCGCCGCGCTGTCTGCGATGAGGAGGATGAAGCGATGATGGCGACGATGGTGGTGGTGACGAGGACGGAGCCAGGCTGCGCTGAGGTTCCGCAGCTGGCCTAGGTCGTGTTAGCCCAGCGCAGGCGCCCGGCCGCTAAGAGGCGGCAGCTGCAAGCAAGCAACAAACGCTGGCACCGCACCCGCGGCCGCGGCGGGCCCTGGGCCTGTCATCGACCTCTCGCCCGCTGCTCGTCCTTGACCCAAGCTCCAGCCCCCGTCGCCCTCTCAGCGTCCACCGTCACACACACGCACCCACACACCCTCACTCGCGCTCCCTCCCCCCCCCCCGGTTGGCCGCTTTGGGCCCTCTGCTCGTGAGCCCGCTCGCCCTCCCTCAGCCGCCCGCGACCCCTCGAAACCTCCCGATCCCTCAACCCTTAACCGTCGTCGCCATCTGTCTCATCCTCCAAGGCGCTCTTGTCGCTTTCTCCGTTCTTCTCAGTCCCTCCCTTCCTCCCTCTCCTCTCTTCTCCCGCGCTTGTCGTCCCCGCCCGGCCGACGAAGCGAGCGCCGCCAGCGTCGGAACCGTCCTCTTTCGCCCTGTCTGCTGGCACCACAACTCGCGCCTGGTCGCCTCATTTTTCCCGCTCGTCCCCAGCGACAAAAAATCTACACCAACGACTCCGCCCACCTTCGCCCGAGAGAACGGTCAAACGTCAGTCTTCCTCTCGCGTGCGTCTGCCTGCTTGCCTTCGCCACGCTGCTCCCATCTTTCCCATCGCAGACGGGCCCTCTCTCGCGCCCTCCTTTTCACTCCCTCTCCGTGCTCGACCAGCTGTCCTCGCCGCGTTTCCAACTTCGACGACCCGTTTTGCTCACTCTGCACGAGCGCGGCGACGCTCTGGGCGCTTCACGCAACTAGATTTAATCATTTCCCCCCCTCTTTACTCGGGGTTCCTCGCAACGCATCACGAGGGCTTTCGCATTCACCAACGGGAGCGGTGAAAGGAAAAGAGAGAAGAGACAACCTTGTGGGACCTCGCCCTTGCCAGCTCACGTCCGTCTGACTCTTCCCTCGCCCTCGACCGTCTCGACGAAGGCATAGTAGATTTCCTTTCTTCTACTTCTTTCTTTCTTTCTCGCTGCCCTCCGTTTTACCTCACTCTGTCGTCGCCCGTGTGACCTGCATTTCTTCGCTGCGCACGCTGGCTGGTTTTTTACTTTCGTGATACGATCCAGGGTGGAGACCACGCCATTTACTTTGCCTACCACCCTTGCCTTGGGTGATGCGCGACTAGGCGCTCTGCTCGCCGCCCGCCCGCCTGCACTCCAGCGAACGAAACGACCACACCAACACCAACACCTTCACCTGCACCCACAACGAGAACGACGCTGCAATCTCGGCCGCTCTTCTGCCTTGGAACCAAAGCCTGTCCGCTGCTTTTCAGCAAGCTGCGTTTCAGCCCCATTGGCCCCGACAATAGCTCTCCCTCCCCCCGTCTTCTCCCTGTCCGACACGGCCCGGTCGAGCTCACAGGTCACTCGCCGCGGCTGCAAGCAGCACACGACACGGTACCACCCGGGAACCACCCAGCCGCAAGACGTCACTTGACATCCTGTTCGACCACGGCTACGACGACGACGACGACGACTACGACTACTGCCATCCTCATGCCCTACAAACGATAGACCATCCCGACATCCGTCCACCATCACCACCACGGCCACCACCATGAATCCTGCCAACTTTCAGCAGGCTATGATGGCTGGTCAGCCCATGCTGCAAGGCGGGAACTTTAACAATACCATTAGGTCGAGTCTGCTCACCCGCTTTCAGCATCAGCAGCAGAATATGAATGGGTGGCAGTCTTCGTTGCAGCCAAATGAGCGAGTCAACCTGGTTCAGCAGCTGTGAGTTTTCGCTCTCGTCTCTTGCTCATGGCCCTCCGTCTCGTCGCATAAATCCCCGTCCCTCGTTTGCACCAAGTCCACCACCGCCGTCGTCGCGCGAAGGTAGCTGCGCTAACAAGCTCGTGCAGAAGTACATCGCTGGTCTTAGCGCAGCCCACGATGGGCCATGATAATGCCCTAAAGACGGCTCTCTCCATAGAGGCCGCACGATTCACGCAGAGTGGCAGCAAGGTATGTCTCTCACGAATCTGACGCGTAAGCGAAGCAACAACGTGCTGACGCCATTTTCTTTCGCTACGCGCAGGACCAGTACCTCGCAAACATGAGGCACCAGCTGCAGATGCTCCAGCAAAAAAGGATGCAGCAGTCGCAGAACCCGGGCATGGGCCAGATGAGTAATCCACAGGTCAACATGCAAGCCATGATGGCCCAACCTATGCAGCTCAATCTGTCAAACCAGGGAAACCACCAGTTCAACCCGCAGCTCAGTCGTCAAATGCAGGTCTCGCCGATGCCCATGAACGGCCAGGCGTCCCAAGGCATGCAAATGGGTGCCGTGCCGAACCAGAACCAAGCCATGCAGAACCCTCAGCAGCAGCAGCAGCCAGGTGGCAACGCTGTAACGCCCTCTATGATCGAGCAGCATCGGATCAACAAGATGGCACAACAACTGCTGCAGAAAGCCACGGAAGAGGACAAGCACCGGATCATGAATCAGTTCTCCGCCCAGACGCCGCAGCAGCAGGCGCAGTTTCGACAGCGGTTCGGCGATCCGATCGGGGAGCACTACCGACGCATGGCCATGCAGTTGATCAAGCAAGCGGCCAACAAGATGCCCAACCAGACCGGTCAGAACGGCATGCCAAACAACATGATGGGTCAGCAGGCGCCGATGATGCCGCAGCCTCAGATGCAGCCGCAGATGCAAATGACGACCAACCAGCCGGACGGTTCGATGGACTTCTCCCAGTTCATGACGCAGATGCAGCAGGACGCAATTCGGTCCCAAGACTCTGGCCAGCTGGTCGTGCCGGCGAGCAACAACGCGAGCATGATGGGCCAGAACTTGAACGGGATGCCAATGGGCCTCAACGGTCAGATGGGCACTCCGGCGATGAACAACGTCAACCAGATGCAGAACATGATGCAACAGCAGCGCCAGCAGCCGGCCATGACTCCACAGCAGCAGCAGCAGGCCGCCGCACGTCTCCAGGCCCAGATGCGGAATCAGGCGCAGAACGGCCAGGCGTCCCAGCAAAACCAGATGAGCCCGCAGGGCAAGATGAACAATCAAAGTCCCATGCCACAGCAGAGACAACCGGGCATGCAGCCTGGCCATCAGCAGCAGCAGCCCGGTGCGACACCACAGCAGCAGCAGCGGCCGACGCCGGCGCAGACTCCCCAGATGCCGCAGCAGCAAGGTCTGAATCCTCAGATGCTTCAGGAGATGATGCAGCAGGCCGCCCTGAACGGCCAACCTAAGCCTATTCGACGGCCCCTTCCAAGCGGTCTTCCTTCCAACGTGCCGCAAGAACTGCGCACTCTCCTGCAGACGTGCGATGACGACCACTACCGCAAGGTGATGGAGTATCTACGGAAGCAGATTGGCCCCCAGCTGCAGAACTCCTTGGGACCCATGCAACCCAACCAGATGGGCCAGCAGCCTGGCCAGCAAAATCCTATGCTGAACATTGGCCAGAACGGCCAGATGAACCAGGCGCAGCTCGCTCAGCTTCGCATGGCCGCCGCGCAGAGGGCGAATCAGGCACAGGCCCAAGGACAGCTTCTCGGCCAGATGCCGCCGGCCGGACAGGGCCCGCCTCTCGTCCCCGAGATCATTCAGAAGATGGACTCGCAGCCCTTCCCAAGGACGATCCTGGCCGCGAACCATGCGCAGATGGTGCCGGCGCACGTCACGACGTTTGGGCAGCTGAAGGAATTCATCATGAGCAACCCGGCCATGGCTGGTCAGCTGACTCCCATGAAATTGAGCAAGTACCAGATGGACATCTTCACACGCAGGCAAGGCGGCCCGATGAACGCCAACGTCCAGCAGATCGGCCTCTCACTCGGCAACGGCCAATCTGGTGGCGCACCCGGACCCGCACCCACCGCAAACATGGTGGCGCCAGGCGGTCTCAACACCATAGGGCAGCAGGGCCCTCAGGCGAACCTACAGCTGATGCACCAGTTGCGGAACATCACGGTGACTCCTCAAGAGATCATGCAAGTACGACAGAAGATGATGGTCTCTCCGCAAACGTCGGACGACGAGATAAGCTCGAAGATTATCGAGATGAAACGGAACAAGCTCTTGCAGAACTTCCATCAGCAGGCACAAATGTTGCAGATGCAGAATCAACAGCCAGGCGCCGCCGCCGCCGTTGCCGCTGCTGCTGCCGCTGCCGCTAGCAGCAACGCGATGCAACAGCAGAATCAACGCATGTCACAGCTGTCGATGCCGCAGCCACCCCAGCGCCAACAGGGTCCCGTACCGGGCCAGCAGACGCCGCAGATGACGATGCCGACGCCGACTCAGCAGAACAAACAGCCAACTCCCCGGCCCGTGCAGCAGACTGGCACGAAGACTCCGCAGCAGCAGTCGCAGGCAAAGACGCTCAAAAGACCGGCGCCTGAAGACGTCGTGGAGATCTCGGACGTTGGTCAGACCGCTCAACCGTCTGGCCCCGGAGCGAACAAGTCCGCACCACGAATACCTCCTACAGGCACCGCGCCGGCACCTCAGGCGACGGACCCTTCGACGCAAGACCTTGAGCAGCGCTTCGGAGCCATCCTGACGGAAGTCAAGTCGAAGCATAAACCGCGAGCGCCCCTGGCGCTGACGCCTGAGGAACGCGAGCAGCTGCAGCGCAAAGTCGAAGAGTACAAGCAGGTCATCCTGCGAGTGGGGTACTTGATTCGCATGTACTTCCTGCTCTCACGGCATGAGCAGCGGACCAAGCAGTTCCTCCAGGCATACTGTCATCTGGCTGACAACGTCAACGTGAAGGAGGGCACGCTGCTCGGCACGCCAACGTTTCGCGCCGACGAGTTTGAAGCTTTCATCCGAATTTTCAAGAGCCTCCAGGACTCCATGTCGAAAGTCAAGATGAAGGAAGACCCGAATTCGAGCGGCCAGAAGCCGCAAAACGGCCAGGCGAACGGCCCGCAGCAACTCAATGCGGCAAATCTGGACCAGCATAACACCAATCTTCGGCAGCAGGCCGCTGCTCAGGGCCATCGGCGTTCGAGCTCAAAGATGCAGGTGCCACAGGCGCCGACCGCGGGTCCAGGACAGCACCCGTTCGACTTCAGCACGCCACCCCCTCACGGCGTGCCCAAGTACGGCGAGGGGGCGGGCAATCTCACAGCCGACAAGCTCAACCTGCCGCGCAAGAAGCAGAAGAAGGACGGTCAGGCCCCAAGCAATGCCGGAACACCGGCCCAACCGGGCACCGGCATGACAGTCTCACCTCAGATCGGCAAGGCGCAGTCACCTCCGAACAAGAGGTTGTCCGTCGCAGAGGCTTCGCTGATGCCGCAGCCGCCAAAGAACCCGTGCAGAGACCCGATGTGCGAGTACAGTCAGAAGGGCTTTGAAACGCAAGCGGAGCTTGAGGCGCATATGCAGCAGGTCCACGCGCCTCCGGCTGATCCGCTCAAGTTCGCGATGGAGACGCTCGCCACGACGGTCGGGCTGAAGCCTGACGGCTCGGCCAAGATCGAGCCCGAATCGAAGGCTGACCAGGACGGTAGCGGAAAGTCGCTGGCCCAGGTCAAGCCTGGCACGACTCCGCCGTCAGGCACCACGCCTCTGCCCACCAAGTCCCATCTGAAGAGTTCACCGGCCATGGATCGACTCAAGACACCTCTGCTGCACGGCAAGTCGCCAGCGCCAACCAGCGCCGGTACCGTAACGGACAAGCCGCACAAACCCGATCTGTCTGCCGTCAAGACGGGCATACCTGCTGGCGACGCCACAATGATGGATTTGCTCAGCGTCGACCCCTGGAAGGACTCTAGCCTGCAGCCGTACGACTTTCAGGAGAGTTTCAAGAATCTCGACACCTTCACGGGCGACTGGGGCAACGACCAGGCACTGCGATCGCCGCAGCTGACCCCTGCAACAACACCGGACACAAACGTCACGGACAAGACGGCGTCGACCCGCGAGAGTGAAGTTCTGGATGGCGACGGCCTCAAGATGACACTCGCCGTCAACAGCCTGACTACCGATCCCAAGAATGAGAACTTCACCGTCTGGAAGGAGGTAGAAAACTGGGAGCCGGGCATCGTGGATCCGGATCTGGCCAACGATCTAGCCGCGGTGGGAATTGACGAGAGCATGGTGCTACGCCTGGATGACACGACAGACATCAACGATTGGGAGGCCCTTTTCGGCCCGGGCTCGAACATCGATGGGAACAAAGTCCCAGGTTGGGACAACGTCACGAATGAGTTGGTCATATAGAAGAGCGAGGGAACGGCGGGGGGTGAAGACATAGTTTGGCCTGCGCGCGCCCCCCCCCCCCCCCCCCCCCCCCCCCCCCCCCCCCCCCCCTTTCCCTTTTCTTTATTTAATCGTCTTCGCATTCTATGGGCTCGGCGTTTTACTTTTTTGCGAAATTTTCCACCGCCCTATTCAAACACCAGGGAATTCGGTGCAAAGCATAACGGGGCGCAAATCGCTTATACACCACGCGCGTGCCTGCGCACGCACAAATCCTTCAGACGAACCAAAAGGATCTAATGCTTGCATGTACTATGATGAAGCGGTACTTTCTCTCGAAGGATCTCTCAGATCGTATCTACGGCGGAAAGGCGGTGGAGCTATTTCTCTTGGATGCTCCTCGCCCTGGAAAATTCTTTGCTCTCCTGCTTTGCTAGTCTGGCGTTTTGGTCTTTCGTCTTTTTCTCCGTCTTCCTCCCGGATCATTCATCATTCTATCCAAGGTTGTAGGGTTGGGTAAGGTTATTTGGGAATCTCTTGGAAGGAACTGGATGGCTCAAAACTAATACCCCATTTGTGCGTGGCTCGATTTTAGTTCATTTATTTCATGCTCCTCGATCTCTTTTTGTTCTATTGGAAAGCAGCCCCCCTTTGTATAAGTGTGCGGACTCATTTCGTGACGAAAAGATGTGCTTGTTCACTTTTTATTGTTTTTTTTTTTTCTGTCTTTTCCGAGGGCTATGAGAAAACACATACACACACCGGCTTCGTAGTGTAGATTGGGCAGCCAGTCAGCATATCAAATGCATTATCTATGATCAAAGCAAAAATTTTTGAGCTTTTTTTTCTTTTTCTTTTTCTTTTTTTTTTTTTTTTTTTTTTTTGCGTGCCTCTTCTCTCATTTCAAAGATCCCATCATCGGGCCATTTCATCGTTTCGTCGTCGCAACCAACGTCCTTATCCGCGGACTTTTTTCCCTGCTCGCCATCTCAAATCCGAGCTGTCAGATCCGCTCCTCCCACCCCACCTTTTTATTTTTTTATTTTTTATTTATTTTTTATTTATTTATTTTTTTTTTTTCGTCATACTCAGTCGAGAAGAGGACTGTCAGGTTTCTTCTTCTGGAAACGCTTTTTGCAGAACCCCGAAGCCATTAGGGAAGCGAAAACCTTTTACTCTTCTTTTTTTTTTTTTTTTTTTTTTTTTAGAAAAAATTTTTCTTTTTAATTTCTTCAAGAAGAAAAACATTTTGTTTGTGCCATGTGTTCGGCATATGTTACGAAGACTAGGGCGGGTGGACAAAGTTTTTGAACAACGGGAAACGGCGACCTGTGTTGTCTTCGCTCTCTCTCTCTCTCTCTCTCTCTCTCTCTCTTCGATGCCTGCGCGTGAAGCAATGCCAACCACGTGGTGCCATCATTGTATTCGTGAAAACTAGGGCTCCTGTCACGCTCAAGAACGCGTCTGCAACAACAAAAAAAACTCAGTAACAAACTCGAGGATAGTACCCCTTCTATTCTTTGCAGAGTCACTTCAACAGGGCGGAGGCTTCGACACTCTCTCCGCCTCTGGACCCGTACCAATTTTCATTTCTTCGCCTTGCCCTTACCCTTCTTTTTCGGCTTCTCCTCCTCGCTATCCATCTCCTCGTCTTCGCCTTCTGCCGCTTTCTTCGCTTTTTTCTTGGGCGCCGCCTTCTTCTTAGGGGCCTTGATGTATTTGTCCTTCTTCAGATCCAGATCCTCGTCCTCCTCTGCGCCATCCTCCTTCTTGACGTCCGCATCGACGGCCAGATCCTCGTCCTCCACTTCGACAGCCTCCTCCAAGTCTGGCTTCTCTCTCGTCAAGCCAGAACCGCCACCGACCGTGGCCGTAGTTGTCGCCTTGACGAACGGCATGGGGTGGCTTGCCGCATTGTACATGCGCGTAAACGTGCTCTTGGCTTGCGATTCGATTTTGACATTCTCCATGTCCATGCGACCCACACCCAGCTCCATGATGGCATCCCAATCGTCGCGCGTCAGAAAGTACGAGTCCATGACATCAATGATAGAAGGCACAGCGTCCTTGCCTTGTACCTGTAACCTCTCGATGAGAGAGGACCAAAGAGCAGGGATGTACTGCTGCCGCACTTCGTTTCGATCTCCAGTGCTGCGAAGGCGCATATGACCTTGGATCTCCCGAACAAAGCGAGACAACTTGCCTATGCGTCGGGTCAGTATGCTTGGCGCCGGTCAAGTTCGCGTGGTACAAACCTTGCTTGCTGTTTTGACCCAGCCATGACGTGAATCTGGTCTGCCCATACCCCTGAAAGGCGCCCGCGACAAAACTTGCTGGTCTTACGAAGCTAAAGATCGCATGTGTGGGCATTAAACTCCAGTGCTGCTGACTGCCATGGATCATCCTGTCGACCAAATCACCGTCGCTGATACTATCTGCCGCGTCCGAGACCAGCTCGAGCGTCTTCAGATTCTTCTCCTTACCAGAGTACGCATTGGCTTTGTTTGGGAACGTGCCCAGGTAATTCTCCTGCAACATGAGATAGCTGAACTCATGGTCATTGAAGTACAGTTCCGACTTCTCATTGAGTGTGGTCTTGTTGCTCTCAGCCCACATTGCACCACCAAGGATCTTGCCGCATATGTCCCAGGGCTTGAGGATAATATGCTTCTCCCACGCTTTAGACATGGCTTTGCCTTTGTCAAAGTCCATGGCATCTTGATCTAGTTTCGAGGCGGAGAGCATGTTCACGACTTGGCGAATGTCTGCACCGCTGCCTTCAATTAGGGCATTGATGACAGGTGGGGGAATATTCAACTGCTCCTTGTATGCGATAGTCATCATCCTAGCGCGTATTTGTTCCGTTGTGGGACGCCGGAATTGCAGGTCATATGTAACGTAATCAAACGGTTTCATCTTGGGCAGCTTGCGATCGTTGCAGATCAAGATCATTGGAATCTCGGTCGTTTTGCAGACCTTTGCCAGCGCACCCACACCGCCCCGGTCACTGCCAGTCATGCCATCAACCTCGTCCATGATGAGCACCATCTTCTTTTTGGATCGATCGATTTTCTCGTCGCCTTTAGCAAAATATCCCATGAGTGAGGTAGTGTCTAATATGCCTCTCAAGCTCTGCTCCATCAGCTTCTTGCTTCGTGTATCGCTCGCGTTTGTCTCCACAATGTCGTAGCCCTCTGCTTTAGCAACCACATGAGCGGCTGTTGTCTTGCCTATACCTGGAGGACCATGGATGATGACTGCTCGAAAGGTCCCGCTACCGTCTTTGCCGGGAAGCTTGAATTGTTTGCGTTGGTTCTTAGGGAAGTCCCTTAGCCACCGTTGCAGCTTTTCGACCTGACCTTTGTTGCCGCAAATTTGATTGATCGAGTTTGGCGCGTATTTCGTTGTCCAAAGCTGTGAGTCTCTATGCTCAGCAGTCTTCGTAACATTCGGAGCAGCTTTGCTCGACAATGCTCCACCACTACCTGCACCGGCTGGAGCAACTTTCTTAGCCAGATTTGTCTCTTCTCTCTCCATTTCTTCCGCCATTTTCTTTATCTTTTCCTGTTCCTTGTCTTGTTTCAGTTTGTACGCCTCCGCAGCCTTGCCACTACCGCCATTAGCAGGCATTCGCCGAATCAACTCCATTAAACCGTGGGCGTCAATCGTCTTCAAGTTGTTCTCACGAATCACTTCAAGCTTCTTGGGTCCTGCATCGGCTCCTAAAACCACAAAGTCTGTGCGTGTACTTGCAGAGCTTTGGCACTTGCCTCCATACTTTTTGACCAAATTCTGTCCTGTTGTTCGGTCAAGGTTAGGTAGAACTCCAGTGAAAACAAAGTTCAGACCAGCCAAGCAATTTTCTGCGCCTTCGGGTATTTCGATTTGGCCACTGCTGGCTTGGGCAAGAGCATTTTGATGCTGACCGTGTGCCGCAAAATTGAACTTTTTATTCGGATCTCTGGGAGGTGGAGTCGGTGCTCGTACTTTGGTGATAGAATCAAAGATGGCCTGCGTATTCGCATTCTCGGGCTGGTCTTTCCTCGTCACCTTCTTCACAGGAGACTTCGTCGATACTGTTGTTTTTCGGCCTTTCTTGGGCGGCTCACGCTCCTCTTCTTCTTCACTATCAGGTGGAGACTTCCTTTTTTTTGCAGCAATTGAACTTTTCGCTTTTGATGGCTTCTTCGACTGAGCAACTTTGTCATCGTCCGATGCAACAAAGTCATCATCGGCATCCTTCATATTGACATCGTCGTCTAAATGGAAATCGCCATCCTCTTTCTTAGCAGAACTACTCTTTTTAGAACGCGGCGCAACTGCGGTTTTCTTGGCTGGAATAATGTCCATCTCGTCGTCATCGCTCTCCTCATAATCGTCCATTTTGCCGCTAGGCTTATAGTTTGACTTGAATATATCGTCATCATTGTCGTTGTCATCATCGATTTTGGCCTTCGATTGGCTGATTGGTTTCGTTCTAATGGGAGTTACCTGTCCGTTCGTCGACGAGTTTCCGTTTGCAGGTGTTGGCTTCTTAGGAGTAGCAGCGGGACTCGTCGGTCCTGTCTTTGTTTTCTTCGGTTCTGATCGTTTTGGTTTATTTAAAGCGCTGAAATAAGCCGACGTCGACGTCGCTACGTGTTTGGGAGATTCGACTTTCTTCGGTTTTGATATTTCCTTCTGAGTGGTTTTTTTTGGCCTATATCATATTACTTAACAGATTCAACAATTAAGAAGATCTCGCGGTGGTATACACTACTTCATCGTCATCTTCAGAGTCTTCCACAACCTTTGACTTCTTCGTGCGTCCTTTCTTGGGCTTCTCCTCCTTAGCGGGCGGCATCGCCGCCGGCGTGCCTGCGGGCTTTCCGCCAAAAAAGCTGCGGATATCGCTGGGCATTGACGCGAATGCAACAAGCTACGGCAAAACGTTGCTTCCAAAAACCCACTAAAATATTCGAAATGGAAGCAAAAATGGTGGTGGGCGAGGATGATTCAGTTGCGACGAGGTTCACGACTGACGCGAGATGGGCAATTAGTGGATGACGCGCGCGAACGTGACTTGGACCCAGCTAATGTGCGGACTCTAACCCAGACAGGCAGGGACGAGGAATAGCCAACCCCTTCCAGACGAGGAAAGTATTACATTGCTCGTCGCGATTGATCGTTCTTGAACGTCGCTCTTTCTCAACATCATTATCACAAGCAACCGCGACCATCGGGCCATCGCATCTTCACGATCGCCATCCTTCCCCGTCCAATTGAGCGAAAAGAAGACCCACGTCGAAGACCACAATCACATCTCAGAATGGCATACTTCAAAATCACACTTCTACGCTCAGGCATTGGCTTGCCCTACAAGCGTCGCGGCGTTCTTGCAGCCTTGGGTCTTAGGAAGCGCATGACAACGGTTTATCACCCTGTGTCGCAGGACATTGCCGGTATGATAATGTCGGTAAAGGAATTGGTTGATGTCGAAGAGGTGGCCGAATGCAAGACGAAAGAGCAGATGAAGGCTGAGAGGAGACCAGATCCGGGCTTCTACGTCGAGAAAAAGGCTGGCGGAAGCTTTGTCGAATGATAAGGATGATTGGTTACTTGGAAATATTGCTACATTGCAGCCGAGATTACCAATTCAGCGTCCACCGGTAGTGTGCTCTGCGAGGAATCGGGCACGAGTGATTCGAGTCTACTCGAACCTTGTCGTCGTCTTATCAAGAAAGTTGAGAATGGCAGCCAAATGCAATGTTATGCAATGGTCTTCCGTGTGGAAAACTCCGTGTCCTTGCCCATTGCTTCAGGCAATCACTGTTGCGAGGCTAATTCTTCAGCTACTTGGATGTCCGCTACCAGTTCTACTACAGACAGAGAACTTTTCAACTGGGACGAAGATGCGGATAGATTTGGAATTTCTCAATTA
This sequence comes from Verruconis gallopava, assembly GCF_000836295.1. NCBI lineage: Eukaryota > Fungi > Ascomycota > Dothideomycetes > Venturiales > Sympoventuriaceae > Verruconis > Verruconis gallopava. Next base: position 267,788 of record NW_015622165.1, on the reverse strand, counting down.
AATGCGAAATATACAATGTTCACTCCTCTCCAACTATGCAATGATTCAGCGCTATGACCGGAGGGCTATTATCCTTTCTTCGCCATGTATGTACAATGTATTATTTGCAGTCTTGAACCTATCAACACACGGGGTGTAGCATTTACACGCCATAATTCGCTTCGTATTGCACCTATTGTAGCCCTTGTACAAGACGTAGCATGGAATGTACAGCAAATAACTTGACTTTCATCTATCGGCTCTAAACGGACTTACTATTCGTTCTCCAGGGTATTCAACGATCCGGCGATGAAAATATTGCAGGAAAAGGCAAAAGTAGCAATGAAACGCTATGACTCTAAATCCCGAGTATGCTGTCATTTCGGTGGCGACCTTGCGCCTTGCAGATTTAAAGATTAGTCGGCAATTACCTGCCAATGACTGAGTCACGAGATATTACGAGAGGAATATGGAATTGGTAGCCAGAGCCCGAATCTTGCTCTGTTCCAGAAAAGATGAAAATGTCCTAAAGCTCTAAGCACCTGAGGTCGACTTTGCTCGACTTTGAGAAATTCAATCCAACGTACGGACTTTTTCATGGATAGGTTAATAAGATCTTCGTGAGATAAACATGATGGTCAGAACTAATATTTGTTTCGAATAATATCACGGACACAGGAATCGGCTCAGAAACTATTGAAACCAATTTGTCATCGACGTGGAAGTTTTCGACACGAATATGTATGATACAATTTAATTTAACAACCTACATTCTTTCGAAGATAACTACCATTGCCGACGTATGTATTCAGCTTGATAAATTATCCTAGTTGGATTGCGAGGTTCCCATTGATCGCTTTTACGTCGTCTCATCCGGTACGCGTGGCCTTCAGAAATGCCGAAGTCCATACATCGCTGACAAACCAATGTATGGAAAGTTTTCAACTTCCGGCTGCGACTCGGATAACGACATTGCCTCGTGTGCTTGCTGTAATGAGGACATCGGTCGCCCTCGTCAACCTCTGTTCTTTTATGACCACACACATAATTTTTATAAGAGGTTATGCACATCTTGTTCTGAACTTTAAACCTCTTCCGTGAAGTTGTCTAAATTGCTCGCTGCTTGATTTTATTTTCATATAACCATATAAAAAATAGAAATAATGCTTGTGCCGGCAGTGCTGCAGTAGCTCTGTGTTTCACAGTCTTTCAACACAAACTGGTAGAAAACGTAAAATGGCCTTCAGGTGCCGATGTGCCATGGATATGAGGTTATGACAGGTTTGTTGTAAGCTCAGTGAATCTTTCTCAGCAGTCATCGATGACGGTGTTTCTTTGTCATTTCATTGAATCACCGAATTTGCATCAGAACATTCTGAAACTACATTTGCGAACATGGTAATGGCGAGTTCTGTACGGCCACGAAGATTAGTTTTATCACTCCAAACCATGACGTATGTTTGAATTTCAATTGTCAAGATCCGGTAGTCACCCAGGAAGTGACAGCAACTCATGTGTATATCTTCACGAATGTCTTCTAAAACCAGGCTTGAACGACGGAATAGTTACAATGCGCAGAAACCGCCTTGAGAATACTTGACCCTTATCGGTTGAAATAACGTACTAACTTGTTTTAAGATAGAAATGCTTCTATTATTGTCAATCTAATCGCCGACGGATTGCTTTTAGGATAATGTCCATAGTTGAATTCCATTTACAAGCTTGCGACCCAAATGGGGAAAAGCAAGATCAGGTCGTCACCCTAGCCATGTTGTCACCAAAGATGCGACTATCTATCGCCTTATGAGTTCCATCTCTAATTCAGTAAGGAAGCACAAACCAATACTGCCTTCAATGTTGCTTTTCGTCGGCGCCACATCGAACTCGAAAATGTTTGTCTCAGTTAGGAGGATAACATAACAAAACACGAATTTGCAAGAGGTCTCGTTTTGCTCCAAAGATTCGAGAAGGCGGCTCGAAAAATGTATTTTGACAAACAGAGGTTATTTCGTAGAGAGCCAACAGAGCATCAATGATGTGCGGGGAAGGTGTCGAATTCCCGGTGAGGGGTGCATTACCCGGATCGAGGGTTTCTAAAATTTACTTCATTGCCGAGACTTATCTTCGCTATTCAGTATTTGGATCTCGATTATCACCATTTGATTTTGAAGATTTCGACGAATCATGTGTAGTATCGAAAGCAATCGGTGCGCGGTCTCGGTTGGCCCGAAGAAATTTGAGATACAGGATCGGCCTCTGCCAGAAGATCCTTTGCAACCAACAGAAGTTCTTGTGAAGGTCATTGCCACGGGAATATGTGGCTCCGATGCACATTTGTGGGAAGTTGGCACGCCAAAACCCCTGGCCCTGGGTCATGAGTCTGTTGGCATTATCATCGAGGTCGGATCGAACGTGAAGGATCGAAAGATAGGTGATAGGGTTGCTATTGAGCCTCGTCAGTCGTGTCACGAGTAGGATGGTCGTTGCTTCCCACTGTTTATATTGACCCTAACTTTCCGTAGGTGCTACTTTTGTAAGAGAGGCCATCCAAATACATGCACGAATTTTACGCATTGTAGTACCCCTCCGACGGAAGGAAGTCTATGCCAGTACTTCCGCTGCAAATTTGCGAGAGCTGTACCGATTGGCGACAAGATCTCTTGGGAAGTTGCAGGATGCATACAACCACTGGCTGTCACTGTTCAATTATGCCGAAAGGCCAAGCTTCGACCTCATCAAACGGTCGCAGTCTTGTAAGTAGTCCGAAAGAGATTCATAGTAACTGTTACTAATAATGACTTCCTAGTGGCTGTGGACCGCTTGGATTATTGGTAATGGCGGTGGCTAAAGCGTATGGCGCTCGACGAGTCATTGCGTTTGACATTGAGCAAAGCCGCGTTGACTTCGCGACCAAGCACTATGCAGATATTGGGGTGCTATGCCCGAAAGACAGTTCGCAGGATCCAGAAGCTTTTGCAAAGCAGTTTTTGACTTCGAAGTTGAAAGAGACCGGTCTTGAAATGGGATTTGATGTTGCGTTCGAAGTAACAGGCGCGGAATCAGCCGCAATGATGGCTATATATGCGTTGCGAGCACAAGGGACTTGTAAGATCTAGTGCCCCTCTTTCGTGTCAGGTTTCATCAACCGTCTGATCCTCTATTAGACGTCCAAGCGGGCCTGCATTGGAAGCCCCCGCGAATGCCTATGCTGTGGGTGGTTGCTAAGGAGCTGAAAATAGTCGGTATGACTAACTGTTTGAGTACGTCCTAAGTTTTGGTTTAACAATATACACAGGCAGTGTTTCCTATGGTTGGGGGTGTTTTGAGGAAGCAATTGATCTGATTGACAGGAAACTCGTTGACTTGTCTCCCATGATAACAGCGACTTACCCCTTAACACAGTCTCAGCAGGCGTTTGAGGCCCAGGCACGCAGAGAAGACATAAAAATCATCATAATGAACCAGCAGTAGTATAGAACTAGATTGATCCGAGCCTGTGTTCAAAAGGCATGCAGATATATGACTACAGGCTGTCTTGCTCCTACCTTCTCCACGATTTATCAAGTTCCACCACCTCAAATCTACAAGCTTTGACAAAAAGTGTCTAGAAAACATAATATATCGATGTATATTTGATTCACAGCCAGCCCAACACTGCCGATGACATAGATGAGGACAGAGAATTGGGATGGGATACACCGCTAGTCGGTGAGAGACTCTTTGCACAATGATTACGATGCATTAGACTCGAACCCCATGCGATAAAACAAGACGTGGACAGCTCAGCTCATTTTGATACGACTTAGGATGCTGATTGGGGGGAATAATAGACAGCCCCGGTTGCAGTTACGAAGGTCAACGGAAAGCTGTATTCCCGCTTTGCAGCACTTTCGCTAGTAACGAAGCTAAAACTCCTCCGAGGGAGGCGTTGTTCACGTGGAAAGAAAGAATTGCACAAAGAACGGCTCTATCCTCGGCAGAGACACGATGTACTTTTCCGTCAACAGTTAAGGAGGTTGGTATCTACGGCGTCTTAGCCTACTTGACGCCTTCTGTGAGGAAATATCCACAATATCATCCATTTTTGGAGTGCTGTAAAGGAGAAGGATCTTAAACGTGACACGGGATGCGGCTTTGAAGGCGTTAATATCAATATCTGTGGCCGTGGCCGCTTCAAGTCACTCTCAGTTATGAAAAATGGATTGTGCGCTACACGATTACGACCGATTCAAGAGACAGATCGTGAGAAGGGGGAAGAATTTTTGCTCGGATATCTCGTCTAGTGGCGGATTGTAAAACTTTGCACGCCCCCCTTCCATTGCCACGTCCAAGTTGCAACTCTAACTAGGAGCGGCACGTCCAGAGAGTCTGGATTCTTTATCTTTCCATGAAGGCATAGCCCATCATCTTCCTCTTGCCACTGTTGACTTCTAAATTCTCTACCTTCTTGACGTGATTGCCTCTCTCTCCACCATCGCCCTCCCCGTCCTGCTTTTTCTTCATCTCTTCCAGCATCTTGTCTAGCCGACAGTGCGGACAGAGTCCAAGAAACGTCTCCGTCTCTCTGATGAGATGTCCCCCGACACAAGACCACAGAAGAGAGATTTCATCCTGCGCGTATCGACTGCAACGCTGACTTATGGTCAACTTCGAGTGCGACCCTGGACATAGCGTGTACATTGTGGTGGTATAGACGCACATCATGGTTGTTTTGGACAGCCAGGAGAGGAGGTGAATCAGGGAGAGGCAGCAAATCCACAATATTGTCAACGATTACGTGTGTTACAAAGGCAAGAGCAGGCGACAGTGTAGTCACTTGTGTGGTAAACGTGTGTTCTTGATAACGCTCTTGCAAGATACGTGCGGCGGTGAAGACTAGAAAGAAGTTGGCAAGGGAACGTAGAACAAGTAACTGTCTATTGAGCATGTTTTATTAAGTGAACTATTTGAGTTACCACAAGTACTTCGTGGTGGGTTGGGTGGCCTTTTGACAGTCACCCGCTCTGGGAGTTGCTCCATCCCCAAGTCTTCGATCCGCTGGACCGTTGCGAGAGAAGAGATCTCCTCCACCTGTAGCCCTAACTTTCGTGGTTCTGAATATAAACCACTCAGACGCGTGGGCTCACCAATCTTCTTGATGGTTCATGCAAGATATGCTTTACATGCCGTTGGACGTTCACATGGTGCCTGAAGGACCAGGGCCTCCAACTTCTCGTGATCGGGATGGCAGCTCGAAGAGTCGGCCGTGCGTAGTGTCGTCCGTTGCTGTGTTTGCGGTCAATCCTTGGGTCCTTCATTTAATGTCCATGAGATCTTCACCCAAGCTGTCTCTCCGATCTGGAGCGGGTCTTTTCTTTGACGTGGTCTCGTCCTTGGTCAGATCTATGAGATCTGGATGCTCCGGCGGCGTGCTGTCGCTCAGATCTGAGTGGGCAACTTGCCCGTTGATCGGTTGTGGTTCAGGAAGATCTGAGGTTGGTCCATTGGTGTTGTGGGTAGTGAATGACGAGGCTGCTCCTTCGACGTATTCGGGTGGTGGGCTGCACACGTCACACTTGCCTTCATCGGTGTGGATGGCGGTGATGATCTTGTCGTGCATCGATGTTCGATATCGCTCGCCAAGCTCACACTTCTCGATGACCATCTCGACGTTGTGCCCGCAGGCAAGGAATTGTGTTTGCTCGAAATAGCACATTTTGATCCTCTTGCTAATTGATTGGATTGATATTTGGATAAATGAAGCGAGACTTGTATTGCGGTTCTATGTTAGGTGATGTTGTTGGACGAAAAGAAGCAGGCATGTTGACATGCAACGACAGGAATATATACACCAAAGTGAAGCATGACGAAATGCTTTGATAGATAACTAAGCAGACTCCCGGGAATGATCTACTCGCAGCGACAGTGTTCGCGTGTGTACTGGCTCAAGCAATGAAAGGTCTCCAACAGCCTGGCGGATGCGAGAAGTCTCGACGAAGATACGTAGCGAACCAACGAAACTTCTCGTACATCCTAGTTGCTTCTGGAGGCTAACCAAAGCGCTAGCCTAAATGAGGAAAGGCGTCGAGCAAGGATCCTCGCCTCGCCTAGTCCGCATCCTTGACACCAACGAAAGAAGCTGATTGGCCATGAAATTACCTCGTACGACTTCCTCATATCATCTTTGGATACCAGAACCAACCCCGTGCCACTGTTACATTTCGTACAGACGAGTTCACAAATAATCTTTCCCGATCCTCGTCTGCCAGCTTCTCTTCTCTCTCGACCTTATTGATGGAAGACTCTATCTATCAAGACCGTTCAATCTGCCGTTTGTCTCCAAGAAGCAGAGACAACTTGCCATTCCCTTGCGTCCCCACCCAGGAATTGCAGTCGAATTGCTCACAGGAGTTCATCAATATCGAAAATTCTACATACCAGTGCAAGCGTTGCTACAGCGAGAAAAACATGCTTTCAGTAGCCAGCCGAACAATGCGCAAATGATCATGCCATCCTTGGCCACGCTACCAACGCGCATGGCGACTTCATGGAAACCATGTACACGTAAAAGCAAACCCCTGGTCGCGATGACTCTTTCGTGCATGCAAGCTCATGGACCGTCAATAGTCTTGAGGCTCCATCTCGCGACGAGCTCTAGATCGAAATAAAAGTAAGAAACTGTGGAGCGTCAACAAATATCAGCGTTCAGCGCTCTGCGTCGCAGCATTCGATCCGCGGTTATTCAGGTAGACCGGGCGCTAGGTTCCAAGTTTCCAATCCAGCCGGTTTGCATGTTCTGCACTAAACTATCTGAGCCAAGTCGTGATATCTTCATTCCCAAACACGTAGCATATCCGCAAGTAAGGTCCGTCACGCGTGTTCTGCGTAATGTTGCCTCATTTTTGAGGTGAAGGAACCGCATGTCCGAGCTGAACACAATGTTCTGACTAGTTTAGTTGATACGCTGAAGGATTAAGGCAATGAAGAGCAGCGGGATTGGCATTTGCGATTCACTCCCGCCGGATGTTTCCGCTTCAAGTATATAAGTTACATCAAGTCATGGACGAAAGATTATCAATACACAAAGCACGTCTTATAATAGTCATATCGTCTACAAAGTTGTTCCAGGTCACGCCGGTCGCCCCACGCCACAACCATTCTATACATACAAGGTGCATGTAGAAACAAGCACCGGTTTCATGGAAGGTGTAAAAATGTCCGACACCGGCACATCCTCCGAGGAGCCGAAAGGAACACCCAATCTGAGCCGCTCTTTCATTGCTCAATCGCGATCAAACCATCGACCCCACCTACTTTTACTACCTTTCTTCTCGGCTCCGGCATAATGCTCCTCCTCGTCTTCCCACTTGAGTCTTTCTAGTCGTCTCCTGGCCGAGTAGGCGCGAGTGAATCTCCAGATCTCCGTGTCCGCCAGATTCCAGCTCTCAACCGCATCGCGGATGGCAATAAAATGTTTGCTTTTACTTGCCAGACCCTCTCTAATTTTATGCAGCCTGTCTCTCTCCAGGCTGAGCTGTTCCTGACTCACGACCGGGCCCTTCGTCTCAGCTTTAGGTCGCCTCTCCGGACCGGGAACCGGAGTCTCGCTCTTTCCATCGCCCGTTCCGTTGCGTGGGATGTCGAAGCCAAATATCCAATCTAGATCTTCGTGATACTCTGTCTCTGCTGTCAGAAACAGCGTATTCCAATACCCATGCTCCCCAGCAATAACTTCTTTAAGCGAAGATGATCGTCGAGCTGCACTCACACCTTGACCAAGCCAATCCTGAGTTATAGCTGTTATCCAGGCATCACGTGACTTGAAGCCAAGGCGGCGAACAAATCTAACTTCGACGCTGTCACGCTCGGCGTTCAAGGCCGTAGTCGTGAATGGGTGCGGGACGGAGCCAAGTTGGAAGAGACCGGAAATGTTACGATATCCTGCGGCTGTCGTGATAGGTTTTGGTTGCGAAGATATGCAACGCTTGCAGGTGCGCAGGTTATTTGGTGGACAAGAGGTGGGGATGGGGTTACGAGGGCAGTCCGTCAGGTTTCCAGCGATTTCGTAGGCCTGTTCTGTCAAGACAGTCATAAAGCGCGGGAGGGGTTTCAGTACGGCGACTCCCTTATCAAAGGTATTCTGCCATGTCGTCTGTAGGTGCGCGTTGATGAGTTCAGACAGCATCCTGTATCCACTGACCATATCCTTCTTGTCGAACATAGTTTCCGCAATGGGCTTGTAGTTTTCCTTGATTACATCCCATTCATAATATGCTATTGAGTCCGTTTTGGCCACTTGAAAGAGTTCATCAAATTTCTTGTCGCTCAAGTCGGAGACTTTCTTCAACTCTTCTGGTCTCTTGATCGCCTCCTCAATAGCGTTGTTAATGTCTTTCTTGCTACCGCAGTACAGCCCACTCTTCAATTTCTCGAATTTCGTGAGTTGAGGGTACGAACCTCGTCGAAGGAACGTAAGGGTCGACGATTCGTGCGAAGCCATTGGAAAGGCAAGCCAGTTGCTCAGGATCCCGTCGCCCATAGTGCCCCAGGCAAGCCAACGCATCAATTCTATGTCAATATTGTCTTGTAGACCCATCATCTGAACTTTCTTGTAGAGGGGGTTGTTCAGAGCTTCGGCCTTTCCAAGCACGATAGGTTTGAAACCTTGCGCCCACCACGCGCGACGCCATTGGAAAAGAAGTCTCTCCTCAGCGTCCTTGATTTCCGGACTGACTTTGGCCTGCATGGTCTGCTCATAGTAGGTATATATTGGCGGACGGGTCCGCAATGGTGGTAACACCGCCCGCTTCTCTTCCAGTGTTACCGAGCTGGAGAATGGATTTCGCCACCGCCAGTCTGAATACCATCGTGCCTCTCCTGCCGATGAGTTCTCCTGCTCCGGTGGTTTGTGTGCCGCCGGCCGAAAAGGGTTGAAGCTGTTTGGTATCGACGGAAGGTGAGGATCCCGTATCGACTGAGGGATATGCTCAGTCACTGCGGCCACAGCTGGATACTCAGATACAGAGGATCCCAGAGACCACAGGAAGATAAATGTGGTGAATATAAATGCGAATAAGAGCTGAAAACGCCGCGGAGGCATCACGATGTTAATCGGCCTGCCGAAGCAGGTACGTTGTGTCGGCATGGTGAAGGGATAAACGAGTGATGTGCAGCCGCCTTAAAGAAGAATTGTATAGGACGAAAATGATAATCGCGGCTTCATTGTACGTTTGCGCATAACATGTGATCTCAAAACACTGTCCAATTTACAGAGTTGAGAGCCATGGAATGATTGGAATGATCGTGTGCCAACTTCTCCCTGGAGCAATGGAGCATTTCTCGACGTGTCTTAGAAGAATTTCCAGAAAGAGACTAGCGGCTTTCGCCAGCGCTGACGTACTCCGAGGACGATTGCTGAAATCGACTTAAGCTGAAACACGACCGACCAACTTCAGCACTACGCACGCGACGGTTGCAAGATGCAGTGTGAAAGCCAACTGTGTACAATCGGCAGATTCGATCGCTATGAGGCCAACCAATGCGCCGTAAGTTTGCACACATCAGAGCAAGCTGTTGACACAGTCGGACTAATCCAATATCCTTCGGACATTCCTATTTCCCGCGACTAAACGTAAAAAGACGTCGCCATAACGCAACGGAGGCAAGATTCATGCCACTTAATCAAATCATGATGCAAATAACCAGCATAGCTTCGTATTTTGATTAATGGCCGCCGTATTTGATAGAATCTAGATTGAAGTCATGATCAGTTGTGACTCAGTTGGCTGCTCGTATATCCCTATACCACAAATAATCCATTCTGTCCATAGCTTTTGATCCTCATTATTCAAGTCTTGCGTCTTCCTTCAATTCTTCGTAAAGTCAATGCTCCGTTAGTATCGATGTCTTGCCAGCAGTCATTAAACATTCTCATTTCGGGCTGTGGGATTGCAGCCCCTGTCCTCGCATACTGGCTCTTACGTGCCAACCCTTTAAACACCATAACCATACTGGATCGAGACCCAGAGATACGACTCACCGGTGCCAGTGTGGATATACGTTCCTCGGCTGTAGATATCATTAAATGGATGGCAGTCGAGGAGGAGATACGCAAACACACCACCAATGAAGAGGGCATTCAATGGATCGACGCCACTGGGAAGCCGATTGCGACAATGAGGGCAACTGGTAGAACAGACATCCAAAGTTTCACCAGCGAATTTGAGATTTTCAGAGGAGAACTCGCTAAAATCTTCCTCGTCACGGTTCTCGACAGGGTGAACGTGATTTATAACGAGACGGTTGAAAAATACCAGGAACTAGAAGATGGCGTCGAAGTCACGCTCACCATGAGCAAAAATATGGTCAGATATGATGTCCTTGTTGCCGCTGATGGATTTGGCTCAAAAATACGAGGGATGATGCTAAACGCGCCTTCGAGGGATCAGGTCTTCGACGAGGGCGTGCACATTGCCTATTTCACACTCAAGAAAGACTTGCTACAAGGAGGCAAGTATGCTAAGTGGTATAGCACAACAGGAGGACGATGCGTCCTCGTACGGCCCGATCCCAGTCCCGAGGGAAGGACACGAGCAAATCTGATGACAGTTACAACGAAAAAGGACGTGGGAACGAAGAAGAGACTAAATGACGCGTTGGCAAAGGGTAACAACGCGTTCATGGACGTCATGAGCGACATGTATAAGGATGTCGGTTGGCTCACGCCTGAGATATTGAAGGGCATGCGCGAGAGCGACGACTTCTATTGCTCCCTTTTCGGGCAAATCCGCTCTCCACATCTTTGCACCAAACGAGTGGTCCTCCTTGGCGATGCGGGCTACGCAACACCGGGGATAGGCACGTCTCTCGCTATAATCGGTGCCTATGTGCTCGCTGGCGAACTGGCGACCACTCCGGACCACATTCCCGCCGCGTTAAAGCGATACGAAGCGTTAATGCAGCCCTTTGTGAAGTCTCACCAAGGAGGTGTGGGCGAAATCGCCATGCAACTTATGGTCCCCCAGACAAGGCTGGCAATCAGCATTCGGAACGCCTTTCTCTTCACATTCATGGGACTGAAGCTTGACAGGGTCGTCATGAGGGCTGCAGCTTGGATGGGCTTTTCGGAGAAGAAACTCGCTATGCCTGATTATCCGTGGACTAAGAACGAAGGATAGATCTGGGTTCAGGAATTTCGTGCCCTGTATCAACATTGTTTGCAATACTCCACTTTGGGTTGTAAAGAATAATCGCAATTAATTATATGCTGTTTGCCTAGTTCACACTGTTATTTATTCGAGTCATCATTTGTCGGTGGAGACGATCTGCTCGATGGCCTACCCATTGAGGTTGCTCTTGATTTCTTTACCGCGAACCTGTTTAAAATTAAAAGTAAAAAAAAGAACTAATAAAATGGAACAGGAGACTTCTCTTGTACAAATATGTAGCTCCATGAACCAGCGCACTTATCTTAAATAGGCCCAGTGTTGTCGCTTCCCTCTTCGCTCTTCTCCACCACGATTCCAGTATCCTCGTTATCAATCACACGTCCCAAAGGTGCCGGACTGCTACTCGCTCCAATCTTCCTTACATCTCTGCTCACCTTACGAACCGCCCGTCCCTTGACAACTCTCCTCTCACCGACGACATCATTGTCTTCCCCAAATAGAAAACCTTTCTCCTTTCTTTGGACATGATATTTTTTCTCGGGAGGCGCAAAAGAAGGGCGTGTGGAATCGGACGAATCCTCCTGGCTTAAGATCCACGAGTAACTAGATTGCTCGATTCGCGCTCGAGATGTGGCGTGATTCGGGTATGCTCTCGCGGCAGGTGAAGGATCTAACGATGCTTTCGCGATTGAAGGAGAAGTGGCAGAAACATGATGTGTGGATATGGAGGTAGTGGGTAGACTAGGTGGCGGACTCGATGTGGCCATTGGCCTGGTCGCTGCTGGCAGTGGTGATGGTGCAAGCGAGGATGTCATTCGCTCCAAACCCGAATCCTTCTGTTGATTCTCTAAGTTTGGCATTTCTTCCTGAACCTTTGCTGTATCACCAGACGTAATCTCAGCTTCCTTCGTGGCAGCCGTCTCCGTCTTCCTAGATATTTCTTCCTCGGGCAATGGCAACGTAGAGTCCTGCAGAAATACCTGCACGAATTGCACCTTCGCAATCGCCATGCTTAATTTTTGTAGAGCTTCCTCTCGCACTCCTTTTCCGTCCGCAATCTCTTTTTCAGCTGACCAAAGGTCCGCTACTGCAACCTCAAGCATCTGTGCCAGTTCCTTATTTCTTCGCTCCAACGTGGTTAACTTCCGCAACACGTTCGCTGCGATGTTTCCTGCGGTCTCAGTGGAGGATTTGTTACTCCTATGTCCAGGACTCATCAGAGAAGATCCCCGTGGCGAACCTCGGCTAGTGACCTGGAGATTCTGCACGTTCTTGCGAACTTCCCCCACAGCATCGCGTACAGCTTGATTAAAACCCCACTTCTCGCCGCGATTCATAAAACCACGAGCAGCATCGTTGATCAGGGTGTCGAAAGCATTGGGAAGGCCAGTTGGAACAAAAGGCGATCTTGAGCGTTGAGAACGTGGAGTGCCAGGAGAGATATTGGTGTGATCTGGTGTTGATGGTCGTTGGGGACGAGGCTTGAATGGAAGGGGAGCTCTCTTGGAGTACTTCTTTATAATATCACTCCCAGCTTCTACGCTGGGCGTTGAGCGTAGATACCGAGCATCCAGAACGAAGGAGCGCGGAGGATGTTCAGGAGAGGTTGGAGGATATCGCATAAGCAGCATTAATGCATCGTTAGTGTCGGCATCAATCACTGTCTCTACTTAGAAAGGAAGATTTTCCAATGCACTTGAGGTCAAGCTCACAATTCCATCGAATTCGCAGGATCATGGCGATGCAAATATAGTCTATGAGCTCAAGATTTGGATCGTCGGCGAAGAGCAGGTCCCAAACTCGTAGTGTGTCGTTGAAAAGGAATTCCCTTCCGAACAATAATCGCACCCAGCGCCTGATATTCAAACGTTAGTCGACAGAAATAGCTAAGCAAGTATAGCCCATACATTAGAAACAACTGCGGTGAAATATCCACCTCCATCAAATGTGCAGCTAAGCCAGGATCATACTGCGGAAGCAGGGTCATAAATATATGACTGCTTTTCTGAAGCATAGCGGATTCGTTTTCCACATGATTAACACCGGATCTTAGGAATTCCTGGGTTCCCACGCCAGCCGGATCATAAAATGACTTTGCTGTCCTCATGATCTCAACAAAGAGTGTGAAGGAATCATGCTCAACGTATCTCGCATCCAGTACCTGATGCAACATTTGCTCCTGCTCATCTACCTTCACAGCGTCCCTTTCCACAGTCCATAGGATAAAAGCGAGAAGTTCATGCATGCCCTGTCTGTAACCGACATCACGGTTGAGTTTTGTGTAGACAAACAGAATATCCAACATAAGACTTTGCGTTTCCGGTTGCCGGAAGTACGTATTCTCGGGCATGCACCGCTCTATGTCTTGAAAGATTTCCTGTCGGATGGCTTCGTCTTGCCTCAAGGTGGTCCACGGTGACTTTATATACAAGACTTAGTCCACAGTCAGACTATTATATGCCCGAGACTATGAGATAGAAGGAGTGGCAGATCATACCTCAGTGTTCTCGACAAGCGGATCGTCGGCAGTGTCCACCTCATCAGGATTCTCTATAGCGCGTAAATAGTGTGTGCGTAGGGCGTCGTATGCGGAGCGGGACTTGGTGAGACTGGAGAGCCATTGTGCTTGATCAAGGTTACGGAAGAGCAAAAATATCTGGACTCATCATTTTAGCCGCTCATTCACGCTTCGTGGTTTCTATTCCATGTACCTTCCAGCAAACAGATCGCAACCCTTCGAGGATGTCAAGGTGCTGGTCTGAGTCGAGGACCGCAGCTTGGAACTCGGCGAAGTTCGAGTACGCCAATAGCAGCTGTTGGTATTGACTGTACCCCACATCAGCAGCTTTCCTTTCTATATGTAGATACACCAATCTTTTACTTACTTGACCTCAGCCGCTGGTCGCATGTTTGTCGTTCACAGCTTGATTACATCACGCATCTTGACTTTCCTGAAATGCTCCCCGCAAAACGATAAGATGTGGCTTACTAAGCTTTCGGACCCTTGCAGTGTCAACTCAAGTACTAATCCCATTCTGTAACAAGAGGTTTTTCACGTTGCATGTATACGAGCAGAATGGATTTGGATTTGTCCAGACATTGACGCTACGACGACGCGACAGGTAGTGAGGAATGACCCAGCCGCAAAGTACAGACATTATGAGATTGGGCTCTTACTTGGAACAGCTCTCACGAACTTCTTGAAAGGGTTTTTAGTTTTGCGGACGTATTGCTTGCCGTTCTTCGGACTCGATAAACCGAGGAGTGAAGATGATTTCAGTAATCTGAACAACCCCATAAGCAAGAACACTATAGTCTACGAGATCCACGGGATTCCAAGATGAAGCAACACAATAATTTGGAGCCGGCAAAAACCTCGGACGACAGATTTTAAGGGCTAATGAGACGCTATTAGGCAACGCAATTCACATATCTTTTTGATCCTAGCAATCACCGCAAAGATACGTTGACAAAGTCAATACATATTCGAGTGACTATGACACAGCCCGTTACGGAAAACCTTTCGCGGTCATTTATAGATGCAAATTCATGATAGTAGTGACTCCTGCGGAGTAACCAGAATCTTGATATGATCATCCTTGTGCTTGACAAGAGCCTCGAACCCTTTTGAGCTGATCTCCGCGAGCCCAATGCGGCTCGTTACCATCTTTTCAAATCCTTTGAATTTACCTTCAGCAAAATATTTCACAGTGTCGGCGAAGTCATTGTCGTTGTATGCGCGTGAGGCCGTCATGGATATTTCTTTCATCATTAGATACCCGTATGGGTTTGGCATCTGCACCATGTGGTTAGCTTAGCAGTCTTCGCGAGAAAGATAGACCTACTGCTTGCTCCCAGCCTGCAACGTTGACATACAGGCCCTTATACTTCAAGGCATCGCAGGCTGCATGAAATCCTGGGCCCACGCCCGCGGCATCAAACGAAATATCAACACCTTCGCCATCCGTAAGAGCTCGGCACTCGTCGCCAATGTTCTGCTCCATGGGGTTCAACGTATGGTCTGCAAGCTCCTCGTTTTGCTTCCGCCGTGCATCAGTCGGCTCTGAAACAATAATTTTCTTGCAATTGAAAGCTCTCAGAACAAGCAACAGTGCAATACCGATAGGGCCACCGCCTACGATGAGCACTGTTTTATTTGTGAAGTCCAGGTCGCCGGCTCGCTTGACGGCATGCCACGCTACCGCCAATGGTTCTACCAAGGCCCCATACGGCAAAAGAGAATCTGGTATTGGATAAATTTGGCTCTCATGGATGGCCACATACTGCGAGAAGCCACCTCCTCCACCTGACAGCCCCCGAAACCCCCATTTATCGCAAGACACTGTCTCTTTTATCCCACAACGATTGCAAGACCGACAATACAACCGTGGATCGGCTACTACTGCTGTTCCGGATTTCAGATTGGAGTTCTCAGATGCCTGCTTTACTCGTCCACAGAACTCGTGGCCAAGAGTGACGGGTAGTTTCTCATTCGTCAATGGATGTGCGTCCTTTGTCGGTATGACCATTGGCCCTGATATCCATCAGCTCCTGTCTACGAGGACAACGTGTCTCCACACACCCATGATATACTCGTGCAAGTCAGAGCCACATATTCCGCACCAGCTGATTTCAATAAGAACCTCCCCATCCTTGAGATTAGGCTCCGCAACGTCAACGACTCTAACATCTTCTTTACCAAAATACTGCGCAGCTTTCATTGCTTATCTATTACTTGAAAAAAAATTGAAATGAAAATGTATGCAGAAGATTCCAGATTTGAGGGGCACTTAAGTTTGGCATCTCGGGATGTATTGGCAAATGTCAGTTTAGCTCGCTTCGGAGCACAAGAATGCGGAGTAAGCAGGATCTCGGTACCCGGACCAATTAACACTGTGCTCGTGAATGCTCACCATGTGGTAGAAAGTGACCCAGATTTCCCCAATGAAGAATGAAGTATCAGTTCTATTAGAACCAGAATGATCGAATGGCTAATCCGCATGCAAATTCGTTCTATTTAGTGTAGCATGCGGAATGGTCGTTGGAGCTTATAGTCATGATATCCGAAGTCGGCAATCATTACTGGATGCGAAAGTAACCAAGCTTCGATCTCAATCTCCTCCACAAACACTTTACTTCTGAGATCATTTTCAGAACACTTACCGCACTTTCTCCGTTCAATCTTGTGGACAAGTGCGTTTTTCCATGCGTGTTGATAGACTTACAACTAAAATCGTTATACTTTCACTCCTCTTCGCTCAACCCTAGTGCTGTCGCGTACCAGGAAATCAGAAGTGTTTCAGGAGTGTACAAGATAAGAATTTCGTTTCTGTAGTTCAAAGCTGAAGTGGATCCAGGGAGGTGTTGGGAAGGTCGAGATTTCTAGACGGTACCCTTATGATCCTTGGATGCCTATTCCTTGCTTCAACAACGATATTGCCGCGAATCGGGTTTACTCTAGACACTTTTCTATTTCAATATACGATTCTTGCTCAGAAATAAAGCCTTAATAGTAGCAAAGATATGGAGATCTGTTCTAGTCATTTACGTCCCGAAGGAATGCTTACAACCACTTCAAAATTGGAACGCTCTATGCACATATCCTTAGTAGTAGTCGATTACAGACTTGATAAACATCAATGCCCAAAAGGATAGTTCACTATACTAACAGTTTTTAGTCATGCATCACAAGAAGTTCCATATTTCGCCATTCGGTGCGAGCAATGCAGGGGCTGGTACTTTATCAATAGTTCCACTGAGCCAAATACAGCGAGGGAAGGGTAACAGAAATATCCGGTAAGCATGCTACGTATCGAATATGATCAAGCTGCATTGGACCCGTGGTGTTTCCGAGATTTCTCGAAAATGACAAGCACTCCCTTTCTAATCTGAAAAGACTACGCGAGTGATTGTAAAAGGAATAGTTTCCAGGGTATAGCCATCAAAGCTAGATTAGAATTTAAGAAAAGATCATTAAGAAAAATAGAGGCCGAATTCTCATCAAACTTAAGCCAATAATCGATCATAGGTTAGTCCTTGCAGTTTTCCCAGGTATAAACTGGACTGGAGTGAAGCGCTTTTGAGGTCAATTTAAGCCATATCGATGGAAGGTATGGGGAGAAGTCAATCCCATAGTCCCCTTTTTGCAAGCACTTCGTGTGTTCCGATATTCTGTTACAGGTCTGACTACAAACCTTCTTGCCGAGAATCATATTACTCTGCGTTTTTGGAACATGATGCGAGGGATATCATAACAAATAAAAAAGATAATTTTATCGCATTCGAAGTTATTTGAATAGGCCTCGGTTCGATCCTTTGCAGTTTCAAAAAATGGAAAATGGAGCTTTTAAGCTCATCCAGGCATTTATTCACCTAAAGCCGGCGCCGTGGCTGATGATAACGAGCCAAAAGCCCGAGTGAGCACTCTTCTTAAGTCTCTAGCTTGTCCTAGGTAAACCGGGCTAAGAGGCACCTCGATGTCAGATGACCGCCGCGTCAGGGTAGGGAGAGTGACTAAGTTACACTCGCAACGGATGTGTAGTCTTGGTCGTACATTAAGCATTCCAGCGAGCGGGTACGGTTACCTTGCGGTGGTAAGGGTATCGGGACTACCTATCATTCAAACTAGCCCGACAGATGTAGCCGCCTGAAGCTCGAAGGGGACGCCCTGAGAGCTGAGGGTGGTGAACTGTTTTGCCTCACGTTATATGAGCCCTCAAACCACTATGTTGTCTCTCTTTTTCTTGCTTCATTTTCTCACTGTCTTTATACATATCATTTTTCTTATATATCTATAACCTGCGATTTTTGTTTGCCTAACGGTAGTATCGCCTTATTGGTAGGTGAATTTATGTACTACTTCTGCACTTGGATCAAGTCCATCTTTTTGCACCTCTTTCTTGCTCAACGCAAAACGAAAAGATTTTAGTCTGATGAAAACTCCTCGGTGAAGAGACAATGTTATGGTGGCTCAAATCCAATTATAACTGTTCTTACGTAGAACCACACAGCATCAATTGTTCATATATACTAACTTCATAAATATTTAGCTTAAATTTTCCATAAAGTCATTCTTGATTCAGACCTATCATAGTTTATAACTATGTCATTTAAATTTCCTATAAGAGCTTAGCACGACGAGCTGACGTTTGTGCGATCTAGGTCGACCTACATCTTTAGACAAATCTATGTTCCAAGGTGGACTTTGACTTCTACGGAAAATAATGGCTGCACTAGAAATTGAAGCAAAATCGAGGAAAAGCCAATTGCTTAAGCAATTAGCTACGCTACCATTTTGTAAAGGCTATGGCTTTGTTTCGATCTCAAGTTAGCATAGGCCATGTACTTGCACTCTACACATGTTAATTCCTTGGTACTGCATGGTGCCAAAGACTTATTAGAAATTATTTGCATCCGCACATTAATGGTTATCCACATTTTCGACATTTAAATGTGTCTTTCGTGAACACACCAGCTGCTGGAACATATCAACCGTGTTCCGAGAAATGTACCACGTCGGCGTCATCCTCGTCCTCCTCAATCTTGTCCCGCAGACCCATGCTCTCCTCATATTCCTCTCTAGCAAACGGCAACTCATCTTTCTCTTCCTCCCATTCATTGAGCTTGTCTTCTCTTCCATCTTCTCCGCTTACTTGTGTCTCTACTTTTTCAGTCCGTCTTGGTTCTAGGTCAGGATCGACTTTTGTTCCCAGGTCTCTATCTTCCAAAAACCTTCTTCCAAGCAGTTTTTCAGGGAGGTAGTCCTGTTTCACCTGGCCGTCCACATAATCAGGATTATATTTGTATTCCTTTCCGTACCCAAGTTCTTTCATGAGGCGTGTGGGTGCATTCCTCAAATGCACGGGAACCGGGAGCCCTGCCACGCCCGGTTCACTTAGAGCCTGCATTGCGGCCCCAAATCCGCGATACACGCGTGTGCTCTTTTTACTCAACGCAGCTGCCACTGTCACGTGTGCCAAATTTATGCCGCACTCAGGCATACCAATCTTTTCGCACGCGGTGTAAGCCGCTGTCGCGAGCCCCAGCAGACTACTATCTGCGAGCCCCACGTCCTCGCTGGCAACCACAATGAGTCGACGTGCAATGTACAAAGGATCTTCCCCCGATTGTAACATGCGCGCGAGGTAGTAAAGTGCCGCATCTGGATCAGATCCACGGATCGATTTGTGGAACGCTGAAATTGTGTCATAGTGCTGATCACCTGCACGATCGTAGACCAGCGTCTGCGTCAGCGACTTCTTTAGAGTCGTGGTATCCATGTGAGGCCGCTTAGAAAGATCAAGCGCGAGTTCGAGAAGATTAAGCGCTGTGCGAGCATCACCATCAGCAAAAGCGGCAAGGTACTCGAGGAATTCTTTGTCCAGAAGGCGAGGAGGTTCAATGTTGTCGCCACATTCAGAAGCCAGGGCACGACTCATGATCTGGACGATTGTTTCATCTGTGAGCTTAGCAAGCGTAAAGGTCCGGCAGCGTGATAGCAAGGCGTTGATGACCTTGAATGACGGGTTTTCCGTCGTCGCGCCTATGAGCGTAATCTGGCCGGATTCCACGGGTCCGAGGAAGACGTCCTGCTGCGCCTTGTTGAAGCGATGAATCTCATCGCAGAAGACGATCGTCTTTCGTCCCGTGAGCAGCCTCTCGCTCTGCGCTTCTGCAAAGATCTGCTTACACTCCTTGACGCCGCTGCTCGTCGAATTGATCTCAACAAAGCGTGCGCCTGCCGTATGGGCGATAAGGCGCGCGATGGTTGTCTTGCCCGTTCCGCTGCCTCCCCACAAGATCATCGAAGGCACACGATTCTCTGCGATCAAGCCCCGGATGACGCCGTTCGGGCCGACGAGCTCCTGTCCCATCACTTCATCTAGTGTTCGTGGTCGCATGCGCTCGGCCAGAGGCGCAGAGTCGTGCAGTGCTCGGAGCTTCGCACGCTTGGATTTGGGCGAGAAAGCATCCTGCTTGGCCTGCTCGTCGGCCGCTTCCAATGCTCTCTTTGGCGCATTTGGCGTCTTTGCTCCATTCGATAGAAGTGTCGAAGATGGAGCCTCTACTGCCCTCAGCGGCGGAGGGGCTGTTTGCGTCGATCGGCGGCCGAAGAAGGTATTTGTTTTGGCTGTGTTGGCTGAAGGGGCAGCATCGTCGCTGATCAAATGAGAGGTACAGCCTGAGTCGAGATGCTCGTTGATATCAGATTCCCTAACAGGCTTTGAGCATACGGGACACAAGACCATTTAGCTTTGATGTTCCGATAGGGTTGGGTTACCCGGATGCGAGCTAGGATGTTAGGGATGTATGGGGGGCAAAGATAGCTTCGAGACGACCACGAGTACAGCTGAGGAACGACCTGCCGTCAACGGTAAAGGAAAGGAGCACAAGTCCGGTTTAGAGCCAGCCTTGTCGCGTGCTGACGCGCCCTGGTACAATCTCTCCCCGGCCCGTGGTAGAAAAAGCTCTCCGATACCGGCAGCCCATGTCGCATTCTTTGTAGTCAGATTCCGACAGCACGCAATTGGGCACTTGTATTAGAGTTGACTCTTAGGCAAGTCAGCCATGAATGCCTCTCCTTTGCTCATATCCCGTCTTCCACAAAGGCCTTGTGCTGAATTAGTTTCCAAGGCCCCGAAGCTGAGTCTTTCTCGTAGGGCTCAAAGACTTCAATCTCCTAGGGCGTTCTGCACCTCACTATCCAGGATGGCTGAGCCTTTCAAGCCGGCCAAGAGAGTCGCCAATCAGCAGCAGGATGTCTGGTATGTACTGTCCAAGACAGCGCTAGACATGAGCCTCATCGACGTTTGCTAGGTCTATTGTCAATGAGGCTGCCGCTGCCTCTCCCGTTCAGCCAATCGTGAACATGGGTCAAGGTTTCTTTGGCTACAACCCACCGAAATTCATCCTCGATGCCGCAAAGTCCGCCCTGGACCGTGTGGAATGCAATCAATACTCACCAACTAAAGGCCGTCCTCGGCTAAAGAAAGCCATTGCTGACGCGTACTCTCCCTTCTTCGGACGCACTATCAATCCAGATACCGAAGTCACGATCACAACTGGTGCAAATGAGGGCATGCTGAGCGCCTTTATGGCATTTCTCGAAAATGGCGACGAGGCGATTGTCTTCGAACCGTTTTTCGACCAGTACATAAGTAACATCGAAATGCCTGGCGGCAAAGTCGTATATGTTCCCATGCACCCGCCCCCGGACTCGGCAACGAGGACGTCCTCTGCGTCGGGGTGGAAAATAGACATTGAGGCCCTCAAGGCAGCCATAACGCCACGGACACGCATGATTGTTCTCAACTCGCCTCACAATCCGCTAGGCAAGGTGTTTTCAAGGGAAGAGCTTCTCGAAATTGGCGAGCTCTGTGTAAAGCACAAGATCATCATCCTGTCGGACGAGGTCTACGATCGCCTGTACTATGTGCCGTTCACACGTGTGGCAACGCTTAGCCCAGAGATTGCGAATCTCACCCTCACGGTGGGTAGTGGGGGCAAGAATTTCTACGCCACGGGTTGGCGGGTGGGATGGTTGATCGGCCCAGAGCATCTGATCAAGTATGTGAGTGCGGCGCATACGCGAATCTGCTACAGCAGCGTAAGCCCTCTGCAGGAAGCTACGGCAATCGGTTTTGAGGAGGCAGACAAGCACAACTTTTGGGAGGAGTCGATCAAGGAGATGAAAGGGAAGATGGACCGGTTTAACAAGATCTGGGACGAGCTAGGCCTTCCTGTATGCTTTTTTTCTCTATCTTAAGTTCTGCTGCGATGGTTGCTGACGTGGTCAACAGTACTCCGAGCCCGAAGGCGGCTATTTCGTTTGCGTGAACATGGCCAAAGTGAAAATGCCTTCAGACTATGTCTTCCCACCTCACGTAGCGTCACGTCCGCGCGACTTTCAGCTCTCGTGGTTCTTGATAAAGGAAGTCGGCGTCGCAGCCATCCCTCCGACGGAGTTCTTCACGCCGCAAAACGCTCATATCGTGCAGGATTGGCTGAGATTCGCCGTGTGTAAAGAGGACGATGTACTAGAGACGGCAAAGGAGCGGCTTCGAGGGCTTAAGAAGTATATTGTTGAGTAGAAAGGCTAGGGAAAACATATATCTAGATGGCAAGAGGATTAGATGAACCTAAAGAGCCAATAATTCACACTGCTTTTGGGCATCGGACTTTTTTCATTTCTTCCCGAGCGGCAACTGCGTCATTTTACTGGCGTCCATTGTGGTTAGAGACTAATCTGAAAGTTCACCGTACGCACAAGTCAGACATATTCTCTATCAGTTTGGACATTTAAGATGAACCGCCCGTTAGACGGCTTGGCTTGCTCAGCGTCTATCTGCATCAAAAAAGATAGCGCTAGCTCTTTCCATTTATTCCGCTGACTACAAATGCCGATGTCATTTTTTGATGGCCTCTTTCCCCCGTTTGGGTTTACTTCGCGGCGCCCAGAACAAGTGCAGGCATGGACACAAATTGTAAGTCGTACGCTTAATGATCGATCCACTTGCGAAATTACCTTGGCGTGGCCTTGGCAGACCTGTGCATTGTCTTTCCAGGTGCACAAAAGCAGGTTTTGAATGAGGCAGAATTCTTTCGAGTCTTCGAATCCATTTCTCCTCCATCTCGCTGCGGCTCGGACTTCCGCGGCATGGATCAGCCTGGCTTTTACGTACTCTCAGACAGTCCACGACCTTGGCGTCCTGTTTTTGTGTGGTCATTTGATTATTAATTGCATGTACAAAAGAATTACGTATCTAACGCTAGTGATATGCAGTGCACTTGCAGAGGGCGTAACTGTTCAGCAGTCAAACGGCTCAAGCCAGCCCGCATTGCATGTGTTGCACTCAAGCTGCCGAATAAGGGCAATGATTTGTCTGAGATAAACGCGGCCAGAGCGAGCAAAGTCATAGTGTTCGAGGTTTTGGTGATAAGTCACAATCAGAGTAGACAGTGCCAAATTATGCGAAGAGTGAGAAGCTTTGACTAGCCTCCAAGCAAGCCGTTACCCGGTTGTCAACTTTGTGCAAGGAACTTCGTCATTCTTGGTAGTCAGACAGTGTACTATTTCATCCCATGCAGCCTTTCTTAATTCTCGCACATTCCTCGCAGATTCTCCGTAATATCTCTATGCGAAGAACGGGGCCCACCTCACCGTATCTTCGGCATATATCTGCTTTTTGAGGCTCGACAATCAGAACAGACGGGAGATGTACTACGTTAGCTGCAGCTGCTGGACCGTGCACGAAACCCGATCATATATCAAAGTAAAGGTCTGTCAATTATCAAGCGTCTAGACCACCCTTAGCAGGATCGTTAAGGGAAGACGAGCGTGCGCTAGACACGAATCCTGCTCATCCTGCGTCGACGATTCGGGTGAAAACCTCCACGCGCAGCTTGCGGAACGTCGCCGAATGTTCATCCACGCAGATTATGACTGCCGTCAAAGACGGATCTGCAATTTGCTAAGCGCCTTTTGCCATACTTCGGCAGCCACGTGGGAAAATGAACTCTGGTCTCAAAATTCCAACATCACAGATTGCTATGGAGCTTTCGCTGCATTTGCTAAGTTGCTGATACCTCGACAAATTGCGGCATCTTCCAGGTCGGGCGGCCCGTATCTGCGAGAGGTCATTATTGGGAGCTGGCCAATCCATGTTTGTGAACATGGCGTTCGTTGAGTTGTAAGCTAGAAACCTTGTTTTCATCATATTTGTGCTTGATGTCGAGGAATCACTTTCTGCACCATACAACATTGTAGCAGAAATGACATAACCGGGGGGCGTATGACTTTCAAAGGCCATCTTTGAACAATATCAGTCAGGCTTCCTGACATAGAAGAGCAGACGAAGGATAAGAGCAGGGGCGGTCTGAACACGCGTCCAATCAAAGGCGCTTACAATGTACTCTGCAGAAATGCTTGCATTTCCATGTCCATCAGCTGTAAGTCAGCCACCATGTAGGTCTCGAATTCTTCACGTCATTGTGCACAGACGGTAATATAGGAAAGTCTTTGTCCCATTCACGGAACAAGCTCCTCGTTTCCGTTGCTTGCGGAGTTGAGGTAATCGCAGGATCTTGTGAAGTGGCTAACGCTTGTTGGCCCCGCTAGCGTCGTATGCAGAAGTCAATACTGCAGCACAATGATTCAGTTCTGCATTCTCGGCCGCCACCGGTTAAACTCGAAATTCGCGGGCGCAACGCGAAAGTCACCAAAACAGAACCCTTTTAATTCTTGAATGGAATTCACTTCGCAGTATTGATTCCCTGTGCAATGCTGGTCTCAGTCCAAAAAAAGTGGTTCCAAAGCCATAGATGCTATTATATGTCTACCAATGCACTCGGACTTTCCGCTAACCTGAAAAGAAAACTAAGAAACCGGATATCCTCCGAGAGTACATATGCAAGATCAAACGTGGAACCCTGGAGCTTTATATCCTTGACTGCGGGCCGTAATAGCCTCGTCTTTCCCTACGATCTCGGCCTTCGAGAATCTTGTACTGGTACTTGCCATGCTTTCGACGATACCCCATTAGTTCCTGATAGTCGGCATCGCAGATAATCCTTTTCGACCACAGGTGGCGGACGAGAGCGTACTCGGGCAACGCCGACGCCATGGTATCTCCCAGCTTGAAGTGCTGCGCCAGGTGTGACATGTTGGCCGCCCATGAGACGTTCGGATCTGGGATGTTGAACGTCATATCACAAAGGGGACACGTATTCGACAGAGGCGGCGACTGTCCCCGGAAGTGGGCGAGGTTATGCTCTTTCCACTCCATCTCATTGGTGGACGCATAGTCACAACGGAGGAACCAGAAACGGCAAGTAAAAGTTGGCGGCGGCATTGTGGCCGCTTCTATGACATCGCCATCTGGCACAAGCTGTAGCACGCCTTGGATTGGGTCTAGGTCATTATCGAGCTCTGAAACGGTACATACTGTGGAAGACGTCGTCCAGCTTTGTAGTGACGATGTATCATCGAACAGGAACGACTCGTTGGCTGACGGCGCCAGATCCCCGCTTTCTGACCGCTTGGATTGCCGGGATCGTCTTTTGCCGCCCACGCCGCCAATAGGTGTGGTGCCATAAGCGCTAATCGTTGACGACAGGTTACTCTGCGGGAGCGCTTGCTCGGTTGTTTGACGCGGCATCTGATCTTCCGCGTCTGTAGTTGTTACCAGCAGACTGGTCAAGAAGCTGAGTGGGTTGAACAAGCGGTCGCTAATGTCCTCGTGGCTGGCTCGGTCGTGCAATGGCGAGATCGTAGTGGACAGATTGTGTGCGGAGTAGCCGCTGTCATTCAGCGTGTGCGTGTGGGGTAACCTGGCAACCTTTGATAGCAGGGTCCAAAGAGGATAGACAGCATAGTATACAAACGAAAAAGCAAGTGGCATTGCATATCAATGAAACAAGTTTGAACAATGTACCTTTTTTATACTTTGCGTAGGATGGTACCCCTCCTCCCCACGTACCGTTTTCTAATCGAGATAACCGCCGCAGGCTTCTCGATATAGAACAATCCTCACAGTATCAGGCGATAGCGCATGTGTTAAGGTTGGTCTGTGTTGACGCAGTCTGAGCAGTTGCCAATGTTATCCTAGGCGTACTCCGGGATAGCCTCGCCAGAACTAGAAGCGCTATTGGGGTTGCTAAGCGATCGGCGTCAAGGACTTGACTGTCACGGCTCACGGAGATAGATCTCCCCGCAGTAGAGGGGTAGCTGTTGAGCCGTTTGGCCAAGTTTATCGTTCGCAATGTGCTGTCTCTACATCCGTTCGAGCAATAGGGCACGATGTGAACGGTTAAGCGAGGAGCCACGAGATGAGGGCCTGTGCGGAGACTTCCTAGTCATACTGCCACAATCATCATGAGCACGTCTTTTGAGTTTTGGAGGCTGCTTCCCGCATCGCAATTGCGTTTTGACATCATGTAGAATTTTGCGACGGGATTTCGGAGCGCTCGCCGCTGCCCGAGGTGATCTGTCGGTTGAATCAAGGGGCGCGTATCAAACTCTTGTGAGCAGGTAGGGCTGTTAGCTGAAACACGTCCCAATTAAAAGCTTTTATGTTAGCACAACGTCCTTGGGCGCTTTGCAAGGACGTGAAAAGGCGCCCTCGTGACAAACGTGATTTTTGCTGGCTTCTAAGTAACGCTCTGCAGGATGCTGCAGGCACGACGGCAACCCTTGCATGTGCAGGACCTGCATATGCACCACTAGGTTCAAAAGTCGGCAAATGAGCGCATCTTTTGAGGACAACCGCTGAAGCGTTTTTATTTGCTCAATGTTTACTGTGCGGGGCAGTGAGCGAAATTGTACGTCCCATATTCAGCACCTTACTAGCCAAAATCCTTAATGCTTTTCAATCCTTCGCCGACCGAGACCCAGGCTCTATGTCACACCCTGACTTACGACGATAGCAATCTGTTGCACTGTCGCCTAGCTTGTGATAGCCCAGAGGCCACAAAAGGCTCCAACTAGCGGAAATACGGACCGTATGCCGTTCAATCGAGCCCACTTGGTAAGCAAGCCGTCGAGTTCACTGTCCTCCTTAGCAGCCAGACCAGATTCTGCAACAGCTAGCTTTGCGTCGAGCTTTTCGTTGGTTGGAAGCATGGTAAGGATGGTCCATGGTGCGATCATCAAAGTTGAGATGGCTGCAGCAGACAGAAAATATATCGACGTAAGCGTGGAGCTGCTTGCAGGTTTTTGTTGCACAGACAGTGAATACGCAGCATATGCGAAGGCGGATGCCGACAGTCCAGCAATTTTTGGCGCAGTCGTAAACCCAATGTCAAATATCGTCCGCCATTGTTTGGGAGCAACATTAGGCGGAGCCTTGGATACTGCTGACATTCCTGGCATGGTCATGCTACCAATGTAGCCTGTCATTCGATCAGCTGAATATTCGTCGTCGTACACTAGGTAACTCTGCAACCTACCTGATAGCCATGCGGCCGAAGCGCAGCCAAAAATCTGAGCAATGCGTGCTGCTGTCATTGAGCTCATCTTGACAAAACTGGATATGCGATGCGAGGCGATGAAAGGTGTCCTGTTGCTGATGTGGGCTACGTTCGCCAAGTGCTAAACTATAGGAAACGTGGAGGTTATCGAAAACTGGCTAGCACAAAGTGCATGGAAGATTGTAAGCAGCCATGGCGAGTTCATCCCTCCCCGCGCGAAGACCCTGGTCCTTTATGGCATGATGATAGGCCTGACAGGCCACTACCTCAAGCCAGCGAGTCTCTGAACGAGCAACGACAATACTTGACAAAGCCCATTGGCCGCTTCCACGAACTTAGCCCGCGCGTATTTGCGTGAGCGAAACTTTCACGTGGCATTGGGGCGCAGTTTGCTGATGGAGCCAGTCTCATCTACGGGGCAGACTTTCCTTTATTCCCTATACTGTTATCGCGACTGACAATAGAAAGTGAGAGTTGCATAAGGCTTATGCATAACCGGAAGCTCGGATCTCTAGCTATCCATGCCATCATGACTTTGGCAGGATGACAGTTCGATACCATGCACTCGTTACTGTTCACTCCCCCAGTAATTATGCTCACCTTGTCTCGCTCCAGATGGCTCGGCAAGGACCACCCCCTTTGTATTAAAGGGGATAGAGTTCACGCTGAATAAACCACGTATAGCTGCCTGAATCGCCATGTCTGCGAGCCCCACACCTTCAGCTCCTCCGGAATGACCGTGAACAGCAATCTAGTCGAGAGCTGGATACTGTGACCGACGCTAAATATTTAATGTTATAACGGGCAGGCATTATCCCTTCCTATCATTGACATGGGCCAACAAAAAGTATGCGGCGTTTAGACACCTTGACCTTCCTGGAATGAAATTTGGAGAGTGACAGTCTCGTGCTCCGACGGATAATTCATCGTGTTATGCCAACCTACATGTATATAGCATGAATAACAAGCTGTTGCCCCTGCTATGGCAGCCAGACACCACCCCATTCGTTTAGTGTGATGACGCCAGCCACGCCTGAGATGTGCACTAAGAGCATTAGAGACGGAGGATGGTACAATAGTTCCTCACTCTTGCCAGGCAACATGAAAATCATGAAAAACATGAAGTTCGTCAGATCAGCCAGGATCAGAGCCAATTCCACTGGGCATTTGGCACAAAACCTGGTCAGACTGCTGGCACTCTAATCGAGCATCGGTGCTG
The DNA here is from genome assembly GCF_000836295.1 of Verruconis gallopava. Taxonomy (NCBI): domain Eukaryota; kingdom Fungi; phylum Ascomycota; class Dothideomycetes; order Venturiales; family Sympoventuriaceae; genus Verruconis; species Verruconis gallopava. The sequence continues at coordinate 239,477 of NW_015622165.1, read as the reverse complement.
CTCGGACACGAGGTGACCTAAGTCAAGGATAAAAAGTCACCAGTCAGTACGGCGATCCGCCCTCGTTGGTATTGAACATGAGGATGCGCAGGCACCAGGCGTATAGTGCACAGATGCATTTTTGGCGGCATATCCTGGGACAGCTAATGAGCGCAATCTGTATTCCTTAACTATAACAAGCCGATTTTTCCTCCGCTCACATGTGGCATTGGTGATAGTACACGGTGTTACGACATGAGCCAAAGTGGCTGGAAGCCGCCACGCGCTCGGACCATCGCCGCCACCCACCAGAGGTCATTCTTCCATCGTCGAACTCTCCTATACACATCATCATTGTCTGTAAGATACAGTGTCTTGCCCATATTGTAAGCTACATCTACTATAGCTCTTAAAATAACGAAAGTATTTTCTCATTTTCCAGCCAAGAATGGGCATCATGATCTTGTGCATCCCCGTATTTTCACAGAACTGGCGAAGCCTACCAGCCTCACACCAACCTCACTACAACCACAGCATTTTTCTGTAACAAGCACAATGATTTCATTCTTTGGTAGATTATATGTCTGAAAAATTATTCTTGGCTCATTCCCAAAATCAAATATTCTTCTCGACATATTTATTCTTTTGCATCTCCGTCGAGTACAGCTCGTTGAGTCTCTCCTTGCTGAACATTTGGAATCTCCGTATGCCCAGGATGCGGTTTGCTGGGAGAGTCTGCCTTGTCGCTCTTCCCATTGTTGCGATTGCGCAGAATACAAGTTTCGTTACCGTTCCAGTTGTTATCAATGGTACGCTTTCTTAACATCAGCAAAGAATCCCGATCTCATCACTCACGAGCTTCTGCAGGCTACACGACCAGCATCGCTATACCAGCATACACGGGACAGTCAGCAATCGAAGCCACGGTAACTTTATCCGTGGCCTCCAACCCAGCTGAAATATATGGCACAGCCGCAGCTGGAGCTCCACAGAGCACGGCTACTGCAACGCAGCTCACTGTCGTCCCGGGCTCGCCACAGGGTTCGAGTTCGCCTGAAGCATTGACATCGACGCCGCCAGCGGGAACACCAGGGACTCCCGAATCTCCACCTTCCGTGCTACCTCTGGCCACTAATGCTCCAGAAGCTTTGACTCAGCCGTACGGAGTGTCCAATACTCCAGCCGTCGTGACGGAACAGCCCGCATCCACTGTCGAGGTCTCGCAAACTACCTACACGACTAATGCTGCCGGTGAATCCGTGCCCATCGTCATTCCCGTTCCAATTTCGGTTTCACCGACGACATATGAGACCACCATCTCCGGGTCGCCGGTTGTCGTTATCACCAACGTGCCTGTGACTGGAGTCGCCAGCAGCGTTGCTTCTGGCGTCTCGAGCGCAGCTGCCTCGGCCTCGAGTGCGGTGTCCAGTGCTGCTGCATCTGCCTCAAACGCAGTAACGAGTGCTTCTAGGGAAGCATCTAGTGCAGTTGCATCAGCATCGAGCGAGGGCTCGAGTATCACCTCGGCAGTCAGTGCTTCAGTTTCATCGGCTGCATCAGCTGCCAGCAGTGCAGGAGCTTCCGTATCGTCAGAAGCCAGCTCCGCTGCCTCGTCTCTCAATTCAGCAGCGAGCTCTGCATCGGCATCAGCATCCTCCGCTCTCTCAAGTGCTTCAGCATCCGCTTCCTCTGCCCTGTCTTCGTTCACCAGCAGCATCTTCAGCGCCAGCTCGTCCACTGCAAGCCCAACTGCACCTGTGCCAACGGCCCGGAACGCGGCACCAGATGCAAGGATACCAGGCGCTTTGATCTTCCTGAGTTGCGTTTTGACTGTAGCACTTGCTTGGGTGCTGAGCTCATGATCACAGCCACATGCGATCTCTTTTCTCTTTCATTCCGATGTTACAATTTAATATGTCCTTAATACCCGCGTAATGCATAATACAAGCGGCGTTTTGATATTTTAGCAGGGCGGGATCTTCTTTTTAGGAAAACACATACGAGGGAAGGATTGGAATATCATGACGTTACGGTTAACACAAAGGAGAACTAATGCCGGCAATGTATACATGAAGACAAAAAGCAAAAGAGAATAACAGCTATCAAGACTTCATGTTAGACCGATTCCGTCCGCAGTCAGAAGCCTTGATTCTTTATGCCATGCAGTTCTAGAGCAATCGTACGATGTCACCGCACCTAAATTGCTCGCATGCATTCCGGGGTAAAAAACCAAAAAGGCAAGAGGAACATGGAGACCGCAGAGATGACCCGACCAAACGCTTACCGTATCTAGCGTAGCGTGACTTCGGAGCGTGCACCTTGAGGCTCCGCAAACGAAAGCATGCTCCCAAAATTGTGTGCTTTCACGAGCATTCCGCATGTAAAATCTGCACTTGCGACGCGAGAAAATGGCGCAGGCGTTTCCCTACACGGTGTACTCGTGTCCCTGCGTGGACGTGACGACGCCGTCGCCTTCGTCGAAAGTCTCCCAAAAGCGCAATTCAACACAGCAGACCGCCACTTCGGGAACAGTTCACGACGATGACGACGACGAGGACAGAACGTTCGACCCTCGCTCCCCGCGCGCAAGCTTCTCCCTCTTCCCGCTCGAACACCTCCTGTACTGCACGGAGTGTCAATCTCTTCGTTGTCCGCGTTGCACGACCGAAGAGGTCGTATGCTGGTACTGCCCGTCATGCCTCTTTGAGGTTCCTTCGTCCACCGTTCGCTCCGAAGGCAACCGATGCACGCGGTCGTGCTACAACTGCCCAATATGCACATCCTTCCTCAGCATTGCAGCAATGGGGGAGACGGAGAATGGTGAGCCGGCAGGGCCCTACGTGCTGACGTGTGGGTACTGCATGTGGACGAGTTTGGACGTTGGCTTGAAATTCGAAAAGAGCAACAATATCACAGGCCAGCTGGCCAAGATGCGGAACGGCGGAGTTGCTGTAAATTCGGGAAAAGAGGAAGACGAAAGGAGGGCCTCTGTGCAGGACAGCAGCGGTGGCGACGAGGCGAAATCGCCGTCTGACGAGCAGAGCGGGCATCCGCCCACGACGGACGAGATCTTCGGCAAGCTGAACGCATTCTACAAGCAACAGTTGGAAGAATCGGCCGAGACAGGCGTGTACGGAGGCGCGGCCGGCGACCTCAACTACTCGTCTCCTTCATCCATCAACCGGCTGCTCAACATGTACGCAATGGGCAAGAAGCCCAAGTCACGGAAGCCAAAACCCATGCGCTCGGCGTACCACCCCAACGAAGGCCTGCAGATCTTTGATCCATCGTCATCTGACCAAATGACCCTGTCAAAGCTACGGCGGCTAGGCCTCGACGCAACCGCGACGCTGGAACAAGTCTACTTCCAGGACCCGCGCGCCGGCACGCCGCGCTTCACCTCGGACCTGCGACCGGTAGCGACGTTGCTGAGGACGAAGCGCAGCAAACGCTGTAAGACGTGCCGTACGCTTCTGTCACGGCCCGAGCCCAAGGTGTCGACGACGCGGTACAAGATCCGGGTGTTGGCCTCGTCAAACCTGCCCTCGCTGACGCTGCGCTCGCTGACGTCGCCACCCACGACGTCGAGCACGCATCCTCTGGTCTCGCTGCCCAAACAGAGCGCCAACCTGCCGTATGCTCGCCTGGCGCCGCTCGCGCCCCACCAGTTCGTCCTCACGCTGACTAACCCGCTCTTCGACGCGATCAAGGTCCTGCTGGCCACGCCCGCAACCACGCCCGGCAGGGTCCAGACAAAGGTCACACTGCTGTGCCCGCAATTCGAGGTCGGCGCGAACACGGACGTGTGGGACGAGGCGCTCAACAGCTCCGCCAGCGCGGCCGCCCGGCGCAGGTCCGTCATGCCCGGCGCGCCGGGCGCCGCCGCTGCCGGCGACGACGGCCGTCAACCAGAGGTCGGCAAGGTGTGGGATCGCGGCCGGAACTGGACCAGCGTCGTGATGGAGGTCGTGCCGGGCCTGCTTCCTGGCGGCGCCGACTCGTCGCTGACCGCGGCGGTCGAGAAGGCGACCGAGAAGAGCAGGGATGGCGTGGCAGACAGCGACAGCGACAGCGACGCAGGCGGCGACGGAGACGCCGGTCTGGACGAAGACGAGGACGTGATCGAGGTGCCCATCCTCGTGCGCATCGACTACGAGACGGAGGCCGGCGGTGGCGCAGGCGAGGAGAAGCGCGAGGCTGCCCCCAAGGAGAGAAGGGAGCTCGCTTACTGGTGCGTCGTCGGCGTAGGCAGGGTCGCCCGCTGAGAGGCCCGTCCGCGAGCGCGCTCCTCCCTCGGCGACGACAGCGATGGGGCTCCACCCGACCCCCAACAAGCGGCTTGTGTGCTTTGCACGACTGAGATACCCACGAAATGACGAAGCGTTTAAACAACACCCACTTTCCCCCCTCGTCCTGCTCCCTCCCTTTCTCTCTTAGTTCCTTTCGTCCTTCTTCCTCCTTTCTTTCTATCTTCCCTTCTCGCGTCCCCAGCAAAGCTTCCAACAAAACACCCTTTGCTTTGCCGTCCTTTCGGCACCTCCTCCCTCCCTCTTCGCAGTGACGCCCACGTCAACCCGAAGCGCGCCCCGAACGTCCCCGACACAAACTTGCCCGCACCGGGCCGGTGGATAGCGAGCAGACGCCCGGGCGCGAATCCGACCCACGCCTCTCGCCTTTCACCCGCCTTCCGCCCAGGAAAGCTCGTGCCGGTCGCCCAGGCCAGCTCACCCCACACTTTCAACGCCGGGCGCGCGCTGTCCCTCCCCCCCCCCTTCCTTCCCTCGCCCGCCCAACCGCCTTCCATCAGAGGTCCACCGTGGCGATCAAATCGTGCAGTGACGGCCGGTGGCGTGAATGCTGCCATCGGATTCTCCAAGCGTAGGCGGAACCAGAGAAGTTAAGAAGCGACCGAGGTAGAGGAAGCGTAAGAGAAATGAGGAAGAACGAGGCTGCGCAGAAGCACGAAAAATAAAGGTAGCGTATTTGTTTTTTGGGTTCATTTCGTCGTGACCTGGCCGACGTGTCAACACTAAACAAGGGCACGTGAGGAATTACATGCTTGCAGGTGGATCAGAAACGGGAATTAAATTCACTTTAGATATGTCGTTACAATCTAAGCTTGGTCGGAGGCTCTACGGTAGCCATGCGTCGACCGAATTGCAAAAGCCAAACCAAACCAAACCAAACAAAAACATGATGAGTAAGCCTGTGCGCTCCAAGACGCTATGTTTGCTCTCTTGTGTATGTGTGTATGTGTGTATGTGTGTATCGGAACTCTTTGACGAGAAAAAAGGACAGCATTCGGGGACTCAATTAGCAAGCAAAAGTTCAAAGGACAAGATGCAGATCGCTATGCAACATGCTCATGAAGTGATGAAGGCAAGGAAAGTTATGATGATGTCGATGTCGCTGATGATCAATGATGATGATGACAGTAGGGAAGTTTTTCCTCACAGCGTTCGGGGATGCTGCTCTCTTCATATCCACTCGTTTCCTACTTTCCTTCGCATTTAAAATCAAGCCCTCGCCATCCACTGATTAATGCAGTGGCGAAACTGTCCCCGTTGCGGAGACAAGCGACATCGCGTACGAACTCGAGTCGGCGCTCACCCTTGGCGGAATTGGTGGTCATTCCCTGCCGCTCAGAAGCTCCACGTCTGGAACCCCCCAGCCATAGTCCATTAGCAGAGCGCGTCCGTCCTGGCTCGTGGCAACGATGCGACGGTAGTCACCCTTGGCGGCCAGGATCCAACTTGTAGTCCAGTTGTCGTACGAACCGATAAGCTCGCCCGAGTGGAAGTCATACACGCGAATGCCTTGGTCATAAGAGCCAGAGACGATCCGGCCGTTGGCAGAGTCGAGGAACAGTGAACGCACGAGCGAGTTGTGGCCTCGGAACGTGTGCACCAGCTCCGTCGTGTTGGCGTCGAACTTGTAGATGACTTGATCGTTGCCGCCCGCGAGGACGTACCGACCATCGTCAGAGAACTCAACCGCTGCGAGGCCGCGGTCCTGGCTGTTGAATTGCTTGATAACTTCCAACTTCTGCAGATCCCAGATCTTGGCGAGCCCGTCGCCCGAGGCCGAGACGAGAAGCTTGCGGCCATCAATCTCGCGCAGTTGGACCGCGTTGACAGGCCCTCGGTGGCCGTGCAAGGCCTTGATTAGCGTAAATGTCTTGCGGTCCCACACGCAGATGTGCGCATCCTTGGAGCAAGAGATGATATACCGGTCGTCCATGCACACGTCCAGCACGCCCGCCGTGTGATGGTGCAGCCTGCGAATAGGCTCAAATGTGTTGATATCCCACACGATACAGGAATGATCTGACGAGCCGGTGACCATGATCTCCTTGTCGAACTGCAGGCATAGGATCGATGCCGTATGGTAGTCAGAGGGAATGTGGAAGATGGCGTCGCCTTCGGGTGTGCCATTCAGGCTGCGTGTCTGATGGACCGTGTTTGTTGGATGTGTTTCGAGCGTGGCGTCCGAAGCAGGGCGAACTGGTCGAGCGGCGGGGCCGCCTATGACCTTGCGGCACCTGTACGGGGCATTCAGGTCCCACACACGGATCGTTCTGTCCCTTGAGCCTGTGATTATCTTGTCTTCGTCGAACTGGCAGCAGTACACGCTGTCCGTGTGGCCGACAAAGTATATGGCTTTGGGCTGCATGGTCTTCCAGTTCTTCTCCACCTTTCGTCTGGCGGCGCACATCTTCTTCCACTCCTGCGGTTCGTTGGGCCGCCGTCCGAGGCCCTGGCCGCCGAACTGAATGTATGGCAGTACGTTGTCATCGGCTCGAGCGTATCGGCCTAAGAAAGAGGAGCGCCAGACAGCTGCCGATCCGGCAACCTCATTCCACCGCCTTGAAACACGCATGCAACGTGTCAGGGCGGTGTCGTCGAGATAGGAGAGTATGCCGGCTGCGATTTCGGTAGGCAATTTGCCAACAAGGTCTGTTCAAGTTAGCCTGATAGTTCTCTGCTCCAACAAGTTCAACAGCGCACCCAATGAAGGTGCACAATGTTGACCGCTGAGCGACAGTGACATTCCTCATCTCCTCCTTGACAAAGAGAAGAGAATAGAAAAAAGTCGCTGCCGCGGCTTGGCAGCCTGCATCCATCTCCGCGCCAAAAAAAAAAAAAAATAGCATATGGACGTCCAACACGTACCTGTCCTTGCTGGCGGCTTAGACCGCCTGCGATCCGTGAACTCGTCGAGCCCATTGTCCGCTTCCATGGAGTCATAGCCCGCATACAACATGTCAATGTCCTCTGCAATGGGCGAGAACTTGCCCTTGCCGCCCTTCCGCTTCTTTGGCACGCGCATGTCAATGTCATCCGACATCTCCTCGTCCGATAGGTCGTGTGGATACAGATGGTGGTGTTGATGTTGATGTATGTGTGGTGTCGCCTCTGGAAATGTAGAATCAACCATGCCATGATGCTGATGCAAAGACAGCTTGTTGTGATTGTGCTCTGCGGCCGCAGCGCGAGCCGCGGATCCGGGAGCCATACTGTGCCACGGATGCGGAGCCACGGTCAGCAAGCTGTGCTGAAGCTGTTCAGGGGTTTCAACGTAAAATGACGGTGCGTCACCCATGTGTGTATCCTCGTCGTGGTGATTCTGTGTCGTCGCGTGCTCTCTGACGAGCGAGTAAAACACACGCCTCGGATGAGCTTTGTCCCGCAGACTCTTGAATCGCCTGATTCCCCTACTGCTGCTGCCATTATTACTACTGATGCTGCCACTGCCATTGTGCTGCGGGACCCGCGGAAGAGATGAGGAGACAGACGCGGTGCTCCTCGCGGACGGCGTCGAGGCCAGCGTGTTGGACATCGAATTCAAGCTCGCCGTCGGATTGATGCTCGACGCTGCGTTCACTGGACTTGAAGCGGCACTGCTGCCGCTTGCGGCGAACGAGTCGTGCGTGCTCAACCGCTCGACGGGTCGCATGTCCCTGCCGTTGCCCTGAAGTGCCTTGCGCGCCATTGCACTGAAAGCTCCCCTCGCCTCTTCGATGCCAGCCTTGAATCTGTTTCGCTGCGGTTGAGCCTGTGGACCCTGCTGGTGCTGGTTTGCATCCACGCCACCGCTGCCGCTCACAGAGAAGGAGGACAGCAGGTACGAGGACGACGGTCTGGGTCGCGAGAATACGGCGACTGCTGACGTGTCTCTGGCGCTGTGGAAAAACTCGTGTGTGGAACGGCGAGTCTTCAAGCCGGGATTCCTTGCGTTTGCGCAGGACGGTGCTGGATATGAGGCTGAGCTCGAGGTTGCTGCGTTGCTCAGGCTCGTTGCGATCGCGGGAGCGTCCGAGGGGGGCCGAGCCAACGGAGACGACAACGACGGCGTATGACGAGCAGTGGAAGAAGACGAAGTCGGATTCAGGGTGCCGGAGGAATCGTTGTTGGGAAGGCCGGACGAGGTTTTTGGTCGCAGCCAGTTGTTATGAACCATTCTCCGGTCGAGGACGGTCGAGCCAGGCCAGTCGCACAGCGCCGGTGCTGGAGACGTCGCTCCACTGAACGAGAGATCGAGAAGCGTCTTGGCTTGCAAATTGCCTCTGCGAAGTATCTGGTCGGCACGCGTGAATGATTGCGCCGTATGTTTGTGCCGGACAAATGATGTGGATTACGGGTAGGGAGCAGTGCGTGCTGGACGGTATGGAAAAACAGGAAGATCCTGCTATCGGTCCAGGATCGACACGTCCAAATCAGACAAAGACAGACAGAGCAGCGAGCACTAAAGGCCCAGCCGGGGGGCGGGCGGGGGCCGGGGGAGGATGCTGGTGTCGGTGCTGCGAATGAACACGCAGTGATAAAATAAACCAGGACGGAAGAAGAAAACGAAGGAAAGTCTTGGGATATATACGCGAGAGCGTGTGCGAGCAGAGGTGGATTTATGTGAGAGTTGTTTTTTTTTTTTTTTCAGCGTGGCAAGACGCTCGCGGTCTTGTTGAGGAAGAGTCGACCGGCTTAGGCGGGAAGTGAGCGAGTTCAGCGAGTGAAAGAGAGAGAGCGAGGACGAGCGCAAGCAGGCGAGAAGCTGCCCGTGTTTAGTATCGACGCTCACAGGGTTTGTCGGCCAGCCTTGGTACACTTGCGTAGCCCACTCGACGCTGGCCGTGCTCTGAATTTTATTTTTATTTTTGATCTTTTTTAATTCCTTACTCCTGATGGGGCCCTTCCCCGTCGCCGGTCTCTTGTTCGGCCTTTGCTGGGCTCACGGCTCAGACTTTTTTTCTGCTGGGCCTGCGCGACTGTCGGTGAACGGAGACGAGAGGTCGGCAGCCGTGGGTTACACGCTAGCCCGGCGTCACGACCGCCCAAGCGAGCGGTTGGCACGATTCTGTTCCACGTCCCAAACAAACGCACGCCGTCACTGCTGATGGATGGTGATCCGCGCGCCGACAAAGCTTCTTTGTCGTACCTTTAATTTTTCGCCTTCTCTTCGAGCTGCGGACGTGCTTGCGTGCCGGGCGTACGCGTGTGGTTGCAGTCTGCTTCGGCCGGTGGCCAGATGACTTGGTGAGCAGTCGAGGCGCCGTGCCTGGCAGACGAAGGGGACGAAGGACGTGTACGCTGACGGCTGCTTTAGATGTGACCGACGCGCAAAGGGAACATGCCCGTACGCACGTTCAGCCGAGCGGCGTTGTTGCCGTGGTGGATGTCGGAATGTCGAGAGCAGAAGCACAGCCGTGCCAGCTGGGACGTGTCCGCACAAGTGCACGCTCTTGTTCGACGGCGGGACGGACGCAACAATGGCCCAGCAGACAGAGAGCGCGAGACACGAGTCGTGGTGTTGGTTGTTTGTATTGTGCAGAGGAGCTGCAAGCACGAGCACGACCTGGAGTCCTTTCTCGTCCTTTGCGTCCTGCTCGTGCACTCTTCGCTGGGTCACAGCCGCTTGGCTCTTCGCTCTGCCTGTGGCTCTCACCGTTCAGCATCGTTGTCTCTTTCTTTTTCCTTTCCGTCGTCCTGCTCGTGCCTTGCGTCGTTGCTCGCCCGCCAGCGTCTGCTTGTCCTGCTTGTCCTGCTTGCTTGCAGTCTGGTATTGGCTCCGAACCGGCCGGCACCACCGACTTTTGCCCAGCTTCTGCGCTTCAGCCCCGTCATACTGACCAGCATCGCCCGCTTGCTGCGATGCTCATTTGCACACAGGACGGATCAATCACCCGTCATGCACCCATCACCGGCTCCTTCATTTGTTCTTCCTTCGTCCCCTGCCCTGCGCCGGCCTGCACTGAGACTGCTTCTGAATGGGCACACTGGCCAAGGGCCGCGAAGCTCCCTTTGTCGCGCGCACTTGGCCGCCCAAACCGTCCAACATCTCGCTCCGACACCCACGTCCACATGAACACATTCTATGTACACTGCGTGTGCGCACATACATGCACGTACACGCACACGCACGCAGATCAAACGTGCTTATGGCATGCTGCATATGTCCGCCCTACTAGTCTGCGTGCAACCAGTGTCGTGCAAGATTTGCTCCTATCCAGTCATGTGAGCCCGGCATTTCTGCATGCCAATAGTAATTTCGCTCTGCCCGCGCCGTATTTCATCTCGCAGCCAGACAGTCGAAACCCGTCCCATGCGTCCGGCCGCGCATGCGTGCCGCAGCACATGATGAAACCTCAGAAACGAAGAGGCGGTCCGCCGCCGGAGAGCGAAACGCAAGGCTGATGCCCGCTCACATAACTTTCAGACCACACACGTCGCTCAAAGAAACTTCAGCGCGAAACAGCCGGCCCCCCAAAAAAGCAAACGTTTGCCCCCTTCGCCGCAGCCATTCTCCCTTTCAAATAAAGAAAGGGAAAGGAAAGGTATACGTCTTCCCCCCAACGGAAACGAGTGGCGGTAAGAAAAAAGTTGATCGAAACTATTGCCACACCCGATCTTGCTAGCTTTTTTTCCCGCTTCGGTTCCCGCTTTTATTTTGCCCTGGGCACTATTGACGTCCACTGCTTGCAACACCAGCCCTCCTTCCCTCTTTGCAACCGAGAAGGCGCGTTCGGCCCCGTACGCGTCCAGCTAAGAAGGAACCCTCCGCGCGCGCGACGACGTCATTCCTCCCGCCCGGGAGTCAGCGCTCTCACACCAGCGAGCAAACAGGCAGGCGCGGCGCACAAGCCGAACGAGCAGGAAGCGGCACCGACGACTATGGGCGCGTCTCCACGCCCAGGCACGGCGCCGTCGCTCCAGCCCGTCGAGCTCATCACCCAACTTCCGCTGCTGTACCGCGTCTTCTTCCTGTACCTCGAGCCCGTCAGTGCGCTGGTGGGCGCCTACTTCGCCGCTTGCCGCCCGCACGCCTACCTGGCGCTCACGCACTCCGCGTCGGCGCCCGCTCCGGCCGCCGTCCCCACCGGCACCGCCGTCGTGCTCGCCCAACTTGCGAACCTGTACGTGCTGTTCACGCTCAACGAGGCCTTCGTGCTGCGCAGCTCCCGCGACGTCCGCGTCTGGCGCGCGCTGCTTTCCGTCCTGCTCGCCGCTGATCTGGGCCATCTGTGCAGCGTCGCCCCGCTCGGCCTCCACCAGTACTACGCCGCCTGGCGCTGGAACGCCATGGACGCCGGAAATCTGGGCTTTGTGTACTTGGGCGCCATCATGCGCGTCGCCTTTCTGGCCGGCGTGGGCGTGCGGACGTCACGCACCGCGCTGGTAGCTGGCCCCAAGAAGATCAAGATGTGACGTGCTCTTTCCCTTGCCCTTCGCCCTATCACTCGCTATGCTCGTTCTAGGCAGTGCACCGTTCGGAAAACCCCATGCAAATTCCATTCTCGTCGCGTCGCGTCAGTCTTCTGCGGATGATTTCACATGTCGCTCCAGAATTGTTGGACGTTAGTGCAAACACTCGGAACCAAAGGCGGCTCCACTTCAGGGCAGCAGCGGGCTCTAGATGCGGAGAAGACGTGGTCAGTCGGTATGTTACTGTTCAGGACTTGATCGAGCGCGCGAATCTCGGTTCTCCAGGGTTCAGCGGGAACATGGGGAAGAAAAAGGTTAACTTTATTTTCCACGGAACTCTTTCACGTCAAGCTTCCAGACTCCCATTTCACGTGGGTACGCCACGATTGGAGCAAGGCAAGAACCAGAAAACTGGTGCGTATGTAGTTTGGATTTGCGGGGCCCGTGGGGCCATTGACGCTACCGCGGCCAGGTCTGCACGGAGATCTGTGGTCACGAATTCTGCTGAAATCACAACTCTAGGTGGTCAAGATCTTGGGACGCAGATCTACCTCGCCGAGGGTGTTTGTGGGAATGAACCGGAGCCTGGCCACACGCGTCGAGCGAACCACCTGTTCCCCGAACGGTCGATTCGTTCCGGAGCCTGAGTCAATCCTGAACATCGAGCCATTTGTGTCTCGGCGCGTCAATCCCACAAGCGATTGAGAAAAGCTTATATCCTGCGGGACGAAGCGGCTTTACAGGGATACGGCAGGAGCCGCTGAAGATTTGCGAGAGCATCTGCGGATCGCTGATGGATGCGTGATATCCAAGACGTCTCAATTGACGAGCCAGTCTCGTGTGAGAGTCGTCGTGCAGTTATCATGTACATGTCTTTCCGGCTTTGAACGTCTGAATGCATGTCATGTCACTCTGCTTGCGAATGCATCGGGGGGGTTTTACGATGGATTATATCGGACGGCTGTAATCGAGGCGGCAAGAGGCATTCATATGACAGCTCAATTGGCATTCTAGAATCTAACGCAGCTGCGGTGGAGCAATTCACACATACTGGTTCGCAATGACGATGACATCCCTTTTCGATGCACGAAATGGACACAAACCTTTCTGCGAGTTGACTTCATCTCCACAGATACTGACCTCGCAAAGTGAGGATTCTTGAAGAAAAGGGGACGTTACCAGCTCCGTACATGGTGCGCGAGACCATCACGTAAGCTTGGCCCCTGAATTTGGAGCGGGTAACAGTCCCTCGTCCTGATATAGCTTGAACCATTTCCGAATCATGTCATCCGTGTAGATCTGGCCCGTGAACCCGTGGCTGCGCACCTTAATGCAGCTCATCGAGCTGGGCGGGCTGTTCCCCCTCATGAAGATGAAGTCCGCAAACTGGCCGCTCTGGCCCAGAAACGTCTCCAACGCGGGCGCTCTGAGTTCGTGCTTCTCTCTGATCTGGTCCCACTCCCGACCGAAGCCGGCCATCTCGCGCGTGAAGGAGAACGGCTTCGTGGGACCCTCCTGCATGCCGAGCGCCTCCGCAAAGACGGCCCAGTGCTCCTTCAGGCTCGCCAGCTCGCCGTTCTCGAGGTTGTAGCACTGGTTGCGCGCCCTGGGCTCCCTCAGCACCCACTCGCACGCCTGCGCGATCACGTCCGAGTCGGTCGCCTGCGCAATCGCCAGGCCTTCTCCCGGGTAGTACAGCGGCTCTCCCCTCGCCTTCAGTACCGCCGCGTAGACGCCGATGGCTCCGTACAGGTTCATCGCCCCGCCGACGCTCATGCCGATGACGAGGCCCGGGCGGAGCACGTTCCAGCTCCAGTCCTGGCCCTTCTGCCTCGCCTTGAGGTAGTCCTCCTGCGCCCAGTAGAAGTTGGGGATGCTCCGGTCTTCGTCTCGGTCCTCCCTCGAGCCAACGCGAATCGGGTGCACGTGGACACCGTACGCCTTGGGGCCCTGCAGGATCGTCACGTTTCGCAGGCCCTTTGCGTGCGGCACTACCGCCTCGACCGTGTTGCGCAGCATCGCCTCGTTGCGCTCAATCTGCTTCTGCTCCAGCCAGCCGGAGCGCAGGTCAGGCTCCTCGTGCAAGGCGGCAAAAACGATCTGGACCACGTCCGTGAGAGGCGACAGTGCTTTCGCGCACGCCTCCGAGCTCGACAAGTCGACCGACATCCACGACGCGCCGTACGTCGACACGGGCTCACGTCGAGACACAGCCGTGACCTTGTAGCCTCGCTCGGCGTAGTACTGCATTGCTGCGCGGCCGACCACGCCAGTGGCGCCGGTGATCAAAATGTGTTCGCCGGCCATATTCCCGCCTTACACGTGTTTGTTCACGAGTTTGGAATTCTTTTTTTCTATCCAGGGCGATGAGGCGATGGGCGATGAGGATCACATAATTGCCCTGGAAATTGTCGGCAAATGCAGAGGAGAGAGTGAGGAGTAGTGGTAGTAGTCTAACCGCTTCTAGGTAGACGGGCTATCAAGGAACGGAACCTCACAAAGGTTTTGCAAACGTTTTTGCCTAGAAAAAAAATCTCGCGGTTCATTTGGCGCTTTCACGCGTGTCTTTCTGGATCGTGACGCGGTCCTGGGGGAAACAAGTTGTCATTGAAAAGTCTATGGCCAGCAAGTCAACTGCCTTTGCTCAGAGCTACAATGGGTCCCCTCCGTCGAGACGTGGGGATAGGACCAGCGGTTGAAAGTAAGAAGTTTAGATCCAGCGCTTGTTGCCGTGATGAGACAAGAACGCGCCGCTGTCGCCGTTCTCCACGCTCGCTTTCTCGTAGACGGCCATCATGGCCTTGACGGACTGCTCGACCGTTATCGGTCCGCTGAAATTCGGGTCGTATCTTTTCAAGATCGAGACCATGTGCGCCATCGCCTTCTGCGCTTCTTCGGTGCCTGCACGCGTTCCTGTCAGCAAAGCGTCCGTCGCATGTGTCGGCTACGTCTTGAGAGCGCTCACTGAGATCCATGTTTCCAGAGTCGACCATGCCGGGGCTGAGATTGAGGAACAGCACGCCGTCCTGCGCGTACTCGGTGCTGAACTTCGCCATTGCCGTGTTTGCTGCCGACTTGCTGATAGAATACGCGGCTTGGGAGTCGAAGCCGTACTTTCTCGTCATGTCGTCGTCGGAAAGGCCAGTGGCGAGGTGGATCACCTTCTTCCGGTTGCCATTGAGAATGAGCGGCATGAACAGATTCACGAGGTGAATGTTTCCTATGACGTTGACTTTGAATGTGCGTAGAAGCTGCTGTTCTAGCAACTTCGGGTTTTGACCTCTGCACGGGGTAAAAAGAAAAAAACGCGCTGTTAGATCTTCGTCACACGAGAAAAGGGGTGTGGTTTGTTCAACTCACAAGACCCCGAGAGGGGGAATGCCCTCGATTCCCACCAGGTCGGCTGCATTTGCTATTAGATAGTCCAGACTTCCGCCGGTGATCTCGGCCGTCTTATCGGCCGCTTGCTGGATGGTTTGGTCAGCGCTGACTTGACCTGCTGAAAACATCGCCTACCTTAAGCGAAGCGTAGTCCGACAGGTCGCCCTGCAGGATGTGTATGTTCTTCCTTGGAAACTCCTTGGAAACCTTTGCTTCCGTGGCGGCCTTATCGCGGGCCATGCCAATGACGACGTTGTCCGGATTGCTCGACAACTGTCTCAAGAACTCGAACTGCACGGCTTAGCTACAAGATATGTTCCGAAGCGGGATCAGCCACATACTCCGATGCCTCGTGAGACACCTGTGACAAAATAACTAGCCATACTTGAGTTCACTTTGGGGGCAAAAGGGGTTGGATTTTTTCTGCTGTTTGTGTATCCCTTATCTTGCTTGCAATGTTCAAAGAAGTACGAAGTCGTTGTCGACTCTCCGAAAAGAACGACAACACAGTGATTTATACCATGATCCGTCGTAGAAAGGAGCCTATTTTTGGAGTCTGATTTGCAATCAGTTCGAGGTTTTTGAACGCGTGAACCACGAACTCGCGGTCCACATCGGTCAGGCTAGTTCTGCTCGACATGGCCGGCCTCGCAGGTTATTACCATGAAGCCGAATTCAGATCTAGCATGAGAACAAGATCAGGGCTGCATGTCGCCAAAGGGCGGACACGCAAGGTGCCATTGAGCCTCAGCGACTCTTCGCGCCGTTCGCAATCCAATTAGGCCGCTGTATGATGCGAACGGCGTCGCAACGGCAAGACTCAGCAACGGAGATAACTGGATTTGATTTGTCATGGACAGCGTTTACGATCAGCATTGCCTTGTGAAGAGAGCTCCAAAGGAACGTCCCGTGGGTCTCCAATATAAGCGTGTTGTTTCTTCGCACAGCTCGTTTCGCAGAAACTTGCCAGTGTTCCGAATGCAGACTAGAACTAGTGCTCTTACTCTGTTAGGAGCAGGACTGTGCGGACCTTCGCGCGAGCCAAGACCTAGTTTACCTTGCTTCGAACCCATATCACAGCAACACCCAAGCGATTTCCAAGCAGAGCCTTTCGAAGTTTCTCCGACGGCATGGCTTTAACGGGGCACTTCCCGCAGGCTCGCAGTTTCTTGCCCATCAATGCGAATGTGGCAGCACTGTTCTCACGTCGTCGCTAAGTTTTCTCAATGGACGAAAGCAGGAAGATTACAAATGCTCCACGTGCCAAGACCGGCTGTTGGACTTGCAAAGGTGTGACGGTTGACTTCATGCCATTGTCGCTATTCTGACGAGGGTAAAAACAGACCGCAAAGTCGCTTGCGACCGACAGATCCCTTTCTGCGCCGTCTGCAGCAAATCAAAGCGGCCATGCGGTGGCTACGGCATGCGGCTGTCCTGGCCTCGAGAAAAAGACGCGAAGAGAGCGGTGGTGTATCAGCCCGCTTTGCCTTCCGGCTTCTGCAAAAGACCTCCTGTTGGACACGTTCATTACATCAACGCGTCCATGCGGGATGTCAGCTTGTATGAAGCAGCCTCCCTTGCACCTCACGTTTTGGGACGGCAGATAAGGGAGAGGGTACGACTATGCTTGCCGCATCCAGCGAAGCCATGGAAGGCGTCGCTTGAGGAACCGTCCGAACATGACTTGCTTGAGTTTTGTTCGTTGCCCCCTTGCAAGGCTTCAAGCCCGTGCTTACATCGAATGCAGTCAAGTCGTCCGCTGTGAATGTTCTTGCCATGCTCGATTCGGATCGCGAGCAGATTTGCCGGATCCTTATGCAGATGGCGCTCTCGGACAACACTTACGCATCCAGAGCGGTCCTTAATTCGATATTGGCCGTTGCCGCGCTCCTGAAAGATGGGCAGAAAGCGCACACGGCTCAGTATAAACGCGCCGCGCTTGATGCACTTTTGATCTCTGCAGGGACGAATGAGTTCTCCACCCTGCAGGGCAGCATCAAGCACGTCGCCGCCGGCATCTTGCTTTGCACGTTTGAGGTCAGGACTGTAAGTTGAAATCGATGGGTCCGGATGCTGACGGGATAGCTAGATGCACCAAGTACACGAAGAGAACTCGCAATGGATAGGTCACGTGTGCGGAGCCCAAGGCTTCATTAGGGTATTGGAGAGGGTACCTCACAACCCGGGCAGCGACGAGGCCGCTATATTGGGATGGGCGCTTTATTACGACGTGCTCTGTCGTTTTAGTCTACGGCACTGGTTCAGGAGCGAAGTCTTGCGCGCCGCTGTCGATCTGGAAACCAGGTCAGAGGACACCGAACAATGTGCGTTGCAGTACCTCTTGGCTCGTTCGTCGTCGGCCACTACGATATCCAACATCACAGATTACGCTCACCCCGTGCTTGCTCTGCTTTCCGAGGTCTGCTCCACAAGCCTGGACTCTAGCGAAGCGCGTTACCATTCCCAGAAGTACCAGGACTACCTCGTCGACCTTCGCAATAGACTCGTCGAGCTTCCAGCCTCACGTAGAGCCGACGCGACAGCTAATCAGTCATCAGCGCCGGCGGTCATCGAGCTTTTCAAGCTCACGGCGCTCATCTACCTGGAACGCGTCTCAAAGAACTTTTCTGGCCCGTCAGAGCAGATTGAAGTGTGGGCCGTGCGCGGCTTCGAGCTTCTCCGTTCCTTGGACGCATGCACGTGGCCATTTCCGCTCTTCATCCTGGCCGGCGAGGCGAGAACGGACGAGCGGAGAAGAGTCATCCTCGACGTGATGGCGAGGACGGCTCAGAAACCGCACCTGGCCCATCTACACGTCACAAAGGTCTTGATTGAGACAGCCTGGGTGCGCTGCGACCTCGACGTCGACGGCACTCTCAACTACATTCAAAAGCTGAACATGGTGATGAGCTCCAGCGACATTGTGCCGGCTTTCGTATGAAGGCATCGGCCGCGATTTTTGACCCTGTCGTATAGGGAACATAACAAATTCTAAAACTCGATCTCTCAACCCTGCCGTGCCGTCCGCTCTCCTCTTTTTCCACGTGCTTGATCTTCGTGACCTATCTATCACTACTATTCCCGTGCCTCCAACTCTCCCCTTCTCTCCCTTCCTCCCCATCGTTTCGCGCTCCACCTCACCTGCTGTTTCTGGCCGCCTTTCGAGAAGCGCGAGCCTGCGCACTGTCCAGACGAATGGTCAAAAACACACACACACACACACACACACACACACACACACACACACACACACACACACACGCACGCACACACACACACGCACGCACGAATGCGCGCGCGTATGTGTGTGTGAATGTTCGGAGAAGGAATCTTGTTACTTTGAAAGTCTAGCACCGACGTGAGAAGCGGAAGCGGAAGCGGCGACGGGCAAAAGGCGCTTCGTAAGACGACTTTCTGATCCTGAACCCGAGCCGCAGGCGTCGACGGGTCCAGCAAGCCAAGACAAAAAGGAGACGGGGGCCATGCGAGGCCAAGGCTGCTCTCTTTCGCTGGGGATTTTGTCGTCGACTTTGCGCTCTGCGTGCACACGTCCGAGCAACGACGTCGCACTGGCTGTTCGAAGTTCGACTTGCGAGAGGAGACGACGGAGTAGGCGCATGCGGTTTGTGAGGGGTTCTGATCGACCAAAAAGAGAAAAAAAAAAGAAAGAAAGAAAGAAGAAAAAAGGAGAGAGGAAGACAGACGGATAGAGAACATTAAGGTTCTTTCAGACACAATTAATGATTTCACGTCGTTCCCGTCCGCCCTAGCATGTTCATGTCAAGTAGTCAAGATCCACGGGCGCAGACTGAGACGCGACATCGCGCGTACGTCTCAACAGTTGCCAAGAAGCGTCAACCAGATGCGCCCGTGCCAAAGAAAAGAGACACATGGAAAGACGTATGTACATGCTCATGTCGAATCGCCCTTCTCCAATCCTCCCTCACGCGTCGAGTCCTCAGTCGTCGTCGTCGTCCGGTTCGGCGCTCACGCAGGCCTTCATTGGTGGCCTGACGATGTCGTTGAACAGGAAGGTGCCGTACACGAGGAGTGCAAAGCCGACGACCTGCAGCCACTTGAAGGTCTCCCAGCCAAGGCCCAAGCTGACGATCCATATGAACAACGTCCGGCACGTGTCGATTGTGCTCCGGCTGGTGGCGGAGACCGACCGCGTCACGGAGAGGCCAAAGAAGTTGAAGCCGCTAGGTTGGAGGGCAGAGTCGTTAGTCCACGAGGCCAAAGCATAGGAAGGCGGGGCGGACGGGAAGAGGAGGAGGACGATGAAGGGGAGAAAGGAGACATACCCAATGCTAATCATGATGAGCACGCTGCTCACAGCGATGCTTCTGTAATGCGTCATCTGCCACAGGCCCTCACGCGCGTCAAAGTAGCCACCCTTGCCCTTGTCCGTGACACCGTAGGAGAAGTGCAGAACCACCATGCCCAGCAGCGTGACCAAGAAACCCCACACGCCCTCCCAGCCGACGGCCTTGAGCGGCTCGATGGCGTACTTCTCCATGATGCTCTCCTCGAGCACAAACTGGGTAGCCGTGAAGATCTGCGCCGCCGCAATGAGGAGCACACCGAGGATCGTCTGCACGCCGAGCGTCACCGCCGACGCTTCGACGCCGTCGTCACCGCCGTTGGTCTTGCCAGCCAACGCGCTGCGCACGGCCTCAAGCAAAACCTCGCTCGTCGACTTCTTCTCCTTCTCGAGCGCGCCCGCCAGCCCCACGACCGCGACGCCAGCAACGACGACGAACAGGGCGAACCACTTGTACAGCCCTAGGCGGCGACGGAGGAACAGCACGCTGAACAGGCCGACGAAGAGCACGAGCGCACCCCGCGTCATCTGGTAGATGCTCGCAGCGACGAACAACAAGCCCACGTTCATGAGTGTCGTGCCCGTGATGTCGCAACAAGCGGGCAGCGCGAGGTAGGTGACTTTCCATCCCGTCAGCGGCCGCCTGCCCTCCATGCTCAGCGTCATGCTCGCCGCTAGCGGGTCTTCCCCGTCATCGGACTCCTCGTCCTCGTCGTCGCCTGCAATCTCATCGTCCATATCATCTGGGACGAGCAGCGGGTCCGTCTCGACAGCGGGGGTCGAGACGAGGTGTCTAGCACGCTTGTGGACGGCCCTCCTCTTGCCAAACGACGAATTCTTGTAGCGTCGCACGAGCGCGAAGATACCGACGACGAGCCAGGAGCCCATTTCCCCAATGAACATCTGTAGCGTTTGGATGACGGGCTGTTCGAAGTACTGTCGCTTCTTGGGGTCTTTCGCGTCGCAATTGTGCACGCACACCATGTCCTGTGATGGGGGTTTCTCCACGTCAGCACGTTTGGCGACACAAAGTAGGACGTTGGAGGCTGGGACAAACAAAAGGAGCACGTACTTGGTACTTTGTCAGAAGAGTGTTGCATACGCCCGTGAGCAGCATCATGGCTACAAGGAAGGGGATTACTGCCTTGGCCGCCATGTTGTTTTGTCGGTGTATAGCCGACCTTTAGGTGTACGTGCTGCCGCACCACGCTTTCAGGATCGGAGACGGTTTCCTCCCGTCTGTCTGCAGGATCTCGCTGGCACCGAAGAAAAACCCTACACGGCCTGTTTCGCCGGTGGCTACGCTGGCAAAGGCGGGATGCTTTTGTCGAGCCGGCTGTACTCGTTCTTGACCTCGGTGTCCGGCAAACAAGCAATGGAGGAGCGATGTGAGGAAGGAGTGACAAAGGAGGAGAGTTTTGACGATCAGCGCATGCTGATGTACACTACTGACAGAAGAAGGCACGGCAGGCAAGACGGAGGTGCGGCTCAGAAGCAAGCTCTCGTGATGACTGGCACACGACTGGACCTCGCAGTGAGGCTTGAAGCTTGGATGCGCTACAGGCTTGGCATCGGCAAATCGCTGCGCCTCCTCCGCAAAAATCACCCACAGGTCGCACGCTTGCATCCCAAATGAAAATTCTACTCTCTGGGTAAAGGAGAGAAAAAAAAACACGACGAAACGATAAGAAGGGATACTAACCAACGTGGTAGAAAACCGCATCGCTTCTATATTTTGACTTCGCCTAATGGCTAGAAGTGAAAAGGGAAATCTATCATAGTAGCTTTGAGGAAAAGCCCCCTCTTCTCAAGGAAGCAGACCTCCCTCAGGGTAATGAATTTTGCCTTTCATCACGGATCATGATTTTGGGCAACCCCCATTCATCGTTTACATAAGAAAAAGCATGAAGTCGCCATTAACACATTGCATGAATCGTTGTGTTTTGCGTGATTTTCGGTTGATTTGACCCGGCAATAGAGCCTGTGACCTGACGCTATGCTGAGAGATTGTTCTTGTCGTGGTGGTTGTAGGAGAATAGATGCACAAAGACGAGGGATATCGCTAAAACCAATGAAACCCATGCAATGCAACGCGCAGCGATGCATGCAGTCCGTACGATCGCGACGAGAATGTTACTCCTCCGCGACAGAGCAGACCAACGCAGCCGCTCATCGCATCTTTAGATCCACGGTTATGGCATCTATTTCTTGGAAGCCTTCTGGGCAGCCTTGGTGACCTTGCCAGCCTGAAGCGATTGTTAGAACATGGACATCTTCAGAATACACATTGGGGGCGGGGGGGAGGTTTGAAAAACGTACCTTGTCGACCTTGGCGACGGACTTGATGACACCGACGGCGACGGTCTGACGCATGTCACGGACGGCGAAACGACCAAGAGGTGGGTACTCGGTGAAAGCCTCAACGCACATGGGCTTGGATGGAACCATCTTGACGATGGCGGCGTCACCAGACTTGATGAACTTGGGGGAGGCTTCGACAGACTTGCCAGTTCGGCGATCGATCTTCTCGAGAAGCTCGGCGAACTTGCAAGCAATGTGGGCAGTGTGGCAGTCGAGGACAGGAGCGTAACCAGCACCGACCTGGCCAGGGTGGTTGAGAACGATGACCTGGGCGTTGAAGGACTCAGCACCCTTTGGTGGGTCGTTCTTGGAGTCACCGGCGACGTTGCCACGACGGATTTCCTTGACGGAGACGTTCTTGACGTTGAAGCCGACGTTGTCACCTGGCAGACCCTCGGCGAGCTGCTCATGGTGCATTTCGACGGACTTGACTTCAGTGGTCACACCAGCTGGGGCGAAGGTGACGACCATACCGGCCTTGATGGAGCCAGTCTCGACACGACCGACTGGTACGGTTCCGATACCGCCAATCTTGTACACATCCTGGAGTGGGAGACGGAGTGGCTTGTCGACTGGGCGGGATGGTGGGTCAATGGCGTCGATGGCCTCAAGGAGGGTCTTGCCGGTGACCTTGGCCTTGGTCTCCTTCTCCCAGCCCTTGTACCATGGGCAGTTGGTGGATGGCTCAATCATGTTGTCGCCATTGAAGCCGGAGATGGGGACGAAAGGAACGTGCTTGGGGTTGTAGCCGACCTTCTTGATGAAGTTGGACGTCTCCTTGATGATCTCGTTGTATCGCTCCTCGGACCACTTGGTGGTGTCCATCTTGTTGATGGCGACGATGAGCTGCTTGACACCGAGCGTGTAGGCAAGGAGAGCGTGCTCACGGGTCTGGCCATCCTTGGAGATACCAGCCTCGAACTCACCAGTACCAGCGGCAATGATGAGGATGGCACAGTCAGCCTGGGAGGTACCCGTGATCATGTTCTTGATGAAGTCACGGTGACCTGGGGCGTCGATGACGGTGACATAGTACTTCGGGGTCTCGAACTTCCAGAGGGCAATATCGATGGTGATACCACGCTCACGCTCGGCCTTGAGCTTGTCAAGCACCCAGGCGTACTTGAAGGAGCCCTTGCCCAATTCGGCGGCTTCCTGTGCGGGCGGTCAGCAAAATGTCGGTGAAAGAGCGAGGCCACGGCAGCATCGTGCGTAGGGCAGCTGCAAAACATTTTGGGCGATGCATGCAAGAGCAAAAGCCAAGGTCGGGGAATTGGGGGTGGAGAGCGGTGCAAAGACCAGTGCGTTGAGTGGCTGCTCACTAGGCGACACTGGCTTGTGCGTTGAGAGCGAGGGGGGACAGGGCGAGAGGGCGTGGGCGTGAGTCAGGGCCAAGACAAAAGGTGACCCCGCCAAAGGTGCCCCTCCACGGGTGTTTGTTGTGGCAGATAAGGTGGCAAGCCCCAAAAAAATTCGGAAAAATTTGGCTGCCCAACACACGACGTGTGCGATGCTGCAAAACCGGTGCTTCTTACCTTCTCGAACTTCTCGATGGTACGCTTGTCGATACCACCGCACTTGTAGATCAAGTCTGTGTCAGATGTGAGCTAGCGTTCGCAGCGTTGGGGGTGCACGAGGCAAGGCTTACGTCCGGTGGTGGTCGACTTGCCAGAGTCGACGTGGCCGATGACGACGACGTTGATATGAGTCTTCTCCTTACTGCGACGCAGCGGTCAGTATTGAGACGGTTTCCGGCGTGCACAGTCTGGCAGGGAGAGGGAAAAAAAAGTCTGCAGAGCCGCTGGTGGGCGGCGATCAGAACGCTTACCCCATGGTGAAAGATTTTTAACGGTTGGAAGTGAGTCCTGTGAAGTGCTTTTTGATGAAGATGTCTACTTCTCGGGTCGTTAGCTCCACGGCAAGATGCACCTCTGGGTGCCAGAACGTACAAGTCGCAGTTGAAAACGCTTTGGATTTCGGTATGCGGGACAGAGAAGAAAAGTTGGTGGTTTGGAGGGGTGCACCACCTTTTAAGCAGATCTGGTGTGCGCGAGGCGAGCGTGCCTTGGTGCCTTGCCGCCTTCAACGCAGCACCATCGTGCCCAACGTACACCACGAGCAAACTCGCAAAGAGGAAAAAAAAAAATCAAGGCCTGACTCACGACTCCACCCGTTCACAGCCGATGTCCCAGGCGGGATTACCACGCGTCCGCCTGAGAGCAAGGGAAAGAAAACCCCCCATTCCCATTCCCCCCCTCTCTGCGCTGCCCACCAGCTGTCCGCCCGACTCTCGACAGCGGAGCAGAAAAACTGGAAACAACATGCGCCCCATTGGCTCGACACACGCCGTGCTTCTGCTCGCGCACTGAAGCGTAACCGATCATCCGTCGCCACGACGGCGCAAGACAAAATGCAGGGATGCTGGTACATTTTTTTTTCTTCACCCGGTGAGAGACCTTCGTTTGTTGCTGCCCCTCGAAAGCAAAGCCCACTGCCAACTTGTTTTTCTTCCCTTTTTTAGCCTGACCTTCCTGGAGGTATGACCGGGGGGAGGGGAGGGGGGGAGTGGAAGAACTGTCTCTTTTGTGGCGTTGCCATCACACAGATTCGTCCCACCGGCCGTTCTTCCACGCACGGAAATGTCCCTTTCCCCCTCCCCTCCAAAAAAAGAGGCCTCGCGGCGTACCTTGATGTCATCGTTGAGTGTGCGTGGTGTGCGCACACATAGCTTTCTCTTGTGTTCAAAGCTGGCCAAGCCCCTAGGCGCAGTCTCGTTGCGTCGTCCTTGTGAGACAACCATGATATAAGGACCCGGTGGCCGATCCCACGTTTGCCCTCTCGTGACATGTTGGCCTAAGTTAACTAATAAGTCATGGGTTTGCCAGAACCGCAGCGGTGTCTCTTTGCGTGAGGCCGCCAAATGTTTAAATCAGCGTCAGCCTGTTTTGTCAAGTTCGTGGCGGTACAGCATGACTCTTTGCACAGCGAACCCGCTTCGAGTGTCGGGCCAAAGCCAGTCATCGTCAAGTTTGCATTCGGAGTATCGATGAATACATACATACATGCATGCTACAGAGCTCGAGTCCCATCCCCACCGCGATGGACGAGCTACCTCGCCAAGCTAAAAAAAATTAATGGGGAACATGACACACCATGAAGTCATCTACAGCGCACGGCAAGTAAGCCCTACGTTACAACAACGCACGATCGAAGAAGCGTCCGTTCGGAAATCGTTCTCATTCCCTCTGAAAGACACTGTATCTACACTCAAGCCTCACGGCCGTCTTCCTCATCTCTCGCTGCTTCTCGCACTCTTCTCTCCTCTCTCTGCTCCCAACTCTCCCCCCATCATGAAAAAAAAGCACACAGATATGAGCAGTATGATCAAGCAACACACAATGAAATAGATAATCAAAGACTATGTGAGCGTGTTGAGTTCAAGGGATATCTGAAATGCATCAATCTCGGCAAGGCAAAAAAAATTAAAAAAATAAGCAATCAGCGCTTTAACACAACCGGAGCCAAAATGAACGAGGCCTAGGATGAGATGTCTCGCGTTTGGACCCAGAAAGAACAATGTATGTTTGTGATGGTGAATGTGAACGAGAGGGAAATGAAAACAAAAGAAGGGCAAAGGGAAGAGAAAAAATAAGCCCTGCAAGGTCGAGAAAACGCTATCAAGTCGTCCACGCGCGCACATCTCTTTTCGCACAAAAACTCCTGCCTCTCTGTTGGCCCGCCTGCCAGTTGGACGCCACGCTCCTACGGCTACGGTTGCCAGAACTCCAGCCGTACTATCGGTGAATATTGGGAACGGGTCCAAGACCTGTTCTAACCCTTTTTTCAATGTGACAGACAAGCCACCATTGACGAACGCCGTGCAACTCCGCTGTAAGCCCTGTAGTAGTATAAACACAAACGAGAAAATAATCTGCATGACGAATGCTATGAGGCGAACGCAGCTGTGGTCCTAGCCTCGGGAAACTTTTTTTCGGCGTGGAATGTGTGGATGTGAGTTGTGCGTTTTCGTATGCGCTTGCATGTGTAGGTTTGTGACAAGTGATTTCGTCGAGGTGCCTGTTGGCGTTGATGGGAAACGGCTTTTTACATTACGATGCAGCAGCACCCTTTCTTCTCATTAACTTCTTCGTTTGGCTCGGGCAGCTTGACGTGCTCCTGCGGCTTCTCAACCTTCGCAGGGGTTGGCGCTGCAATCGGAGGAGTCGTGATCTTGGGCATGGTACTGTATCCGCCGTGCTCTGTGCCACTCGTTCCAGGTCTGCTGGCCTGGTTAGGGCTGCCCAGCGGACTGGCCAGCGGCCACTTATTCTCCGTCTGTATATTCGCCGGCCGGCTCTTCTCCGTCGGTTTCGTGTCTTTGTTGCTGAAGTCGAGGCTGAGCGGCCGCTCGATTTCTTCCGTGTTGAGAAGTCGGAACTCGCGATCGTATACCGTACCCGTCTTGCCTTCTTTCTCCCATTTCTCTTGCGCCAGCCGCCGTGCATGCGTAGGAAGCATTTGCTGATCGGGTGGCAATCGAGGATCAGGTTTGTACATGGTCGCCAACCATGGCGGATCCCCTTCAGGCCTATGTGACGTGCTTGGCCGGCCAGACGATGTGCCTGGTCGCTTTTCGGGTGAGTTGCGATTTTGCTGCGACGAGGCACGGTACTTGGACGTGCCCGAAGCATTTCGCTGGTTAGAGGCTTTGCGTGTGCCGGATGTTGATGATCCTTTGGCTGGAGCCTTGGTCTTTGGCGGGGAAGAAGAGGGAGAGTCGTCCGATGCCGATGGTCGTCGAGCCTCGAGCGGTGTACGGGGCACATCATCTTCCAGCATGACCTGCGAGCTGATGCTGCGGCTCCTCGAGCGTATCTCGGGTATGCCAGTGCCACTGCTCGCTCGACTCCGTGGCAGCGGCGAGTCTCGCTCCATGATGATGGACGGCACAGGGACTGGACTCTGTTTGGGCATTGGTATCCTTGTGCCATTGGGCTTCAAAGGCGGTGATTGAAAATATCTGCTCTCCTGCTCCGCCGCCACCTCTTCCGGCGTGCGAAGTTCGAAGTCGAAACCTTCATCTTCCTCCTCTTCTGCAGGTATGGGAGACACCACTCGCTGCCGCTTCGTGTCGTGGTTCTTGGGCGTCTTGTATTCATCAACATCTCCGTCCTGCTCATAGTCATCCTGTCTGACGTATGCGGTCCCAGCGCCTGCTCTGCTCCCTGAACGACTCGTACGCACCACGGGGAAACCAGCCTCTTCTAGCTCTCTGCTTTCGATCTGGGCCAGCTTGTCTCTGTGGATCCAGTTGTCCTCGTCATCTTCAGGATTGCGTATCTTGGCATTACTCGGCTTGCGCTTTCCGCTCCTATCAATGCCATTGCTGATGCTACGGCTCCCAGACGTAGTCTTGTACATGTCGAATGAGGCGTCCGATTCGCTGTCCTGCCTGATGCTGCTCTTCTTGCGGGACATTTTCCTCATCGAGGCCGAGTCATTCTCAGGCCCTGGAGTCACTCGGGCGTTAGTGTCCGAGCCGTACGACATCTTGCGGCTGCCGTTCACGTTTTGAGACAGCGGAGGCCGAGAGTCACTTTGTCCAGCTCTAGGCGGCTTGTCGTCTGTGTATGCGGATTGCTGTCGCGTATTAGCTGCTGCTCATCTGAAGCTGTGCGTTACACGCCCTCGTCGTCGAGGAGAGCGCAGAGAGAAAGTCAAGCGAGACGGAACGAGACTGAACGTACTTGATTCTCGTAGTCCCACGCTGAATTTCCGTGGGAACTGCTTGGAGGAGTGATGGTTCGAATCTGCTGTGTGGCCGACATGGTGGCCATGCCGGCAGTCACCCACTACCCAGCAAAACAACGAAGAGACGCCCAAGCAGCGAGCACTGTGATGCGCCCGATCTCGCGTGCCGGTCGCTGTGTCGGCGGGTTACCTGCCAGCAGCCGGCGCAGCAGCACGAAACGAGCGATTCGGATCAAAGGGACGTCACTCTTGTCACGTCTCGCGTGCAGCGGCTCCAATTGACGGTCTGAGACTGGCACGATCGGGACGTGACTCTCTCAGCAAAATTCCATGAGGTGGGGAACGTGCGGGCGCAATGGACGTGTAACAAGAAAAGTAGTCGACGCTGCTCACGGTGCGGACGGTGTTTTTATTCGCTGGGATGCTGGGGTTATCTGCAGGAGGTGGATCATGAATGCAGGCTGCCGACACCGAAGCTGTCCGTGGATTGACGCAGGCGGTTCAGGATTGGACGAGGCGACGGTGCGCGCGGGAAAGGCGAGAGGGGCGCGCCAGGAGGAGGAAAGGAAAGGCTGACGGAGAAGACGACAAGAGAGGGTGACACAGGCTCACAGATACGCAAAGGCAACGCACACGAAGCGACGGGAGTGCTGTAGAGTCGCGGTGGTGGTGGTACGGGCGAGGAGAGTCGTCAAGCAGAAGCCCCTTGGGCCTGGGCGGCCACCGTGAAAAAGGCAAGCCGCCAGGCCCGGGGCGCCCGCCAATGACAGCGCGTCGGGCCCCCGGCGTGTGGCTCGGATGGGCCTGGCGCACACACGACCCGGCGCGGGCTCTGAGCCTCGATTGATTGTCCGTGGTGAGAACGGCGCCAACGATGGACGAGACCTTGGGCGCCGCCCCGTTCCCGTCGTCTCTCGCCGGCCGCGACGGCGTCGTGCTGCTTCGTCGCGCCGGCCTGGACCTGCGTGTCTGTCCCGCTGCCGCCTTGCCCGCCTCTGGAGAACCACGGCCCTCCGTCCGCCAGTGGCCTCCACATGATCTTCTTCACTCGCCCCCGGGAGCGCTGACGGGCATCTGCCCAGTGTCTGACACAAACCAACCGGGGAATTGCTTCTTCTTCATTTCCCATGCAAGTCCACTATGCCCACTGCGTAGTCGGACGCCGTGCTGGTGATTCCCTTTGATTTCATAGCCAGGAGCTTAGCACGTCCTCATAATGCATGGCCCGCCCGGGCTATTTCACCTCGTGAAGTCTCAGTCCAGTCTACATTCGTGCCCGCTACGCCTCCTTTAAGTGTAGCGGGAGCGCGCTAGCGCCTCACCTCCCTCCGCGTCCTCAAAACGAATGAGCCGCGCACCAGCGGCGATCCCGCCCTGGGCCAGAGCTCCAGAGGCTTCGCTTGCTAGTCACGACGCTGCTTCCGGCTACCGGCTCGGAGGTTCTGTTCATTGGTCGATCAAAGAGCCTCTTGCCTTCGATCCAGACTAGACCCTCCACAAGGCTGAAGGAATTTTGACGTCCTGCCGCAGTCCGTCTCCCACCGCTCGTCGTGGCCGTCACGTGGACTGGGCGGTAGTGCCTCCCACGAGACCGCGTTCAGCCTCGAGTCGACCACGATGTATTTATTTGCATCTCACCTGCCTTAGACCTGCTTCCTGCTTCGCTAGCAATGCTCTGGGAACATTCCTGGTCCTCAGCCTTGCACAGAAGCCTTAAGTGAGTGACGACAAGTGATGTGACTCGTCGGCCAAAATCAGTCAATCGTTAATCCAGGCGCCAATCCTGTCTTCACACGTGCATCCGACAGCCTCATCGCCTGCTCAAGGCAAAGAACAGAACGTTTGACTTGACATAACTTAGGCCTCCGGCCGAATCCCAATCGACTTGGGCTTCACCTGCAGGGTGGATGCTTTGCTTAAGTTGCACTTCAAAGAACCCAACCCTGTTGGTTCCCCCCCCCCCCCCCCCCACGTCAAGCAGGCTTCCAATATCTCTACGTTGATGTGGCGCTTCATTCTTTTAACAGCTCCATGGCTTCGTCAAGATTGGAACGATTTAAAGAAGCTCTCAAAGATGACATGGACAAGCTTCCAGCCAAGCCAAGAACGAGTTTGACAGCCGAAGTCATTGAGTCTGCGGGCCCGGTCCAGGCCGACCATGCCGTGAAGCCTGATATGAATTTGAATAACAGCGAGGAGACATCTCATGCGCCTACGGGGCCTCAACTTTCGGCTTTCAGTAACATGGACGGTGCAGACTTCGACAGCGACGATTCCGAGGCAGGGTGTCCAGTCCAGATCATTCCCATCGTCGAAGATGATGAGAAAATTGAGAAGGCGAAGGACGATGACAAATTTCAATCCGACATGCCCAAGAGAACTCCAGAGCTGAAAATGGAGGTTGCACAACTGACTCGGCCTGGTGAATCATTCTGTCCCGTGCTTGCAATAGCCAAGTTCCCCTACAAGTTCGTGCCAGATGCTGACTCGCAGGCCATCGCCTCGGCGTTCTTTGACCGTGGACAATTTTGGAAGAGGGGCTGGGACTTGTAAATCACGTCATCGCAAACATTGTTGAGTGTAAAGCTGATCAGCCGGCAACAGGTTCTATGTCTGGCCTATTGACCCCGCCGAAAAACCGATCGTCTTCGTCAGAGAAGAGCAATTTACAGACCTTCTGAAAGAAATTAGCGCAAGGTTCAAGACGCTGTACATCGACCCTAAGGACATATTTTATCGCAAGATCAAGCTTATTGTGAACGGCTTTCCGAATCACCCACGTTTTCTGCCACGCTATCTAGGACACGTAGACTGAAAGGAAGAGTATGACAATCTGGTCTATCGTGCGCCTTCACAATCACCATTTACCTTTCCTCGAGGAGAGCCAAAATCAACACGTGCTCCACAAGATGACGAGATTGCGGAGTTCAAAGAGATATGTCGCGTGACGGCTGATCTCGGGAAGGCCAAGCCCAAGAGCAGTAAAAGCAAGCGTCAAGAACAGCAAGCAATGGCGCAGCTGAACATTTCCAAGCAGTTAAAACGTGCCCAATGCTATCTCGGGTTGCGGCCCAGGACGAGAAATTGTGAGCCTCTCATTTCATCGTGAACATATAAGAGACGTTGGAGCTAACGCTAGCATTTTAGCTGGGTCCTCCGTTGAATTGCGAGGCCAGACTGTCCAAAACGAACCCTCCCATCCCCTGGACGTCTCGAAACCAGCTCCATACACCTTTCAAGAAGATGTTGTCGTGATATGTGTCGATGTGGAAGCATGGGAGCGGAGTAGCAACATTATCACTGAAATCGGCATTGCCACGCTAGACACCCGCGACATCCGCACGGCGCATCCAGGCCATCTAGGAGAGAACTGGAGACGGTATATCAGAGCAAAGCACTTCCGCATCCGAGAGCACATGATGTACGAAAACCACGAATTCGTTCCAGGGGCAGCTGATCGTTTCGAAAAGGAATTTGGCAAAACGGAACTGATTGCCCTTCGGGAGGCGGATCGCATCGTGGCGAGTTGTTTCAAGGAACCTTTCTCCAGATCTTTGACGGAAGAGGAGCAAGCCACCGCGGGTGAGCCGCCCTTGGAAAAGCGAAAGATCGTGTTTCTCGGTCACAATGCCAGCGCCGACATCCATTATCTGCACAAAATAGGGTACGACCCGCTCAATCTCTCCAATCTAATTGACACGTTGGATACCACCAGTCTATATCGTGCGCATAAGAAGGAGCTGAATTCACGTAGTGTTGGCGGCATACTAGGCGAGTTTGACTTGGTCGGGTGGAATCTACATAATGCCGGTAACGATGCGGTCTACACGATGTGGATTATGCTGGCCACTGCTGTGGCTGAGGCCTGTGCTTGTCAGAACACCGGCGAAAGCAGTGACGAGGGCGAGGAGAGAAAGAAAATCGCGACGGAAGGTGGCACCAGAGAATTGCAGACGCAGAAGGCAGCGCCAAAGGAGGCTGAAATCGTGATACCTGAGGAGTTTAAAACGTGGTGATTCGATCTCGCCGTCCATCGATCGTGCAGACGACCATCGGCAAGATCGGACTATGAAAGCGACGGCGCACATAACTCCTCGTTTTCGCTCGTTGGAACAAAGCAGAGAAATGAAAGCCCCGTATGTGATGACGCCGAGCATAGGTGTGCATCGGACTGAGATGATAAGACATAATTGCACAGTCTATTTATGCCGTCTACTTCTATTCGAAAAGAACTATGGACTGAGATTTCAACGTTGGCTGTCCGACTCTTTTTTTGGTCGCGGCGCGCCATCTTCACGTGCGACTGAACTTTCCAAAGCTTCCCTCCTTGGCGGCGTCTGGCCCATGCGAACCTTGTTCCTCTCGAACTCCTTCTACGCATGACGACAAACACTGCCGAAAGTTGACCGCATCTCCAAGGTCTTCGGCACGATCCGCCGAGCGGTGTATGGCACAGTCGAGGTGTCGACGACGGCTGCGGGGAGGAAGGAGGCCGACGTATCTCCTGGTTTGCGGCTGCCCCTTTGGTTCGCGACGACGAGCTTGCCTCGCTCGTCATGATACTCCACGTTGTGATGCGTGTGGCCAAATGCCCACATCTTGACGCTGGGCGACGTCCAGCACGCCTCCAAAGACAGATCCGTCGCGTACCCGGACGTCGTGGCGCTGTTCCTGTGTCTTGGAGCGGTCGCCCTCTCGTCCACGCTTGGGCTATGATGCGTCACGACGATGATCTGGCGGTGCGGCTCGTCCTCTGAAATCGTCAAAACTTGCTCATTTAGCCACCTCAGGTCGGCCTCGTGATCTCCGTTGTGTTTTTCGACCGTGCGTCCTCGAATCCCAGCGGTCTCCTTGAAGTCCTTCAATCGTTCTTGGAGAGACGCGGCTTGCTCCGGGACGATGCGTGACCAAAGCGTGCACCCGAGAACCGTGACCGTGCTGTTGAGATCGTACCGCCGTCTGTCGAGTAGGATGAATCTCCTTCCGTGCTTCACGTTCATATTCATCTCGAATTCTCTCATCTTTCGGTTCGCCTCGTCGACAGTGAGATAATGATACTCGTGATTGCCCATGACGTAGAAAATTTTCACCCCCAAATTCGTTTCCAACAGCCGCTCCAGAAAATGAAAGAGGCCTTCATCCTTGACAAGACCAATATCTCCGAGAAGAAACAGGTTTTCTGCCTGAATATGCAGATTAAAGGTCGCGTAGCTCGGTTCAACAACTGATGTCTCGAGGTGAAGGTCCGAGACGATTTGAAGCTGCCACGAAAAAGGGAATGCCATTGTGAATAAGTCACAATCAGCATGATGTGAGAGGGCACATGGTTTTCATTTTTAAAAGAAAAAAAAGTATATTGCAAGCCTAATTGAAGAGAAAATTAATTGGATTGGACGCTGACAACGAATACAATAATCAGAAACCGGCCCAATGCCAAGTAAACACGTGATGTCCAATGCTCGTGCGGGAGATATCGTCATAAAAGTCTACCTCTGCTGACATTGCTCGCCCTAGCCATGCTGGGTATCTTGCTGCAGATATAAATCCTGTCATTTAGTGTTATAAAGCATGTCTGAAGAGTATAGTAATGTACGGTTTGTGCACATCCATTTACCTTGAATATTAAGAGCGAAGAACATTACGAGCGAGGGACAAACGTGATAGGTATCGTCGGTCCAAAGCGCGATGATATCTCACGGAATAGAACAGACCACGCTGTGACTTCTTGCTTATCTACTTTTTTGCCTTTCCACCCAGCCGCTAGTGCTTTATCAAGTCCGGTCAAGAGTTCGGCAGCAGGTTCATCGGGCCAGCCGAGATGGCGAGTTAGTATTATAGCCTTATAGAAAACGCAAGAATTTGAGCTGTTCCATATATTTTTTATGGCTTCACAGGTTGCATTGCGCAAGGCCAAATAGGAAATATCATTGAAACGTGCTGCTGCCTCTGATGAGCCGTTGGGTGGCAGAGTTGGAATGGCGCGCTATCCACACTGGGAATCACTGAGATAGCAGAGTCCACAGTCACGCATCACGCTACCTGCTGACTTTGGCGCGGCAGGAAAGCAATCGTAAGGGTGTGCAGTTGTTGTTTGGTTCTGGAATAACAGCGAGCGAACAAAGTTATACATAGGGATAGCTTTGTCACATAGATGGTCTGTTTCCCGCCAAGTGAGCGCGCTCCCAACTCCGGTTTAGTGTTTAGATCATGTTTTGACCCCACATCATATGCTTTTTCATCCTCGCTTTGAGCTAGAGATATTGTGACTCGAGCTGCTCCTTTCAATCCGGCGCGATCGAAATTCTGACGCATAGTGTGACAGAGCGATGGCAAAGCATCACAATCTGAGTCAAACTCAACACATCCTGGCTTGGGATATATTTCCGCAGCAAGCGTGAACCGTTTGGCACTGATAAGTTCAAGGGATTGGTACTCCGGCCATTCCGTATCCAGCCTTTCATATTTCATCTTGAGTATGGCCTGTGTTTTTAGATTGCCATTTTTGGTCCAATCATCACTATCGAAACAAGAAGTGCCAGGTTGAAAGTCTCGGCACAGGACGATCCGGAGATGGCGTAAAAAGGAGAGCTGCTGCAAACTTCTGAGGACTGCTCGATGCTTGGAATGGTACAGCTGTCGATGGTCTAGGCTATCCCAAATGTCCAGATAACGAACCATCGCACGGCCTTCCTACCCAAGAAAATCAATGAACCTGGGCATAGCAGTTATCCGATCTGCAATCATGACTCTGGACTTGAAAATGACAGGGAGAGCTTCGAAACGAAGCTGTCGCGAAGTCCGTAGCAGCGGAGGCGATAACAAAAAGTTTGAGCTCGACGTCTTCGCTACTAAGTTTCAATGGGGGGAGAATTTTGCCCTCTTTATCTGCGAATGGTGCCAAGTTGTCAGCGAGATGAGTGAATTCTTCTTCTTGTCCATCAAAGTAGTGCTTATAGATAAGGCCACGAATTTCTCTCAGGACCCGTAGGAACGGGCATCCTAAGCTGCTGTTTCTTCGTGGCGTAGTGATATTCCCATTGGGCGACGTGATGACAAAAAGCCGTGGATATAATAGCCGACTGCCACCAGGATTGCGAGCCAGCCATGCATCCGCAAATGCATCCTCTTCCCAATATTCTTCTTCTTCTAGGACCCTTTCATCCTCGGAGAAGTTGTCGTCGGAGGCAACATCCAGTCCATCCTCTTCTTGTTCCTATTCCTCTTCTTCGTCTTCCGTCTTGTATGATCCATAGTCAGACTCCTTGTCGCTCCTAGTCTCCATGAGATCTGTCTGGAATTGAGAAAAATCGTCATCCATATCTTAAGAAAATTGAGTCTTCAATTCGTCCGTGCAACCGTAGCCAGTTGGTACAAATCGAGGTCAATTATCGAAGTACGAGCGAGGGGTGAACACTAGCTTATTCACATACAAGACTGATTAATTTTACCTGTATGCTTCAAGGCTGTACAGCAGTTACCGAACCACACAACGCTAGCATTAAGCAAGTTTCGTCAGAAACTCGAGAAATGTCGATCCATATCATTTTATTTGCACGTGATAAAGTATGTTATTCAAACTAAGTTAATGGTACATCTTAGTTAGAATGGTTAGACTGGACGAACAGTCCGGGTGTGGTAGCTCGGTCAAGATGACTGCGGATGGGGACTGCCAGAACTACGCGGCGACTCAGGGAAGGAGTAGTGCACAGACCAATCAATACTGCGTGAGTTAACGTTACGGACATGTCATTGGAGCGCTCGCCTATCATGTCGAATTTTGAGTGGATTGTGAAACATGAATCTGCGTATTTGCTTTCATTGCAGCTCAAATAGGATGATATAGTCATCCGTCTCCTCAGACCGGAGATTACTCTTTAATGAGAGATCTCGTGCCACATCGATGTTAGATCGGTAAAATACTTGTGCTCATTCCATGGCTTGTCATATTCTTTAGATCTTGGACAAAAAAAGCTTCGTTCTGGATGAGAACCTTGTATGAATACACTCAACAGAACATCTAAAACGAGATCAAGAAAGCAGAGCCCTTGAGGGAGCCTGGAGTTTGTATGTGCTTAACTATCAAGAAAATTGAGTATCCAGATGAGACTGTAGTTGTATTAGCAGTATTGGCTTTCAATCTTGCTTTACGTCACCTTCCTACGTTTAGAAGATTGTGAACGTCTGTGCTCGTATGCTCTAAGGACAAGTAGTCTTTCTCAGCTGTTCTCAAACGGCGTGCTTGTTTGCAAACAAAGGAAAAATATGTGAGTACTTACAGGAGTAACAAGTACGCTTCACGAAATAGCGCAGTAACCACAGGCTCATCTCAAGAGCACTTTCAAGTATTGTGCGGATGTTGCGACGTTTTTGATCAAAATTGGAACAGACACGACGCCAAGGCAATGCTATGTATTCAGCGAAGATCTTCAGACACAAGAATGCGTTGCGGATTATGGAAGGCCCCGAATCTCAGACAAGCTAGTTGCGAGGTTAGCAGGATAAAGGCTGTTGGCAGAAGGATGCGACGGTAGAGTAAAGGAAATGTAAAACTTGGATAACGGTGTCCCCAAACTAAGAAGGCAAGCAAATCAGGAGATGAAAATATTTCAAAATTCATATTTGGTACTACGCTCAAAAGAGCTCAGGGGCTGTCACGACACCCCATTTTGAGTCGATCGTTAATGCCACAACCTATGCTACCTACGCCAATGATTGAAAAAGAAACTAGCAGTGCGCCATCTAGTTCTCCTTGATAAGCTTGTCAAAGTCCTCGCTGCGAGCCTCAGGCTTTCCGCCATCAATCTTCTTCGAACCGAGCTTCTCCTTCGCGTACTGAGCAGCATATGGGTTGAGGCGGAGCATGACCTGCTTGTTGACAAGCGGGTTCTTCTTCTGCGTGTATGGTCGCTTGTTGACACCGCTTCCCTTAACTGGCCGCAGAACAGACTGAATTTCGGACGAGTTGATCAGCTTAGTAATGTCTGGTTGCGAGACGGTTGGGGCTGGCAAGAGGAAGTCCTTCTTCAGGGCAGATGCCTCCTTAGTTGAACCATAGACCTTATCAAGGGCCTCGAATGCACTGGAAGTCCAGATAATGAAACGACCAAGGTGACCACCCGGTGCAAGCTGTAGCAGATTGAGAGAAAAGACGGAGCTAGTTTCCACACCAGGAATGTTGCGGAAAGCCAGAGGAATATCCTTTCCGTCAGTCTCTGGGTTGTATACAATGAGAGGGCCCCGTCGCTGGCGGTATCGTCGACCTCGAAGCTTACCCTTGCCGGCACGCATCTTTCTCGACTTCTTGACCTTCTCGACGTCTGGACCAGCACCGATGGCTGACAACAGCTTGATAGCAGCACTAGTCTTTGCAACGTTGAAAGCGGAGGAAGACACAACGAAGGGGACCTCTGGAACGCTTGAGATGCGGTGACCGCGGGCGAGGAGGAGAGGCGCACTGGCGGAGGCAGCAATGGCAGAGGCAGTGGCGAAACGCTTTTGGCCCAGAGATAGCTTAACGTGCCACTTGCGCCAGACCTTGGCTGTTGCATAAATTAGTACTCACGAAGTCAAACTCAGAGGAGGGAATCATACTTGGAGCGAACATGCGGCCAGCTCTGCACATGTTACCAAAGGCAGCTTGACCGGCACGGTGGGTACCACCGCCGGACACACGAGGAATACGAGCGACAGCACGACCTGTTCAATTTTTGTCAGCGTCAGATATTTCTCGGTTTAGATGCCAACAGAGTCCTAACAATGCCGACTATGCATTTGTACAGATCTCTGTGTCCAATTGTACGGACTCTCCTCTACATACCGGTACCCCAGGATTCAGCAGAAGTCTGATGACCAGCCTTCTCACTCACAGCATATGGCTGTCTTTTGTTCTTCGCCATACCGG
Source organism: Verruconis gallopava (assembly GCF_000836295.1). Classification (NCBI taxonomy): domain Eukaryota; kingdom Fungi; phylum Ascomycota; class Dothideomycetes; order Venturiales; family Sympoventuriaceae; genus Verruconis; species Verruconis gallopava. Next base: position 202,084 of record NW_015622165.1, on the reverse strand, counting down.
TGTGCACGCTCCTGCAATTATAGTAATTAGCATTTTACGTTCCTCTTCCCATGTCGTGTAGCGAGATTGAACGCACTGGACAATGTCCGGCCGAATTGGCGCGAGGAAGACATTTGGAAGAGGGTGCGATTTGTTGCTGGGGGCGCCATCGGCACCAATGATGGTGACGGTCGGTCGGCTCGTCATCGTCGCGGTGTTGTGCTGTGAGGTTAGTTACAATTATCTCCAACTTCTGGGTTTGCGAAAAAGCTAACTGTGGATCTAGCAAATCGTGTGTGTGGTCTTGGCACATGTTAGCGCCTTAGCGCCTGAAGTTCGGAGGCATCACGTGATCACCTTGCCGTCTTCGCTTCCATGGTTTGCTAGACAGGAGCATGTAAACGCTAAATTGTGCGATACTGTTTAATGCTGATAGCAAATCTAACTAAGAGTACCATGTTACGCATATACCTTAATACATTTGTTACAGTGTGGAGATTGTTATCCTTTACATGATAATGAAGACAGTTACAGCAGTCCTTTCAGTCGCTCCTCCAATGCCTTGAGTTTTTACATCGTATCATACACCGCACTTGTTCCCGACATTGTGGTAATTGCGATGCACAATTTTCTCACACCTTGGATAGATCGTCTGTATGATACGACAGAACCTCAATTAAAATGTGCAACAGTGCAATAGAGTTCCCTGTGCCACAGAATGTATTTCGCGCTCCGATATTCGTCTTGGTTCACCTTGGTAGTATATTCTCCAAAATAACAAAAAATCTCCTACGAGCTCGAGAATGTCACGATTTGGGAGGAATGAAGTCCTTCGCATAAATAGGTAGACATTTGTGCCTGCTCGCGGCTTGATCATCCCTAGGCTCCTCGACTCTTTGCGCATTGACCGTATAAACGAAGAGCGTTTCTTGCTTATTGTTTTGGGCTCCATGCTGTCGTCATATGATCGGACTTCCCTATGAGATTGCATTTTTAAACCACGGAATTGCAATGCTGGGGTCCTCGAAATAACGTTCTGATGCCTTCTCCATCGTATTTATACTCCTTCCTTCTCTTTCCCACAGGTACGTCGCCATTGATTCCTTCAAGGCGTAGGTGGCAGGCGTTTCTCCCGTATTCTTTGGGCGTCCTCCGCGGTAAGGGTTTTATTGCTGTATGACCAGATTGAATCCGCCGTTTGCCTATACCATCTCCTTAATGGTTCGAATGGCTCCGGATCGCCCTCCTTTCGTTCCCAGTCATAGAACAGTATGCTGTACGTTGAGAAACCTATTGACAGTTCGTTAGTGTCGCTGCTGAAATGACGCCATTTTGTCGCGCCAGCCTTCAACGCATACCGATAATCAAACCCCATTGTACCAGCTTTGTAGCTTTATTCCATCTTGGCCGCGCCCAAGCAAGTTTGTTCCTTCGTCGCCATTTCTTTTCAAACCGAAATTGCTCCTTTTCAGAAAGCTTACTGAAGTCAGGAGGCCATTTTTTCTTTGCACGATACCGATTGCGAGTGAAATCAAAAGGCTCTATCGGCTGTTTAGGTGCTTTGAATATACGAGGAAGCCATGACATGATTGTTACAAATGCACGATGGCACAATGCACGACAAGAAAAGATGGATGAGATCTTGTGTAACTTTTCGGGGGTCAGTTACAAGCCACACAAGGCGCACACAGAAACGTCTCGATCGGGCATAGCGTATATCGAATTTCGATACTGTCATTGTCTGACTCCGCCTAAAAGATCAGAGTGTCAAAGGAATTACTCACATATAGCTGCCTCCGATCCATTTCCAAACCCTTTACTTCGACTTCTTCTTTGAATAGAGCAGAAAGTAGAAGTCATGGCGCCAAATGAGCCGGTACCCGATAGTACACTGAAAATCGAAGTTCGTTGAGAAGCAAAAAAAAATGGTGTGGATTCAATTTGCTCACAAGAATATAGAACACAGAAAAGCGAGACACGCTTGTTGAGATCGAAAAGAAGTATCAAAAGTATGGTGCATGTCAATATGTACTATTCATGACGTGCTAAGGCTTGTACAGAAAATGGCAGGATGATCGCGTCTTCGAGGCTGATGCTCCTACATTTGATGAGTTTCCTATTGACATCACTAACCATGAGTTACACTCCAAAGTTCCAAAATTCTTTGGCACGATGGCTTATCCGTATACTAACGGTCTGCCTCACTTGGTTCGTGTACTAAAGGAACCTAGATCTGAAATGTGGCTTACGGAATTTGAAGGGCCATGGCTATACCATGTCGAAAATCGAATTCCAAGCACGAGCAAGCCGTCACTTAGGCAAGCGGACTCTGTTTCCTCAGGGCTTTCACGTGACTGGAATGCCTATCAAAGCAGCTGCGGACAAAATCAAAAACGAGGTTGCTATGTTTGGTAAGAACTTTGAGAATGCACCCAAGGAGGACGACGAAGCGGATGACACTCCCGTACCTGCGCCGACGCAGAATGTACCAAAGACGGACGTGACTAAGTTCAAGAACACCAAGCGTGGGAAGGCTGCGCTCAAGGGAGCAGGTGCACGCTACCAGTGTAAGGCTCATAGCACAACTTCTGTGTGTACATGATATCTAATTCAGGATAGTTCAAACCATGTTGTCCATGGGTGTCCCTATCGATGAAATCCATAAATTTGCTGATAGCGTAGAATGGGTTAAACATTTCCCACAACTGTAGGTCAACTCAAATCTGAACCTACTAGTATGACATGTCAGTAACATCCTCCTCTAGTTGGAGAAGAGATATGACTGCTCTTGGCTGTTCCATAGACTGGCGCCGTCAATTTTGCACCACGGATCTAAACCCATACTACAACTCCTTTGTTGAATGGCAAATGCGCAAGCTGAAAGCCTCAAATCTCATTCAATTCGGCAAGCGCTACACCGTGTACTCGCCTAAGGACGGTCAAGCTTGCTTAGATCATGATCGATCTCAAGGTGAGGGTGTCAATCCTCAGGAATATCTTGCTTTGAAGTGCCAAGTCGCAGAGTGGTCCGAGACCGCAAAGGCAGTAGTTGAAGACAAGCTACCGCAAGATGCTAAGGTCTATCTTGTCGCCGCCACTCTTCGACCAGAAACAATGTATGGGCAGTCTAATCTTTTCGTCAGTCCGCAAATCACGTATGGCATTTTCAAGGGGAAGAACGAGGAATATTACCTGATCACCAAGCGAGCGGCTAGGAACATGGCATACCAATCGATCTTTGAAAATTTCGGTGAGGTGAAAGAAGTCTTCGCAATATCTGGGAAGGATGTAATTGGCACGCAAGTCCATGCACCCCTCAGCCATCTCGGAAAAGTGTATGTCGTTCCCATGGATACCATTAAGGAGAATAAGGGAACCGGTGTCGTGACAAGTGTCCCCTCAGACTCCCCCGACGACTTCGTTATGAACAGAGATCTGGCGAAAAAGCCGGACTTTTACGGCATTCAACAGCACTGGGTTCCCACGGAGCATTTACCCATTATTGAAAGCCCAACACACGGCAATCTCATTGCTAAATCAGTCGTTGAAAAGGCTAAAATAGCCTCGCCAAAGGACACTGCCGCGCTTGCTCTTGCCAAAGAAGAAGCATACAAGGAAGGCTTCTACAAGGGCAAAATGCTTGTCGGTGAGTGTGCCGGCAAACCAGTACAAGAAGCGAAAGAAATCATTCGCAAGCAACTGATTGATTCTGGTGACGGATTCCCATACTCAGAGCCTGATGGACTGGTGATTAGTCGAAGTGGCGATGAGTGTGTTAGTGCGCTGCTGGATCAGTGGTTCCTTGCCTACGGCGATGCTTGTCCACAATGGAGAGAAAAAGTGATTGGCCATGTTAAAAACGAAGACGGGGAGGGCTTCAATGCCTACAGTTCAGAAACTGCGAACAGCATTGAGCGTACATTGGGCTGGATGAATCAATGGGCGGTGACGAGACAATTTGGGTTAGCCATCAACTTAAGGGAGTTGGCACATCTACTAACCTTGGTTACAGTCTAGGCACCAAGCTTCCATGGGACAAATCCCAGCTTGTCGAATCGCTTTCAGACAGCACTATCTACATGTCCTACTACACCATAGCTCACTATCTCCACTCTGACATCTTTGGGTCGAAGCCAGGTCTGGCAAATATCCCACCGTCGAGTATGTCGGATGAGTTTTGGGATTACGTTTTCGATCTTAGTGATAAGGCTCCCGAGAATATACCAAAGCAGAGCTTGGATGAGATGCGTCGGTCGTTTAAGTTCTGGTATCCACTCGATGTGCGGATTTCAGGAAAAGACTTGCTAAATGTAAAACCGAGTCATCAATTCCAATCGAAGAATAGAGACTGACTGCACGCAGAACCATCTCATCTTCATGCTCTACATACATCAGGCTATTTGGGGTGAGAAGCCCGAGTATCTACCTCGAGGCATAAGAGCCAACGGTCACGCGCTTATGAATGGCGAAAAGATGTCCAAAGTGTGTTACAAAAATCACAATACGCTGGCTTGACGTGCTAAATGTTAATTTAGTCTACTGGAAATTTCCTCACGCTGGAAAAGGCCATCGAGAAATATGGTGCCGATGCAACACGTCTCGCGTTCGCAGATGCAGGTGATGGAGTTGAGGATGCTAACTTTGAAGAGGTCACCGCAAACGCCGCAATATTAAAGCTTTACGAGCTTCGAGCATGGATGAAGCAGGTTACGAACGACGCTCGCATTCTTAAGGAAGGGGAATCTTTTGAGAGTGTAAAGGCCTCAGAGAAGATACATCAAACCGATGTTATCCAGCGTGATGGTGAGAAGAATTTCCACGACAAGGTAAGGTCTACCCATCTTTGATCTTTCTTTTCCTAATCTAAAAATTCAGATTTTCGAGAACGAGCTCAATATCCTCTATGCAGAGTCAGTCAAGCAATTCTCCCTTACAAACTACAAAGCTGCTCTCAAATCTGGTTTCTGGGATTTCACTGGCGCGCGTGATGCATATCGTGTTGCGACTGGGGCAACAGGTGGTATGCACCGTTCATGCATTCTGCGCTATATCGAGATGCAAACCCTTCTCCTTGCGGCCATAACGCCACACTTTTCGGAATATATTTGGTTGGAGGTGCTCGGAAAGAAAGAGACCATTACGTTTGCAAGATACGAAACAGTACCAGCGCCGGATGAGAGTCTGACTGCAGCTATGCTATATTCTAGAATGGTGCAGGGTAACATTGGAAGCACCGAAGGTGCCATGCTGAAGAAACTGGTATGCTAAACCAATTCTCTGCCAGACGTTCTGAGAGAGTAGCTCACCTTCTATTCACAGGGCAAGGGCAAAGGTGTTCAATATGATCCTAAGTCTGATAAAAAGCTGACGCTTTATATTGCGTCCTCCTATCCCAAGTGGCAGGACGAGTTGATCGCTCTTGTCACAGAGAGCCTTGATGGACTAACATTAGATGTGAAGAAAATCATGCCGAAGGTGAGCTCTTCTTGACGGCCCGAAGGTGACTGTGTTCTTACAAAGCTTTTTGTAGATCGACAAGAAGAACAAAAAGGCCATGCCGGTAAGTATCCATCCTACGCCTTTTGTTTTTATATAAGGGACAATTTTCTCATTCCATTTTAGTTCATAATGTCTCTTAAGCAGTCGATTGAGAAAAGCGGGTCCACTGAAGTCCTAGACCGCAAGCTCGCCTTTAACGAGGTTGACGTCTTAAAGCATATCCTTCCCTCACTGAAGGCAACTGTGTACAAATGCAAGGAGATTGAGATTGTAGAGATAGATCCAAATGCTTCTGAATTGCCTCCAGCAGCACAGTCAGCCGTGCCGGGAAATCCTGGTATTGACTTCGCGAATGTTTAAAGCAATGGAACTGCTTCATTAGAAGACAATTGATGCGATGCATGAATCTGATAGAAAACTGTCAAAAACGATGCCTTGGACTCTCAGAAAAACTAGAACCATTACTGGATATTTAGATCAGGTCATAAAATTAAACAAATTTTTTTTCAACTGAACGTGTTTGAAATGGACGGGGATGCGCGAGATATTAGGCTGAGGGAGCCTTGCCAAGCCCCGACGCTCCGATCCCCGCAAAAAAGTTTCGGAGGCAAAGAATCGATTTGCAAAACACTACTATTCTACCACAACTACGAGAATGTCGCATATTCAACGATAACAATGACTTCAGAAGGCAGAATAAAGAGCATCAGTCGCATCGGCGCTTCTGCTGCACAGCTGGAAGCCCAATCGCAATCAAACCCTCCTGCACATTTGACTGCTAAAGAACGCGAAGCTGCAGAAGCTGAACGACGAGCGCTAGAAGCAGAGAAGGAGTATGGGCGGGGCAAGAAAATAAACACGAAGCGCGTCAAAGATGTAAAAATGCGGCGGCAGTTGAGCCAGCTCGAGGGAAAATTTAGACAGGCTGCGGTTCGAGCGAAAGAGGCGGAGATCCTACATGAGCATGAAGCTGGGTTTATAGAGGCAGAAGGGGAATTGGAAAGGACGTTCAAGGTACGGCAGAGTGATATCAAAGCCGCTGTCAGTATTGAGACAGCCAAGAAGGGCTTTGAGCTGAAGCTCGATGACCTTGGGCCATACAAGGCAAGGTATTCCCGCAACGGACGCGACCTACTTCTTGCGGGCGCAAAGGGACACATTGCCACTATGCAGTGGCGCGATGGAAAGTTGGGTTGCGAGTTACAGCTTGGTGAACATGTGCGCGATGCCTGCTGGCTACACAACAGTAATTCGTTCGCAGTCGCGCAGGCAAGAAAGGTGTATATCTACGACCATGCCGGAGTAGAATTGCATCAGCTAGACAACCACACGGATCCGGTGTTCCTCGAATTTCTGCCCTATCACTTCCTGTTGGCGAGTCTAGGCAATCACGGCTGGCTAAAGTATATGGACACGTCGACTGGTAAATTTGTATTCGAGACGTCCACGAAAAAGGGCACACCTACTGCTCTCGCTCAAAATCCTTACAACGCGATATTGCATTCTGGTCACCAAAATGGCGTCGTCCAGCTTTGGTCCCCTAACTCGGCCTCACCCTTGGTCAAGATCCTCGCACACAAAGGTCCTGTACGGAGCATTGCAGTAAACAGGACAGGCCACTTTATGGTCACTACAGGCAGCGACATGCGTATGGCCGTGTGGGATATCCGAGCATTCAAGCCTGTGCACAATTACCACCTCCGCCAGCCAGGCACTTCTGTCGCTATATCCGACCGTAATCTCGTAGCTGTCGGGTGGGGCACACAGACTACTGTATGGAAAGGCCTCTTCGACCGTGCAAAGTCGGACCAAGAGCGCTCAGGTAGTCCTTATCTACAATGGGGTGCAGAAGGAAAGCGTGTTGAAAGCCTTCGCTGGTGTCCTTATGAGGATGTCCTTGGAATTGGGCATGACCGGGGTTTCTCTTCAATGATCGTTCCTGGAGCGGGAGAACCAAACTTCGATGCCTTGGAAGTGAATCCTTACGAAACCGTCAAACAACGCCAGGAAAATGAAGTACATAGCCTCCTCAACAAGCTGCAACCAGGAATGATATCCCTTGATCCGAACTTCATCGGTAATTTGGATGTACGTTCGCATGAAGCGCGACAGCGGGCAAAAGATCTGGATAGAAAGGATGAGGATCCAGTGGAGAGGGCGAAGAATAGGGGCAGAGGACGAAACTCAGCTCTAAGGAAGATGCTAAGAAAGGAAAGAAGCAGGAATATCATCGATGAGAAGCGAAGTCGTATTGAAGAGATAATGAAGAAGCAAAAGATGAGGGACGCGAAAAGAATGAAACGTCAAGAGGAGACCTTTGGCCCTGCGCTTTCGAGATTTGTAAAGAAGGGGGGTGGATGAAATAGGATCCCAGATGGCTGAATTTACAAGGAGCAAGGTCTCTTCTCCATGAAAAAGATGGATCAGTCTGGTGATATCGGACAAAGCTCCTGATTTTTGTGCTTATAAGACGGGAATACTCGAAGCGAGCGAAAATGGTTCATACTTGTTGGAACATGACCACTAATTAAGCAGTCGCTCTTCTCATCCATCAAGTTCTGACAGTAACTCACAAATCTCTTGTGCGAGAATTAAGATATTTGCACGACTATAGACTATACATATGCCTTTAGGTGGTGCTACCCATAGACATTTCTTGTTTGCAGTATGAACTGCATGATCTTTCATGGTGCTGCAAGAGTTTCTCAGAGCAAGGGAATGCATATTCCCTTTGCGTTTCATGCGCGGGAGGTTAGCAAAGGTCTACCCTCTCTCCACGACCAACGAGATAGTATGATGTCCTCGTCTTATCAACGCCATAATCCAAGGTGTTTTGCTCTGGTAAAGGCAAACTGTCCAACTTGATCTCCACTTTTCGAAGCTTTTCGCATTCACATGTTGGTGTTCCCCAAAGGAACCGCCCAACCGAACGGCCATCTTTGATCAAAAGACCGACCCCGCCGGCCAAGGTATTTGCGAATTTCAGACCAGGAACGCGAAATGCGTGCGCTCCCGTAATGGTCGCCGTATCCCGACTATAAAGAGCTACTCGAAGCAGAAAGGTAACGTGACAGGCGGGACAAGTGATGTCGACGATCCTCATTGTGAGAGCTTCACCTAAGTGTATGGTATAGCCATGACCGAGCATCCAATCAATAGGTGACCTCGGGTTTCCTACCGTACTCTTGAGTGATGAATTTGAGAGACCTAGGGCATCACCAAGCTCCCTCGCTCTTTGTTTCCAGTTAACAGAGGGTTCTTTATTTTTTCCAGAGAGATCACGGAGATAGTCTTCCAGAATGTGTAAACGGCTATCCTGCGAAAGTCTCTGCATGATCTGGTCAAATGGCTGGCCGAACATCCTTTCTCCCACCGTATGAACGAACTTCTCGATATCTTGTCCATGGCACCTGTATGTCCACTCGAAGATATGTGCAAGATATCCCATGTTGTCTTCCCATCCCCAAGCTGCGCCAGAAATACCCGTAACTGCTCCAACATGTTCTGCCTTGATAATCGGGTTCAGATTTTGGAAATCCACGTCCTTGTACGTAGCTGGAATTTGCTGTTCGCCCAAAGAAAAGTAACGCAAATCAACGTAGCCCCAACTTCTTATCGCCGCCTCATTTGGTCTTGGGTAAACATCTTGTGGAGCCATAAGTAAAGGACTGTAATCCCCACGACGAATGCAATCTCGTGCTATCTGTAGCAAAGCCTGATGATCGTCGTCAGGAAGCTCATGTTCCGCTATGGGACTCTTCAGTATAGCAAGAAATGCATAAAAGAAGTCTCTAGAGTTTGTGACGCCTCGTCGAGATAGGAAATCATACGCATTCGCAAACGCCGTAGCTTCTCCACAAAGATTCAAGTCCCTTGCTAGAGTGAGACCTCCTACTTGCCATGGACACAGATTGTTCCCTATCCCAATCATCACTTCCAGCATCTTGCCATCGCCAAGCTCCGCCCACGTAGCATCTAGCTCGTGCATGACTGTTTCATGTTGAGGATTAGGTTGTAGAAGGACAAAATCTTTGAGCATAGGCACCAGTCGCTTGCTCTTTGAGAACTCCATCGCCGTCCACATACGACTCCAGTACTTGGCATTACATATATCGCTGATGCCGCATGCTCGTTCCCTTACCGTCTTTCCGAAACGCATAGCCTGGACGGCCGAGGCTTCAACGTCATGAAAGTCAATCAGCACAAAAGCCGCGTTGCTGTATATGTCTGCGATGGATTGAATCACATTCATCTTGATATCTTGTTGCCACTGAGGGATGCTGATATAATCATGCCAAAGCTCGAAATCGTCGCCTACAACTTCTAAATTGCCGTTCTGAATGCCGCGATATATTTGTACCGGTCGTTCGAGGACGACCCTCGCTAGCTCTTTTGCTTTCGGTCCAACTGTATTTCTTGAATACTGCAAGCTCGCTACACCAGAATGCCACACGTGAGATACGGCAGCGTATTTCTCAAACCTTAGCAAACAATTGAGATGGCGATGATATACTATGATCGCATCTGAGAGTGAAGATACCACTATTCTGTCGCTCCATGGCTGTTTTTTTAGTTGAAATTTGAGTTGGCTTTCAAGTGTGAACGTTCTAGCCAGAACTGCCTGAGGATCGATAGACCTTTTGCACTCGCAGCAAGTGAGCTTCTTGATGTCAACTCCTGCCCAGATATGTTCAAACACACTATCATTAGTGGAATCTTCCATTGTGTTCATTCCTGATTAGATCGAGAGCCGAATAGCTCTGTGTAGTATGTAACAATATTTGAAAAATGATATCTCTACTCCTTAAACGTGTTCTGCTGTCGCCAAGGACTGCTCTCGGACAGGTAAAACAACTCATCTCGCTTGCGTTTGGGACGGGATAATTATGTAAGCGGAGGTTGAACATGTGAGGTCTTGGTCTTATTGCGACAATAATGCTGGCTTTGCGGGGAGTCTGTATAGACATTCATCAATGCAAAACTACTATGCGCGCAAGGAATTCTTCAGTTATCTCATAGGAATTGCCAGCAATTAAGTAACTGTCATCATTGAGTGACTGAATGGGCGACGTCAGGCTTTGAGCATTTCTAACAACCTATCCATTGCGAATCATGAACGCTTGCAATTAGGTCGAATAAGATTAGACTTACGGAGTACCCTTAACATCGGCTGTAGCTAATTTTGATGACAGGTTTGAATAAAGTTTTTTGATAAATTCAAACTTCTGTTATTTTTGCTTTTTAGTTTGGATTTTAAGTCGTGTTCAACATTGCGCAAAACGAATTGTTGATTTTTCTCTTCGCTTTAAAAGGCTTAATATCATTCACGCTAGTTTAGACAGTTCGACCTTGGCCACTAGGAGCATATAATACAGAAGTAGATGTTCATATGCTGAGAAAAAGGAAGATGTTTTTTCCGTACTCTCATCTATTTGTTTGTGAATTATTCAGCCTCACAATTGATATGAGCATCATCACACTTTCTCTTCTTCGCTTTGCTCTCCGTGAAGAGTTCCGTCAACTTTCTTATTCACGAAAAGAGTCAAGTACTCAGATATGTCCTTAATAAAGAAGCAAGTTATCAACGCAAGTCCGCCAAAAGCAAGACTGGTCAGGTAAGTTGTGCTCAAAGACATAGCGTAGCCCCTCTTGGTACCAGCTCCAACGGCGGCAAGGATAGTTTTGTTCATCCCCGGAACCGCTTCAAGCGCTGCAGTCGTACCGTTCGCAACTCCTAGTAGGAGATCGGTTGTGCTCGAACTTGGGAGGCCAGCAGAAGTAGCAAATGAGACAACCTCTCTTGGAAGGTCTACAGTGATTCGACCATCAAAGACTGCCAGATATATGGCGACTAGTAGTTGTTAGACATGAATGCGTTGAATGAATTTTATGTATAATCACCTGCGACAGTGGCTGTTACCGCGCGAGTCGAGCCATGGAAGGCCTGAGCAACACCAATTTTCTCCGGTGGCACAACAAGTCCGGCCATGACAATACTCAATAGCTCCAGCCATCCAACAAAAAAACCCGACATTGCAGTACACTGTTTCATGGTCAGCAAGGACACCTTGAACGTTTCTGAGGCAACGAACAGCGATAGCTAGGCCTTCTCGATGCTCATTTGCCATTCCTAGAAGCCCTCCAAATATGCAAAGTCCAGTGGTGGCAGCGACGAGCTGAGTTCTAAAATGTCCGATCCGATGACAGACTGGGCCCATCACAATCTCTCCAATGGCAAGCGCAGTTCCAGTTGTACTCTGGACAATCAAGCCGATCAGCGCGAAATATAGTATGCATTCCTAGGGCTAAACTTACGCTCAACCAGCCAATCTTCATATTATCGGTTGTGTATAACGCCGACACATGTGTGGGCCAGAAAACGTTCAATGCATAATACGACATTTGGGCGATGGCGCCAATAATGACGGCCAGATAGTAGTTCCGTATCTTAAAGAGGGACATAGGTAGGATAGGATCTGCAAGCGGCATATACACCTCTAAATAGCGTCAGCAACATGAACGAAGAAGCAGAAACACTGATAACCATACCATAAAGTACGAAAGCAATGAGTCCCACACACCCTAAAACAAGCAGTGCGATGATCTTTGCGCTATTCCAAGGATCTTGCTGTCCTCCCCAAGCTACAGAAGGCTATGTTAGTTATTTTCCGCAGCGGTTGTCGAGCTCGTGAAACGTACTGAGTGCCAACAGAAGGCAGACAATCGCACAGGCGTATATGCCAAACCCAGCATAGTCTACCTGGAGAGCTTGCTTTACTCTAGACTTTCGAGCTTGTAGATCGTGGAAGGCTGGCGGGAAGTAAAATAGTACGAAGAGGATCAGCGAGATGCCGTTCACGATTGCGGATAGCCAATAAGTAAACCTCCAGCCGCCGTTGGAGCCGTGAACGTTCTGCACGATGACACGACCGATCAAAGGTCCGAAGCCTAGTGTTGGAAGGACCATGAATGAAATTGCGCCCTGGCCCCAAAATCTGTACTTGTTTGGAACCATCTCCATGACGAGCAGCGGATATGATATCTGGACCGCGGCGGCAAATCCCACGAAGACACCTGCTCCAATCAACCAGTTGATGTCTTTTGCCGTCGCACCCAGAATTGCTCCCAAGACGCCTGAAAGTTCTCCGGCAATTATGAAGTAGCGTCGTCCGATGGCATCGCTTAAAGATCCGACGAGGATAAAGAAGATACCTTGACAAAGCGTGTTGATCAGTGTCACAAGGGATATATTGCTCGACGGGCCGATATCAGCATCTATAACATTCAAAATGTTGACCGGGATTGCGTAACCAATGAAAAGGCCATTTGCCATGAAGATGATGGCCAAACAGGTCCCAAGGAACCGGGGTGACCTCCAATAACGCTTCTCAATATTCTCGTAATCAAGACCTAGATTGACTGGTCCATCGTGATGCTTGGAGCTAGATACTTCGTCCACATGGGCTACGTGCCCTTTCGTCTCCGAATTTGCGAACATAGCTGGGGAAAAAGGGAGAGAACGGCTAGGAGAAAAGAGTAAGCTGTACTGTAGCTGGTACAACCTCCTCTCACCTTCTCTCCCAGCCCTCAAAAGCCTCTTATTTATATTTCAGATTTGCTCTAGAAACCCACGAGGCCGTCTTGGGTCATCGTCTCCACTAAGATCCAGAACGTGCCGTAGCGACGCTAAGACAAACATCTGGGGAACGGCATTGTTGGAGAATGCAACGGAACAGGTAAAGAGATGTACATCCTCGCCAATCAGAGTCTTGCATCCCCCCCAAACCGCATCACTATTGGCTCGACTATACTGTGGACCAGAGAGCGCGGCGTGCGATGAGTTCGAAAGGGAACAAATCAGATGAACACGTCGGGTACAGAACCGAGACTCCGCGAGGACTCCGTTCTCCGCATTCATTCTCACCCTACCCCACAAACTCTGTAGTCCTAAATCCTGGCTTGGGATTCGCAAGTTCGGGGAAATGGGGATTTTTTTTTTTAGTTTACTATGTCTTGCAGACAGCCTTTGCAAGTGTTTCCTAGACGCTCGGTCCCTTTGGAAAGGTGCACATTGTGCTTCCTTTGGCGTGAAGTGCCCTCATGAACGGGGATGGTCGGATGTCATCACACGACAACAGAAGTTGTCAACCACTAAAATGTGCTTGACCATCTGTCACTAGGGCCAATTCTTTGGCAAAGTCTCAAGAATTAAATATATATTAGCAGGAAACAATAAGGTGTGAATCGAATCAACATCTCGACATGTGTGCGAGGATGCTCTTACATGAATATCGATCATGTCAACTCTTGGGAATCGTTTCTGCGGAAGATGTCTACTCTAGTTTTAGCGCCTTGAAACAACGGTCGAAGCTTAGCGGATGATTCACGTTGTCAGAATCGTTGAGGTGATAATAATGAAATGATTTCGTGAACCACATTTTGGAAAATTGTATCTTGCCTCGGTCAATGGTCTCGCTAAAATGTGTCGGAGATGTTGAGGATCCTGGTCAGTGTTCGTCCATGAGTTACGCGGAAATTCCTTTTCCGCTCAAACACGTTGGTTGGTCGGCTTGTTTGTAGTATTGGAAAGGAGGAATGGGTAGCCGTGAAAGAGTGTTACGTTTGTTTGGAAATCTAGCATGGTAGCTCTCGAGCCTGCGGAATACGTCCCCTTCATTTACAACGCTCTCCCAGCCAAGCGTAGATTTGAAGTACTTTATACTCCGCGACGTGATCAGAACGGGTCAAATATCGTGATTCTCATCCACGGGTCCGTCGGGTTCCGCAAAGCCTGCTTTTGATGAACCTTCTTCGCAACTCTTCTGTTGCGGCAAGCTCCAGATATCCGGTCGAAAACTACGAACTCTCGCATAGTTGATCCAAAAGTATCGGTTTCATTTTATTGCAAGATTAGAGGGTCTAAAGAGGCCCAAAAAATCAAGGACTCTTCATAGAGCAGGTTCTTAAGAGTGCATATGCTGACTAGAATCCGAGCCAAATGCTAAAAGCAGCCTCAAGTTACTTGCACCGGCGGTCAACGGAACTAAATCGCAACGTGTGTGGTGTTCTTCTCCTGTGACTACATTTTACAGCTTATTCAGTGGTTCTTATTTGAAGACTTCGATCGCTTGATATCTTTTTTTTGCACCTCCTTGGTGCCCGTGTAACCTCTACAGATCGGCTTCGTCGAGAGAATAGAGCCCAAGGGCAGAACTTAGCATAGAGAGACCGAAGGTGTAGCGTGTTTAATTGCTGACCTCCTTCCAAGTAACTCTCAATGACGAACTATGTCACCAAATATTCCACCAGCTCCGGCCAAGCTCTTGAACCAAAAAACCACACTTGCAAGGAGTGCCTGGATGTGGATAAGAATTTTGACCGGAAAGTGAAGAATGGAGCTTAGTACCACTGCATCATCGCATTTCATTGTCCTTCATTCCTGTTGAAAGTACAGCATCTTGCGCTCAGAGGCCTAGAGAACAGATCAAACCTCCACCACGCCTGAGCATCAATGGTGTCGAAGGCTTTTGGCTTCTGCGAAGTTCCACGATGTGTTTTACTTTTCTGCCTTCTGTATATCGCCAGAAACAAATAGACGGATTGGGGGCATCTCCACCATGCGCGGCATTCTGAAGGTGCTTGCCAAAACACTGTGCTTGAATATTTTCAGAAACAAAATTAAGTCAATCGTGTTCTTAACCTCTTTGCTGCAGATTTCTTTTTTTTTTTTTTTCCTTTTCCCTTGCTGCGTACCGATAGGGACAAATTTCAGACTCCGTAGCAGATAATCTGATGCTGCGCGTGGGCACGTGGAAGCTAGGGCAAGCTTGCGCAGGGTCCTTTTCCACAATGACGTACCTACCTACAGCCTCCGAAGTTTGACGTGTGTGGACGTTTGCATGATCAAATGAGCAATCCTGTTTCCCGGGTTTTCGCAAGAAGGGCCTCACATCTCAAGGCGTGTGCTCTCGAACCCAGAAAGCTTCGCGCAGCATCACCCCATTCGCGTTTGTCGAACCTCTGCCAGTTCAACTCTTTGTCCCAGAAGAACCTTGCCTTCAAACCTCCAGCCATGGGCTCTGACGAGGACTACGCCGCGTTCCTCGATAAAGCCAACCAAGATGTCTCGGGTGGTGCCTCCGCACAATCGGCAACCAAGTCCAGACCTAAGGCGACGAATACATCCGTGCCGTCGTCTCTACAGAAGATAGAGGCATACTACACAACTGACGCCGACGAGCCTTTCGAGCCAGTGTCGCTGAAATGGGAGGGCGACGGGATACCCTCGGCAAGTGACTTCAGTGACCTCATAGATGCCAAGGCAGAGAGTATCAGTGCGAAGGAGTTTGATCCCGCAGGTCAGTATGCAGAGCTCATTGAGGCCGTGAAAAAGGAAGGCTGCGGCGAGGTAGGATATTTCAGGGTAGCGCTGGGCGGAACGAGGAGCGAAGTCTGGGTCGTGAGTGCAAACGGAAAGGGGAAACTGGTCGGGCTGAGAGCTGTTGCTGTGATGTCGTGAGGATGCCGATCTTGAAGGCGGCGTGGGAGAAGTGTCGTGTCTTGTGGCACGGAGAAAAGACAGGGATTAAATAGCTATGCTGTGTACCGGGAGTATTCCCTTTGGCTAGCTAGAGACTCTAAATCTTGTTACGGCCATCATGTGTGTGGTATTGCGACTGGAAGAACGTGAGGAAATACACGCAAAATTTGTCGGCTCAGAGGGCTTAGTGTTTGTACACAGGAACTTTATGAGACGCTCCATCCATAGTATGTTGGATTAGCCTCTGAATCGCCATTCGGTAACTCTTCAAATACGTCCAGTCATTTGAAGAATCCAGTCCAGCCTCTCTATCGCTTTTCTTGTCTTTCATTGCCGGAGTAGCCTAGAGGAGCAGAGCGGTCGTCATCCTTCCGTCGCCACGACTCATTCGAAACATTTTTTTGCCTACATTGACGTATCCATCCATTCGATCATCAAAAACTGTCCATTTTTCTTGCATATTTGATTCGATGCAAGAACAAAATTAAGTGCACGTCAATTACGATCAGTTTTGGCGACCAGATCCAAAGTGCATCTGTCCTCGTAAATCACGGCCCGATGCTCAGGCAAGAAATCTCTTCTACATTCTAGGCAGAGCCGTTATAACAACATATTGGAAAGAATACTGTGGGCGCCGTATGGCGTTTGTCTGTAGAACTGGATAAGAATTTGACCAAAGAATGGTATGGTCATATGAAGACGAGACCCGCATCGAGGCTCTCCACGTTAAGAACAGAGAGACGACACCTGGAATCTTTTTGACTCGCAGTTGCCCGATTGGAAAACATAAGAGTTTACGATGCGCACAGAGAATAGGAACAGGCAGGTTGAATGTCTGCGGAGCTCATTGACACAAACGTCTCTCGCTGCCCGCTTGCGCTGTTGTCTGTTCCGAAAACGACAGACAATTGCGACAACGAAGTTGAACGATCTCGGAACACTCCGTGATTGGTTTTTAAAGAAACGGGTCAAGGGTGGCGAGTATGGTGACTCGAGCCAGGATTCAGATCAGAAATACGGTGAGCAATTCCCAGATATAAATCCCCGCACCATTGGAGCTCAGCGACAGATCTTCATTACAGTGTAGCCGTCCAACTATGCTGCTGTTCATCGCTTGATGCTCAAAAGGTCGCCTCACCCAAACACCGCTAAGGGCGCACATCTCCTCGCAGCGCAATGGCTGGTTTAACACTGGTTGGAATAAAGAGAGCAGATATGCATTCGGCGAACAGTGTTCTCTGATAGTTTGAGAAGCATCATGACAGAGCTGCGGAGATAGCTATGAATCGTTGGCTCAGGTCACAAATGGAAGAGACATAAGGCCACGAAGCGAATAACAAAGGTGAACACTGAAGTCGTCTTTGATTTTGCGTCTACTCTAGAGACCATATACACGTGCAAAGTGCAACGTACACACGTCCATAAATTCACGCCAGTCTTTTGGAGTCGTATCCTTCGCACTCGATTTTCTAGGGAATTGGCTCCACGCTCGCTTTTCGCACCCGTGGCGACGCTGCGTTGGAGAGTCCAGAAAATCCAGGTACTGGCTTTGCTCGCCCTTGTGATCCTCGAAGAAGATCGTCTGCAGGCGAAAATTACCCACCCTTGGATTTTTCAAGCGAAGGCAGAAGCACGATTGTGAGGTTTACCACGTGCCGAAACCAGAATTTTTTGATTGCGACCGGGACCTTCAAAGACGGTCGCACATGGGATGAGACCTCCAGTGTGGAGCGCGGCGAACGGAGGGAGCATCTGGATGTGGAGACTTTAATAAAAGTCGATTGTGAAAATTTCCCCCCATCCCCTTACCTTGCCGATGGTATAAACACAGCAAAGCGCTCCTTATGCGCTCCGTGCGGGAGAAAGTGCACCGAGAACGGCGGCTCTTGCAACGTCTCGCCACGTTCCCACTGAATCTAAAAATATGGTTGGCATCACTTGTTCTGACTTGAGGGGCGGTGCGACGAGTTTCGAAAATCGGACTTTCAAAAAAGTGATGCTTTTATGCGTCGCACTGGAGAACAGGAGTGACTATGCGACCGATAGAGGTCCCTCGAGCTATCTCTGGCCTGTTCGCCATGCCGCGTCACCACATCAGCCATAGTCGCGCGCCTGCGCGGGAGACGAAAGCTTGTTTCCCCCTGAGCCAACATGATTTGTCGCTCCTTGGACAGCACAAGCCACGGGAAAAAGCCAGAGGCTGTAGGCCAATACAGCTATGATCATCGGGGGGGGGCCGCCAGCTGGAGCGGCAGACCGACGAAAGAACGGCGGCCCAGGGGCATGGGATCTTGCACGGACGATCACACCGCAGTGTATGAGATGCCGGGCCTCAGGACGTTCCTTATTAGTGACGACAGGGGCAGGATTCCAGCTTCTGCGAGAAGGGCCCAGCAACGCTCGAATGGAGGGACAGCCAGCGACAGGACAGGCGCAGAGAGGAGCCTGGAGACGACGGCCAACGAAGGCCCAGACCGAGAAGGACAAGTAAGCCATCCAGTCAGCTGGAGCGAGACAATGACGAGTAGCGATCAGGGCGAGATCTTTGGTCGTCAGGCTCCACAGCTTGTGCGGTCGCCACCAGCCGGCTCTGAGTGGCTCGCCCGAGCTCCAGGGGGGGCCAATCAGAGGCCGCAGCGGCGCTGGCAGTGTTCGACAGCTTCAAAGAAGTTCGGTGCTGAGACTCGTTGCAGTCGGGCGCTGTGGTATCAAGAGCAAAGAACCGTTCGCGCAGGCGCAACTGTGCGTGCGGAGAGCTCCTGATTTGAATTTCCCACGCCGTCTGCGGTGGCTCTCGCCCTATTTCAATTTTCTTCTGGCTGCCGAAGACACAAGAGAGCACGCGACTGCAGCGTGCACGAGGCTGACTGAGTGCTTCCTGCTGAGCCTTCACGCCGTGTACATTCCCTTCGAGCCACTCCGCCCGGCCTTTCCTTTGCAAGTCCATGTTTGCGCATGCCCGCCTGAATTGCATCCAACTCTCCTACGCCCGCGCTCGTTTAGAAGTCTGACTCTCGTTACGGCCGACCCAAGTTCGCTCCTTAGCATCGGCGTTGCTCGCCTCCTTTGACAGGAACCCCACGCCTTCGCCGCTGCGACGACGATTCAAAAGTTTGAGAGCAACCTCGCTCGACGCATATCCGACACCAGCTCGGCGTGGAATGAGACTGAAACCATAGTCCTGCCTTTGCAGACACCTCCAACATGGCCAACCTTGGCTCAAACAATCCGTTCCAGCGGACGTCGCCGATACCTCCTGCACCTCGCCACCCCACGCCTCATGTCCGCCTCAATTCTGGCTCACAAAACATCCTGACGGACTTCTCATCTCACTCGGCCTCCACGGGTACGCCACAGAATGGTCGCTCGCTCACCCCAGCGCAGCACTCGCTTCCAAGCTCGCTTCAAATCGCTGCTTCGCAGCGCTCACCATATCAAAACCAGCCCAATGCAGCCGAATCCGCAGAACTACTTCTTCCACCTTCGAGAGCTCTCTCGAGGAACCGATTTAGAGATGAGGACTCTCCGCTCCCTTCGCCAGTCTCGCTAACGGGCTCGAGGCGATCTAGCTGGTCTTCTGAATCTTTCATGAGCAACAGGCAGGGCCCATTCGCAAGTCCATTTGACGACTCGAGGTCGCCGTCGAGAACAGGTAGCGAAGACGGATTGATCAATACGCAAACTGTGTCGGAGAAGTACAACATTCAGCCCTCGGCGGGCCTGCTACTCTATCCGGAGGACGTCGAAAAGGATGACTATCTGCACAATCCGGACCCGAACGACAAGGAAGGGTATGGCTGCACATCGTGCTGCAACTCTCGAGGCGTGGTAAACATTGGTGGGCTGATCTTGATCACGCTCGGCACCCTGGCTTTGTTCATCGGATATCCTGTCGTGACGTTTGTGCAAAAAATCATCGAGCCTGCGAAGACATCCTGTCAAGGCGACCCGTTGTGCATAGATGCCCAGCAGTTCGATCTGCTGAAGAATGTTCGCACCTCGCTGATAGACCCGGACACGCCCAAGAGTGCGTACACGCGCACGTCGTTCGCTGGCAAAAAGCAGAATTTGGTCTTCTCGGACGAGTACAACTTGGACGGACGCACATTCTACGACGGCGACGATCCCTTCTTCCAGGCCATGGATTTTTGGTACGGTGTCACGCAGGACCTAGAGTGGTACGATCCGGACGCGGTGACCACAAAAGACGGAACGCTCAACATCCGCTTCGACGCCTTCCAGAACCACAATCTCAACTACCGTTCCGGTATGATCCAATCCTGGAATAAGCTCTGTTTCAAGGGTGGCCACGTAGAAGTTTCCCTCAGTCTACCGGGACGAGGCGACACCTCTGGATTCTGGCCCGGCGTGTGGGCGATGGGCAACCTGGGGAGGCCTGGATATGCAGCAACGACGGATGGAATGTGGCCTTACAGCTACGATGATGTCTGCGACGTCGGTATCACGCCGAACCAAAGCGACTCTACTGGCGTCAGTCTGCTTCCGGGCATGAAACTGCCGGCTTGCACATGCACAGGCGAAGACCATCCAACTCCGGGCACATCGAGAAGCGCGCCGGAGATCGATATCATCGAGGCTACGGTCGTCTATCTCGATCCACCAAACCAAGCTGCTATCGGATCAGCGTCCCAGTCATACCAATGTGCGCCATTCGATGTGTTCTGGCGTCCGGATTACGACTTCATCGAGTTGTATGATCCGCATGTCACCACCATGAACAGTTATTGCGGCGGCGTGTACCAGCAGGCAGTCTCCGGCGTCACCAATCTCAACAACGACTGGTATGACGGCAATGCGTATCAGACCTACGCCTTTGAGTATACGCCTGGGAGTGATGGGACCATAACATGGTATGTCGGCGACACGCCCACCTGGACCCTCGATGCTCGTGCGATAGGTCCCAACGGAAACATCGGGCAACGAGTCATTCCGCAAGAGCCGATGGCAATGATCATCAATTTCGGCATGAGCAACGGCTTTGCTGAGCTTAATCTGACTGGCCTGAGCACGCTGATGCCAGCAACCATGCGTGTTGACTACCTTCGCATCTACCAAGACGAAGGCGAGGAGATGGTGACATGCGATCCTCCGGGCTATCCGACGACGGAATACATCAAAAACCATCCCGTTCCATACAGCAACCCAAACTTGACACATTGGTGAGTGGCAACCGGGCTTTTTTTCCAGGAGCAAAAGTTTTTCCTCCTATTTCTGTCTTCGAAGCAACGGGCTGACGACGATGAGCAGGTCGCAGACGGGGTACGACTGGCCCAAGAATTCGCTCATGAACGGATGCACAGCCAACAGCAACTTCCACGGCTGAACGGCGTCTCCAAACCCGCAGCTGAAGACTCGGAGCCAGGAAAAAGGAAAACCCAACGACCACTTACCTACGATACCCACGATACCGACGAAAATTATCACATTAATGTCTTAACTCCCGACCAACTCTTAACAGACTCGGCGGCCCATACGCTATTCAGCTATTCGAACTTTCCTTCCAAGCTCTTCGCGACTTCGGGAGCAAACACATTCGCATGGTGAGGCGCACTTTGAAACTTCCGCATGGCCAAAATGAACTGGTGGAGAGCATCTCGATCGCCCCCCCCGGGATAGATTTCTTTTTCTTTTTTTTTTTCTAACCTTCTCTTTCTCCCTTCATCGTGAAGTTCTTTCTTCAGCGTATAACTTGCATTGAGCGATCCAGGTATGGGCTATAGATATGCATGCTCCGAGCGCATATATGGGCGTTGTAACATAGGATTTTTGTTGCATCTTCGTCTTCTTTTTTTTCTAGCACCAGCGAGGAGAGGCGGGGTTTGGTTTCAATGTACAGATACCCTCGACATTGGGAAACTCAAGTTTCCACGCGGTTTATTATTATTTTTCTTGTCTTTTTCCCCTCTTCCCTCCCCTTTCTTTGCTCGCCTGAAATTCAAGGATTAAAAACATGTGATGATGACCCTGGACGGAAGATCAGACGGCGCGGAGAAAGAACGGCGTTTGAAAGCTATAAAGTCTACAATACATCGATGTAGGACAATATGATAGAGCTCCCTAGAAGGCTCTCGACCAAATTGTGCCTCTGACATGAAAATCGTGACGCTGAGAAGAAAATATGACTCGAAACTTAATATAAGGCCTGCGAGTGTTGGCCAATGCAGGGATCACGCCTCGAACATGCCAGGCCAAGGTAGTCTGGAGCCCGAGCTGGAACAAAGACTTGCCGAGAAAACGAGAAGACAGGGCGAAGGAAACGCGGAAAGGCAAAGAACGCAACAAGGTCGCGGGGCGGGGGAAACCAAACAGGAAACACGACGCAGGTGTCGGAGGGAGCAAGAGGAAGAAGAAGAAACGGGATGAAGGAGGTCGTTTCGTCGGATCGAGCTCCATCGAGCAGATGCCAAGAACATCCACGGACGCTCGCTGTGTTCTGTTCTCTGAGACGCGCGGTCGATCAACCCAGGGCCCCCTGCGGCGCGGTGACGAAACAAGCCTCGGCGCAGGAGTCGAGCGTCGTTTCGGGGCCTCTCGAGAGCTGGAAACAAGGTTTCGCCCGGAGAGGCTCGACGAGCGTCTTTGTTTCTGATCTCCTTCGACGCACGAACATGTGCGAGCCAAGGGATGGGCCTTTTTTTTTTTGCCGACGGTCCGGCACCTTGTTCGGATCGCTCGACCGCTGAGATCGTGGTTCCGGCTCTGTCCCCGTTCGACGGCGAGGACGTGTGTTACGCGGGGCGTGTGTAGACGACGGAGACATTGAGTAGAGCACGGGAGAGCGAAAAAGCCCGGAACGGGCCTGCGCGGTCAGTTTTGCCTTCTTCGAGGAGTTGATGCCAAACGATGTCTGCGTGCGCCAACACTAAACTACCATGTTACCCGATCTGGCCAGCTGACGCCGACGAGCGCGATCAGTTCGCAGCAGTGTACGATCTCGACCAAGAAGAGGAGACGCGTGTGGGAGCTAGCCAGCATTTCTTGAGCGTGCTCGCTTTCCAGTCCCTCTGTCGGCTCCTACTCTTCACTCGCCGTCAACTGTCGGCTTCTCCAACCTTCTGTCCCCTTCGTGAGTAAAGATAATGACTGCGTCTCGGCCGGCACACGCGCCGCCGCCCACAACCCCCGCATTTTGACAGGCGTGACGGCCGACTCGTCCAGCAGCCTGCAGCAGCTGACCGAAAGCCAGGCCGAGCGCGCTCCAGACGGCCCTGTCGGCCGTCTTCGTGTGCGTGTCCGTCGCCGGTCGCCAGACCGATCGGCTCTGTTCTGCTGAGCAGGCCGAGCACCAGCGGCGCACAGCGACGGGCTCCGCGGGCGGCAGAGGGTCGCGACGACGATAAGCGTGCTCGAGGACGAATGGCGCGGCAGGCCTGGTCCCGAGCGCCTTGGCACCGCAGTGGACGGCGCGAAGAGTACTGCGAACGAGGAGGCGGACGAGAGGCCGTCCGCTTTTTCAACTGTTCAGCGAGGGCGTGTCGTGGGGATCTCGAGCGTGATGGGGAAACCGACGAGGAAGCCAGGGGTGAAAGCGTAATTGAAATTGCCGCAAAAGCAGTCACACCACACCAGGTCGACCGGGAAGGTGGTGTCTTTTGCTTCCAAACTGGAGGAAATGTACAAGTAGAAGGCACTGTCCATCGCTCACTTTTAACATGGCTAAAATTTGAATAATCGATTGATGATATTCCTTACTAATTTTTTTTGACTGCTAACATGCGTGAGGACACAACTGAAACCAAAGAGAAAACACTGGTGAATACTTGAGAATGAAAAGGCAACTGCTCGAAGACAGCCCCAACGGCGCACCAAGAGTAAGTCACATGCTTCGCCCACCTTCAACTAGCATCAAGTGTATATGAAAAGAGTACGGGAAAAAAAAGGAAATCAATTCCCACAATAGTGAGTGCTCATGTAGCCCACGTGCTGATGAGCTTTCAAGAGGAAAATAACGCAGGCACCGCGCCAATTTTTCGTGATGGTGGTATCCAGCCACAGACAGTCAATCGGCTCGCATAAACACGTGTTCGGTCGTAAAGCGCAAGCACCTTTTCAGTATCGCAAAGAAGTCCCCGAATTTTACACATTAAGTCTTAAGAATCGCAAGAAACCAATCCATCGACGTTGGTTCACAACAAAGCTTTACGCACTTGCGGCTGCAGCAGCAGGTTCCGAACCTGCTGCTGCGGCAGATGCGCTCTTGGGACTGTCTCTCTTTGGGTCCGCCGCGTTCGATACAGGTGCAGCTGGGGTAGGCGGGACAGGTCTCTTCTCATCCTCATCGTCGTCATAATTCTCGTCCACCTCTATGCGTCGGGCTGCGGGCTCGTGGACGACTTCGCGTCTGGGCTCTTCCTTGACCGTTTCAGACATGCGTGGTAGCTGGTGCTGCGGCTGCGGCGGGCTGCGGCTGCTTGCAGTGGGCTGTTGACCATTGTTAATGGCGGGTAGCGACGGTGGGTGGTGCGCCGCCTCCGAAGGGTGATACGCTTCGTTCGCGCGGCGCAGTTCATCCGCCTGGCGACGCCCCTGTGCGTCCGTGTCGAAAGAGGATTGTGGACGTGGTGGAGACGAGTGACCGTGCATGGGAACCGAAGGGGGCCGTGCAACGTGCTCATCAATACGCTGACGCTTCTCATCCGCCGGTTGCTTGACGGCTGAGTCTTCTTCCCAGTCGCGGTGCCGCTTGGTGCCGTTTGTAGACGGCGTGTGATTGTCGTGCTCGCGATCGCGAGCAGCTTGTTCGGCGGCGGCCATAGCAGCCTGCGGTGGACGAGCACCACTTTCAATCGAAGAGGGTGCCGAGGTATTTGCGTGGTGTGAAAAAGGGGGATATGACGAGCCCGCGGACGCCGGACGATCGATATTGATCGGGCGAACTTCAGGTGGGCTAGAGCGACCGTACGGTGGCACGCCAGCTGAGGACTGAGCAGTCGAAGGAGGAGGAACAGATGCGGATTGTGGTCCATAATTCGGGTTGGTAATCCTCCGGCCTGTTTCGAGCGGCTGGGAGGTTGTGCTACCACTCTGAATAGCTGGCGGGGGAGGTGGGGGAAGATGTTGAGGCGCAAACGGACCACTGCCTTGCGATCTCGGTGATGGCGTGCGCCGCTGGTGACCCGTAGTTGGCGGTCGAGGTGGCTCCTGGAAATGTCGAGGTGGCTCTGTCGATTTGGGACTCTGAGGTCGGCCAAGATGTGGTGGCGGGCCAGGTTGACGGCCCGGATCTCTGTGCTCCATAGGCTGCAGCTGCTGTGGCGGGCCCTGTGGAGTCTGATTGATCTCCGCAATACGTGTTCGGTTGTAGTCAAAAGAAGGGGGTGGTCCAGACGGGGCCTGCGAAGCACCCCACTGTGGTCCAGGTGGTCCATTAGCTGGAGTTGGCTGGTATGCTTGTGGGTGAATATCCTGCGGCAAAGGTGCGCTGTTCTGATTCGGCATGCCGTTTGTTGGGCGACCGTTTTGCAGGAGCTGTAAGCGCGCCTGAATATGAGCATTGTTTGGATCGAGGTCAGCAGCTCGCTGATACGCATCGAGTGCATCAGCCGTCTGGTTATTGCAAGACTCATACTAAGGACTCACGTCAGTGCATGTTGCATAAAGACTGTAGCTGTGGAACGTCTCACCAGAGTGCCTAGGTCATACCAAACCTCGGAAATGTTTGGATTGAGGCGGATGGCTCGGGAGTAGGCATCAAGCGCATCGCGGTATTGGTTGATCTGGTAGTAAAGCACGCCTATGGAGCACCAGAAGGTAGGGTTGCGACCATCGCGGTAAACCGCCTGCTGATACGCCTCGTACGCCTTCGGATACTTTTGCTGTGACATGTAGCAGCGGCCAAGCAGGTACCAGCTTTGCGCATCGTTTTGGTCTGGTGGATGCGGTCAGTAGGAATAACGCGACACGAGACAGGAGAGAAGCCCAATCACATACCAGCAGCGACTGACTTCTCGAGATACTGGATCGCCTGTTCTTGACTGGCGAAACTTTCACTTTGTTGGTGGTGTAACCAGCCCAGCTGTTGAAGGACCTTGGCGTGATTTGGATCGCGATCCAGGACGCGGCGGTAGGCTGCTTTTGCTTTTTCAAACTAACCACATATTAGCTTGTGTACATGCAGACAAGCGACGGTGGAGCTTACGTCTTTGCGCTGTTCGTGGACGTGGCCGATCTGGAACCAGATGTCCTCTTCAGTCAACGGTCGAGGTGGGTCGTTGACAATGTAGT
Organism: Verruconis gallopava; assembly: GCF_000836295.1. Taxonomy (NCBI): domain Eukaryota; kingdom Fungi; phylum Ascomycota; class Dothideomycetes; order Venturiales; family Sympoventuriaceae; genus Verruconis; species Verruconis gallopava. The sequence continues at coordinate 175,821 of NW_015622165.1, read as the reverse complement.
TGAAGCACTAAGGCATGGTGAGCAAGACATTGTGAGCTCAGTGTAGCATCACGTACTTCTAAGCTTTGGTCGTACTTGGACTGTTGCTTGTATATTATGCCGAGGCGGAAGTAGACTTCGTTAGCTTTGTCGAAGTTGGGCGCCATGCGCATGACCTGCGAAAATGCCTCTTCTGCATGCTCCAAAGAGCCATAGCGGTCGTAAAGGATGCCGATGCCATACCACAACTTCGGTTCCTACGTGAGACGGATCAGTCGCTGTCGAGTGTGCTCGAAGCTGTCGAAATAGTTTTACCTTGGGGTCGGTCAGATGGTAGAGTGCCTGCTGGTAGGCGGAGTAGGCTTCTTGAAGATTGTCCATCATCAAGTAGCAATGTCCTGAGGAGATGGGTCAGTCTCAAGCGCACTTACGCATCGACTGCTAAGGACAGCGATTGGGGGGGAGGGGGGACATACCAAGCTGGCCCCAGACTTCGCCGTTGGTGCCGTCGATCTTGAGGATCGTCCTCAAATACTCGATCGACAGGGCATACTGGTCGCGATTGCGCAAAATGGCAGCAATGGCAGACATGGCAGGAACGGACCACGAGTTGTGCTGGATGGCATGTTCGTAGGCGGCGACGGCGCCGTCGAGATCACCTTGCAGCTCACTCAGCGATCCTGGTGAGTTCGGGTCAGCAAGCGAGTTAAGAGAGCGTGCAGAGTCAATCAACGTACCAAGCTGAATCCATGCGGCCTCGTTTGCCGCGGCAAGAGCTTGAGCAACAGTCTTCTGCTGTGGCGGCATTCCAGGCGGAATGTGGCCGTTCGGAGCGTGAGCAGGACCTGGTGGGCCGTGGTGGCCAGGCATTGCCGCCGTTGGCGATGTGTGATGAAGGGCAGCCATTGTTGGAGCGGCAGGCTGTCACGAAGACGAGGCTGCCACGGTCGTTGCAGCGGTGGCGAGGACAAGACTGAGGATCGAGGGCGGATGCCCAGCAGCGGCGACGAGAACGTTGCGCGGGCAGGTCGAGGCAGGCGCGCGCACGAGACTCACACGTGGCGGAGCTTCGAGAGAGTGAGGAAGGAGGGAGGCTCGCGCGTGGTGATGAGACGCAGCTTCTCTCTTTGCAAAGGTCAGTCTCCGTATGCGTGAGGGCGGGTGGATGTGTGGTGCGAGTGTGCGTTGTTCAGCCGCAAGCACCAAACGACGACCTGCACCCACATAAAACTCACCAAACACGGACAGCCTTACGGGAATCCGAGGCGGGACGAAGGGCGGAGAATGGGAGAGAGATGGAGGAGATGACGGGCACTGGAAAGCAGCGCGGCCGGCACTCGCGACGGACAGGACGGACGCAGCGGTGAGAGAAGAGGAATGGTGGAGGGATGAGGAGCGGGCGAGAGAAGAAGAGAGGGAAAGAGCGACGAGCGAGCGAAACGTCCGGCAATCTGGAGACGGAGGCAGAGAAGGCAAGTCCACTCTGCCAATGTGCTTGCGCGTGGGTTAGGGTTTGGGCCCGGCCAGAACAGGCTTAGCCCGGAATTCGCACGCATTCTGCGCTGGGCGTGCTGGCGCGCGGCGGCTGGCAGCGCCCCCCTGCCGTAGCCACACACGCCCGAGCATGATCGGTTCGCCCGTTGCACCAGTCATTGGCCCCATGCCTGACCAAAGATCTGTGGCCCGCTCGGGAATAGCCCGCCAGCCCCTCTGCCTGCTGGAAACCCTCCTGTCATCGTGACGTGCCCACGCTACCTGTGGCTCCTCGCGCCGTGGATGTACGAGGCGGAAGCAGACACGCTGCGACTGAGCGAGCCCTCCCCCACGTCCGCCGCCTGTGCTGCCAGCCAGCCTTTCCGCTCGGCCTTTTTAATTTTTCGCGGAGCTTTGTCAGATCATGCATCCGCGGCCGCGCATCTGCCTTCTCCCGAAAGGAGAGCTGCCAAGACGTGGAGGTGCTAGGCCCTTTGCAGGCTTACTGTGTGGACCGGCGTGCCACTTGCGCCGTGTCAGGCCGGGGGGGAGGGACAGCCTGTGGGCGCTAAACCGAAATGGATCCGCCTCATGGCGTGTCTCTTTGCGGAACGGGGCTCGACCAGCGATGGACAGGAAGGCCGGGAGGGAAACAGGAAGTGATGGGAAGGGAACGAGAGGGGAAAAAAAAAAAAAAAAAAAGAGAAAAGAAGAAGGAAACAAAACCAGAAGAGCCCGGCCAAGCGCGCAGGAGGCAGAGCGCCAAAACGCTGTGTTTCCCACCACACCGCAGCCCTCCCCCATCATGTACGAAACGCATGATTGTTTTCGCTCCGTAGCCGTGGGCGATTATCACTTTGTCTCCTGCCTTCTGCTTCCGAGCGGTCTCCCCTTGTTTCCCCCTTCGAGACCGTTTGTTCGCTCAGCGGGCCACCAAACGCGTTCAGCTCTCGACGACGACGAAAAGGCGAATGAGACGAGGCGACTCTTGCTGCGGCTGTGTGCGCTAAATTAAAATGACGATAACAATAAGTTACTTTTTCATCTTGCTGGCCTGACCATGTGGTTGGCAACGTGCGCTTCTTCGCATGCGCTGATGAGCTGAAAACCAGGGACCCGTAACGGCCCCGTCAGAAATCTTTCTTTGCCGCACGGCGACAGGCGTGGTCGGTCGGGCGTATCGAGCGTTGTGTGGAGTTCGCTTGCATGCAGCACGATCGACATTGTACGTGTTGGATGGCGTTCTTTTAGTAGCCCACCCAGTTTTAGAAGCACGAAACTGCAAGACCAGTGGTTTCGCAGCCTTGAGACAGCTAATATCGCACACATACACAAACACACACAGAACACATCCACAAACACACGCCCACACACGCGCGCACACCCACGCATCCACGCCCTCGTGCAGGCCTGCTGTGCAAAGAGGGAGGCCCAGGCGAGCGGCAGGCACTTTCCCGCAATAGTTTCTTTTTTCTCGGGAGGTTACAAAGCCTCTGACGACGAGTTCTCTGCCACTGCGATCCTGAAACTGGCTGCATCTCGTGTTTGTGTGTACGTGTGCGTGGTGCCCTTTTTTTGGTATGCGCATGGCAGACATCCAAACTCATTTCAGGCGGGAGCGGTGGGAGCCACAGCAAATGTCCCCGTGTTTGGTGCTACGGAGAAGAGGCCAGACAAACCTTTTCTCTGGTGTGGCCTAGTCAACGAGCGCTCAGAAAGGCGTCGTGAACAGCTCGGTTTTCCAGGCCGAGTCGGCTTGTGCTCTGACAACGAGTCAAGGCAGATCGAGAACACAATGACACACTTCAATATATATGCGAAAACACCTGGACAGTCAAGCCACACGGTCTTTCTCTCACGGCCCATCTCCTCTTCATTCTCCGCCCGTGTTTCCTCCAGGCTTTGTCCGACCACGCCTTGCTTCCACCCGTGCCCTCCATCAAGTTGGGGCGTGCACGTAGTGCTGTGCATCGCACCGGCGCCGAGGGTTCGCACAGCTCGTGAGCTGGCGTAGGCATGAACATGGTGATGACGAGCGAGCGTGTAGGGCCAAAGAGCTTGCTGACGCATCACGTTGTATGATGGAGTCATGTGTCATCGCCGCACTGAATGAACATGTGCGCCAGAAGAGCAGCAGGCGTCCAACACACACACCCGTCACGGCGGCAGCTCCGCAGTAAGGACGGACAAGTCCAAATTCACCCCCAAACGGCAGCCTCACACACATCCGGTTGGTGTGTCCAGCGGCGATGTGCAGATCAGGATTGGGGTGGCTGGTCGGGCTCACGTGGAGAGATTGGGCCATTCTTAGCGTGTGCCCGCTTTAAATACACACGCGCACACACACACACACCACGCACACGACGCACACAGCGCCCACTCGCTGCACGCCCAGGCGTCGGCGGCAGCCGCTTTTCTTTTCCTTGCCAACGGGACAGGCCCCGGACGATGGACCGCGCTAGCACGCTTCAGTCCGTCCCAGCCTGCAGCCACACGATTCGACAGCCTGTCGCCCGATGATCTCTGCGCCGAGATGCAATCAGCCCCCCATCCCTGCTCGACCTGCCTTCGGCTGGAGATCGCAACGACTCGCGAGCGAATTACACGGCATCGAGGTTAGCATGCTGGCCGCCCTGTCGCGGGCTCTGCCTTCGTCCACGCAACAGTGCGGCCCGCCAGCTGCGCTGCGTTCTTGCCAGTCATGGAGATGAGGAGCGCAATGATCGCCCTCGCTCCATCTCTCCCTCCACAAGCGCTTCGAGGTTCCATCGTCTGCTCGCGCGACACCGCCCGTATAATCCTCCGGCGCATCAAATTTCTGTTGCACAACCACCAAACCCAACGCCCATGGTCGGATATCCCGACCTGGGCAATGTCGCTCGCGATCCTTTCCACCAGCCGTAGAGCACTCACGGAACCGCGTGTCGATGCGAAATCCGCGGCTCGAATCTCCACCGAACGGAGGGCAAATCGAACGTCACAGAGCAGCAAAGCAGATGAACGTGTTCGGGCAGGATGGAAAGATCAATGGCCAGGGCCGGCAAGGAGTGTCGGACAGCCAGATCCGCCCTGGAAACCTGGCAGTTCGGTTTGGTGTTGTTTCATCCTCCAAACAGCCGTGCGCACGACCTGGCCCAGGGCCGATGCTTGTAGCACTCCGAGAAGCTTATTCGACAGCCGCGCTGGCGATCCACCCGGCGCGCCTTTTCCCTCCGTGCCCCCTCCCCCCTTCACCACTGGAGGGTGCTTTTCCTGCTCGCGCTGAACGCTGCCCATCTCCTGCCACGGCGTCCTTGTTTGTCCGAGCATCTGCTCGTCATGGCCCCTGCGGCTGCTTGCGCATCCCTTCGACAGCAGGGGGAGCCTGTCGATTTTTTCATCTTCGTAATGGTTCCCCAATTATGGTCATTACCTTTTGGACGACAAAAATCCTTTCCGATCCGGGTGAACCACGGGTGAACCGCCAGAAGTCTGGGCGCTTTAAATTGGGGGTTTTGCCAACAAGCCTTTAATGCACACGATGGTACCCCATCGTCCGCGGCACGCTGACTTCCACTAGAACCAACGCCCTGCGGTGGAACACTCCTTTTTTTTGACCATTCCTTTTGGTCGTCGTGCTCAGCAGAAGGTCAATAATCTTAGAGTCTCGTCTGCTCTCTCTTGAGGTGTCGGTCTCATCGTTGTCCGTCTGTGGATCCGGATGCCAAATGTGCTGGTGTCACGATTTCGCATGAGCCCGTCATGTGGAACGCCAGAGAGACCCTGCGCCACTAAGCTCCACAAACGAGTCAACCGCGGTAACCACTCTGCACCTCTCAACGCTTAATTGGCGTGGTGTTGGCTCCGACCATTCTACGGGAAGGTCGATCTAGTGAAATAGCCCGTCGTAAATTGCCATTGCCGTGCAAAAGGGAAAAAAAATAAGAATAAAAACCCTATGGACATCGTGAGCACGCAAGAAACAAGTTGCGCGCACGAGATCGTCGTATGGCGATCAGACATTCGTGTGGGCTTTGAAAGCTTCTCCTATGTGAAACTCGAAATGAATGTCCAAAGCAGGCCCCCACCACCGACGAGGATTACCGAAGGAATAGAATATGCGTTGTCTTTGTTCTCATTCTTTGTCCTTGTATCCGATGCATCCGTGATATCCTGCCCACTCTTCTTGATCCACAAAGACAAGGCCTCAGTGGAGGGTTTTGTTTAAATTTTTTTTCAATACATTGTCCAATGCCTGAATTAAGTCTTAATTTTTTTCGGGGACAGAAACTGGCAGTCGATCTCTAGAGCAAATTTGTTTTTTTTTTTTGGCTTTCACATTTCCGCAGATCAAGACAGAAACTCTCAATCAAGCGGCGTCGGGAGTATTTGCATTCCCGTGGTAGCCATGAATGAAATACAGCTATCTGGCGGATTTAATCACCTAAAAGAAAAGAAGCTCTCGCGTGTTTCAACAAGCTCGGTCGACAGGCGTTTTCACTTGCTTTATTTACGAAGATAGTATGGACTTCTTGGTCTGCGGTAGAGAATCACAGACAGAAGTCCGTTTTGGTGGATCCGTCTCATCGGTACGCAAAAAGGGAAGAAGCTTAACTTAGTCGCGGCGCCTCGACTGAATCCACCTGTTTCTGATTTGGCAAACATGATGCTGATTGGCAAAACCTCTTTGAAAGTGCAGAAGCGAGTGCTGACTACGCAAAATCGTTCTATCGCGCAAAACTGCTTTCAAAACGTCGAGAATCCGAGCCCGTCAGCAAATAGGCAGAGCAGCTACAGGCACATTTCGACAGACTTTTTTTTGACGACCGGCCGAAAAAAAAAAAAAAAAAAGAAGAAAAAAGAAAAAAGAAATCTGGGCTCCCCTAGCTTTTTTTTTCTATCATCAAAGTCATTTGTCGTGTTTGTCTCGCGCCACCAGTCATCCTAACGCCAACACCGTGAGATGGCTGAGGATTAAAACGGAAGCTGAAGTTGAACTAGAAGATCTAATTTCCGAATATGCATGTCTATACTATTGGCTCCCATCGCACGGGAGGATACAGCCATGTGAGAGGCTGCGCGAAAGGATATGATATTGATCACACGCCCGGCTGTATATATATATCGATGAGAGCGCGAGGAATGGTCATCCCTCATCAGAGATGGTGAATACACCGCGCCTTCCCGAAACTCGTACGAAGTCGTCCGTAAGTGGCCGTCTGACGACCCCAATCACCTATCAAAGTGTCCCAAGGGCACCGAAATTATGGCGTACGAGGTCCGTCCTCGACGCACCGAAAGCAAGTCTAAACAAGGGAATGACGATTGAAATATCTGATACTCAAAATCACGAGTCAACATGGCCCGCAGTACGCCTGCGCCCGCTCGCTTGGCTGCTGGCGAAGAAGCAACATGCTTTATCTTCGTCTGAAGTCGGGCCCAGATGTCGCGAATCAACGAGGATAGTGCGAACAGGGCATAGGCTTTCTCTGGAATGCGCTGACAAGAATCTCTCTAAGCAACGGCTCAACGCTTTGTCGTGGGCATCTTGAAATGTGAGGAGGGGTAAGAGGGGCCCGTGGCATTGTGATCTTGGGAATGCAAACAAATCTTGACAAAGGGCATGAGAGCGATTGACTTTGAAGTTCTTGGCAGACCATGTCAAGCAGACTATCTAGAAGCGTTCTCCAAAGAGCAAATGCTTCATGCACAACTTAGCATTCGTTGGGCATTCTCTTACTTTTTAAATTGAGCGGCATGGGAGTCTGGTGTTGGGCTTACATTGTGTTCTCGCGGAGCCTACTGTCACGTTGTGGTGAGACACAGAGATCCATTCGTATCTGATTGCATCACATTACTAAACCCTTGAGGCTCGTAGCTTATCGTAACGCAAGACGCTCTGCAGGAGCACCTGAGCACCGAGAGCGCAATCTTCCGGCTTGCTGTACTCGGTCGGATTGTGGCTGACCCCGTCTCGACACGGGATGAATATCATGCTCGTCGGACAGACGTAGCTAGTATACACGCTGTCGTGTCCCGCGCCCGAGATCATCTCCTTCGTTAGATTGTCGAACTGGTCTCCAAACAGCCCTTTACTCGCTTCGCGCACACAGGATATGCAGTCTTCGTGGAACTTGATGGCGGGCGAGACGGAATCCACGGTGATGTCAACGCTGCACGCGAGACCAGGCGTACCATCCTTGTTCAGGCCGTCGACGTCTTCGCCAGCAGCGATGGCCGCAAACGCCCTTCTGCAGTCTTCCTCGACGGCGTCGACCTTCGCATCCTCGAGAGCGCGCACGTCGAGGCTGAACCGCACGTAGCCCGGGACCGTGTTCGTGCTTCCCGGCTCCAGCACCAAGATGCCCGTGCTAGCTCTCGCGCCTGCCCTCGTCGCGGCGCGGTGGCTGTACAAAATCATCTTGCTGGCCGCTAGCATGGCGTCTGCCCGTCTCTCGAACGGCGTGGTCCCCGTGTGCGTGTCGCGGCCGCGCACCTCCACCGTGAACCACTTGTACGCCTGCACGCCTTTCACGATCCCGATCTTGCGCTCCTCGGCCTCCAGGATGGGGCCCTGCTCGATGTGCAGCTCGAAATGTGCAGCCATCGGAACGGATCTGTAGGACGCCGGTGTTGAGCCCATGTACCCTATCCGTTCGAGCTCGGATTTCATAGTGGCGGTGCCGCCACCCACTTCTTTGAGGTTGTGAGCTCGCTCAAGCGGGATTTGCTCCGCCCAAACACCGCTCGAGATCATAGACACGGGAAATCTTGCGCCCTCCTCGCTGCCGGCAAAGCCTCAGCTCCTCGCGCATCGTTGACGTGGGGTGGGGAAACTTACTTCGTCCAATTCACGACCCCTACCGGGAACTCCGTCTCGATACCGCTGTCTTTAAGCGTCTTCAGCATTTCTAACGCCGCGGTGACGCCTAGGATACCGTCGTATCGCCCGCCCGAGGGTTGCGTATCCAGATGAGAGCCCGCAAATGTGGGAGGGCCATCTCGTTTGCCTGGTCGCACGGCAAACATATTTCCCATTGAATCGACAGTGACCGTACAGCCCAGTTGTTTGGCCGTGGATGCAAACCAGTCGCGCACCTGCTTGTCGGAATCAGACAAGGCAAGACGCTTCATGCCTGTTTCTGTAGGGTGACTATGTTTCGATCAACGTCCGATCTACGTAAATGCACTAAAGTTTACGCACTCGCCCCATCTTTGACCCGTTCCCCATTGGCAAGTGTAGTGAATATCTCCCATAAGCCTGTCCTCCCGGACCCGGAGAGCATTCAAGTCTTGCTCGGCCATATCTGCCAGTTTCAGCTGGAGCAGACGAGTCGACGCAAAATGTCTACGCAACGAGCTCCTATCGCGAGCGCAAAAATCACTTCGTTTCGAACTGCCTAGAAGAAATCTGGAAATGAAAGGCTGCCGAGAGCAACGAGACGCTGCTCGAATTGCTATCTCCATCACTGGCAGGCAGAGGGCCGATATAGGCCGTGACAAAGTACGAACTGTGGAGATTTGGCCAGATAAGAAGGTAGATGCGGGAACAGACGAAGCGATGTGGTAAAAGAACTAGGGTTACAACGCATTTACTTGTAGTTAGAAACTACGTGATCAAACAGTTCGAGGGCGTCGGCCATTTGCATCCGTCTAGCGCACTTCCACGCCCTACATGGTTTTTGTCTCCACCAAAGCTGGAAGTCGGTACTCAATCAGGAATGGTCAAAGCTTGGGACTGTTCGACAACACCTCGTCCCTTCCTCTGCCTTTTTCTTGCGACAAAGGCAAAGATACAAAGTCTGTCGACTGCTCCGCCGCGTGCTTCAATACAAAGACCCCCCGTGTTCGAAAAGATATGCCAATGCTGCGAACACAGTATGTTTCCGCGATGAACGGCTCTAGCCTCGCGAAGAGATGCTCAGCAACCGCGTCGAGCTTACATCCTACGAAAAGACGCTACCTACCAGTTCATACTCGTAGATTCCAGTCGACGACGGCCGCAACGGAAGAGGTAGCGGACTCTGGAAGCTCAAGCACCCAGGAGAAATCACCGAAACTGGACATTGCCTCATTGCTAGCAAAGCCATCGTGGTCCGTCTCGTCGCTCCTACCGCCGAAGAATCTTTCCGACGGCCCGCCACCGATCACATCTGAGAAACTACACCACCTTCTGCGACTGTCTGCGTTGCCGCTTCCCACCTCCGCAGAAGAGGAAAAGAGGATGATGGACGACTTGGCAGCGCAGCTCCACTTCGTCAAGGAGATGCAAAAAGTCGACACTACTGGCGTCAAGCCTCTTCGCGCAATCAGGGACGAAACCGCGACAGCAGAAAAGGAACAGGAGATAACGCTGGAGACGCTCAAGGATGCACTCGCGCAGGAGGAAATCGTAGGCAAGCACTACCAGAGGATTAGGAGGAAGCCGGAAACGGAGAGGCCGCAGCGACAACCGAGCGATTGGGACCCCCTCAGTCACGCGCAAAGAAAAGCAGGGAACTTCTTTGTGGTGGATACTGGGAAGGGCAGCGGCGACTAAGTCGCCCTGGCCCCTGTTTGGATATCATTGTAGTACAACGGCGGCGCCGACATTGCAACTGGAAACCATGATACTGCACCATCAGCTTCTTGGTGTTCACACCAGGCAACACCATGATGTCAGACATCCTGAGTCAGGCATCTGCGAGTATGAAGTCTCGAAAGCCCAATCACACCTCAAGTTCCGGACTAGCGCCAGGCCTTTATTTCTGATCACGTGTTTTGGTTCCTTCTCAACGACGACCGACGAAGGGCTAACCTTCAACCGTTTTGTTCAAAAAGCATCGTTGGAGGTACTTCGCAGGCAGTGATTCCGACAACACTCGCAGAATCTTTCCTCATTGCTAACACCAACCTTTTGCGAGAAGACCCTTCCCCTAGGGCTTGCAGGCGGCGACAGAAGGGAGTTGACTTTTGGTCTTTGAGCATCGCAGACATATTCGACGGCCCCAACTTCTTTAAGATATTCCTTTTGAAGTTGTGCTCTCTGCTCCTTTTTCAAGTCATCATATAACGGTTCGTCTGAATTCAATAATCGGCGAAGACCCTGCACGATGAGCACCGATGATGGCAACTCCATTGCAGTCTGCAAAGCTCGCTCTCGAGATTCTGCAGTTACTCCGCTGGGCTGCTGGCGATAACCCTCACTGTTGGTTAGGCTTGACTGTCGTCGACGGTATCGTGACTCGTAAGTCCGCACCACATCACCATCAATAACTTCCTTGCGGCGATAGTGGCCTGTAATCGACGTGCAAGAGCCGTCGTTGGTGTTTTGCTCACGCGCTGGTGTCTTGGGTGGCGACAGCATACTTGCGTTCAGCGACAACAAGGTCTCACGTGGAGTATGAGACATGACCTCAAAATGACTTGGCAGAACCGACGACGGAAGCAGATGACGAGTGACAAATGCCTAGAGCGCTTTGACACCAAGGCAGTTGGCACATAGAGGAATAGGAAAGAGGAAAGGAAAGAGGTGCAGAGGTGGGAGGAGTGGGCTATAAGTAGGTTGACTGATGTGCCAGGCTTGGCACACTTCCCTTTCGGGCTGCAGGAGCGAGTCCTAACACTCCCCCGCCATTCACCCAGATCTTATTCTAACTGCTTCAGTTCTTGTATTCTCTCGATTTGGGATCTGAATTTCAATTAATCGTTTCACAAGCGTCCAGGAAGCTTTTGCGGCTCCGATCTCGCCACTGTTGGCCTAATACTGATTTTGAGGCCGCGCGAGGATGTCTGATCTGCAAGACCAGCCATAGAACACTTTCTGTCATCGAAACCCGGTGCCAAGCCACCTATTTTGATCAATGGACTCCAAATTGAATCCCTGATGGCTCTTCTTGAATCTGTATGCTGGTCATCGCTTGCTCCTGCCAATCAGCTTTCCGCATGGCTTGCGGAAAATGGGCTCGCATCACCTTGAAATCACCTCTGATCTTCTTCGACGATCTCCACACCTCTCTTTTGTGTGAAAAGAAGAATTCACGGGCTCAAGGACGGCCAGCATGGAATCTTATACATAATAGCCGTGGGAGACGTGCGCAACCTCTTCAGTGGCTCATCATGGGCCTATGTAGAATGTATCAACGGACAATATGAGCTTACTATCTATTCACATAAGATTTTTACACCGATAATAGACAATATTGAGGCTGTGTTCTTCTGCGCATGTGAGGTGATAGACTCCAGTCATGTGGAATGAGTACAACACGTGACCGTTTGTCTTCGGCTAGTCAGATCTGAGTACAATCCAAAATCGGGTTTCGGTCTTAACTTATATTACATCAAGCTATCATTGCCAATAAACGGCTGAGACGGCAGCTGGATATTTTGATTGTAGGCGAGGAAAGCTCAAAATATCTTGCTTTCCTGTCTTGGATGGTTTTCAATGCCCATGGAATCTAGTGGCTGGCAAAAAAGCTCGACGTACAATGACTCTCATGCTACTTTCGCATTGTTCTACATCGCAATGTATATGGCGATCTCTCGTTTTCGCCAGCTGTGGCTCATGCAATTCTACCATTTGAACTCACGCCATCAACCATAGAGATATAGGGTCATCGCTCCATCTTCCATTGGACATGAATTTACACATCTCGCCACACGCGCTTTCTGAGAACTGATGTGAACGCATGCCAGCTTGTTGGTGAAGACCTCAACCAACTTCGGAGTACGAAATGCAGTATCGACCTCTAAGGGCTTTCGAATGATAAAGCGTCCTTTTGCTAACTCGGTTTTCTCACCCAGCTCCACATCGCATGCTCATGATATTCTTCTGCACTTTGCTCATCTCGATCAGAACAACCTCATAGCCCATTCTGTTCACTTTGGCAGCTGCTTCACGAGTCTGGTCTGCTTGCCACGTCTGGTATTTCTCGTGCAAAGCAGTACCCTTCATCACCTCATTGACCATCGCCGAGACCAGGCTGTCGACCAATTTGAATGCCTGCTCTTCTTCTGGGCGATGTGCGTGATGCGCAAAGAACGCGCCTGCAGAGTGTTGAGCTTTGTTAAGGAACTCAAAGAATTGAACCGGGTGTTCTTTATCCTTCGGTGGAGTGATAAGAAACGACGTGGCTTCAAGAACTAGTTCGGCGAGGCGAAGAATTCTAGCGTTGTGGCCAGCTATGATGCCGCTGGTACTGGTTGGCAAGCTCTCGACGCGCCTGCGAAGTTGCTTCGCCTGCTCCATGACGTCGACGATCGCTGGGGAAACCGGGACTGTCGATGACAGCTGCAACGTTACCTCGTCAAGCCTACACAAGAAATCCTCTATGGGGTCGTCCGCCTTTCGCACACATTTGAGCGGCCTGTTTTCAGTCAGACCAGTCGACATACGGCGCTTGCGCAATGCTGGATCAGCAATTGCAAGCTCAGCCGCAACAGGCACGATGGTAATCCCCAGACGCGGCGGGACGGCGCTTTCCGACCTGCTGCCAATCGACCAAGAACACTCTGGTGCTTGCGGTAAGTGTGTTATCACTCCAAACTCGCCAGGGAAGGCAAACTCGATCTCTAAATTTGAAAGGATGTTCGTATGTCTGGCACCAAAAGCGGGACACGCGCTCTCGGCTGCGCCTGCACATGAACACTCCTGCATCAAGTTTCCATCCAGATCAAGTATGCACTCCAGCGGAGAATGGAGTTCTTTTTGGAACTCCTTCCCTGTCGCGCGTTTGTTCCCGGTTTCTGTGGTGTCAACTTCCATTGGCCCCGTGTAATCTTCTCGACGAGCTTGGCTTGAGGCATGTTGATGCCCTACAGAGCTGTTCGTCGATGGAAAATCAACAACAACATCGCGTAGCTTCCCTTTGTTCGCTGAATCTGAGGTCTCATCATCCTGCTTCAGTGACAGCTCAATTGCCAACCTGGTCTCTTCATCCAACTCATCCTCCCTGCTTATATCGTCATCTTTGATCTCATCCTTGGCTACGTCAGGCTGCAAAGACAGCTCCAATGCTCGTTTCAAATCTGCTTCGTCATCTTCATCCCGCTCATCAATTTTTTCACTAGCCTCGCATGTTTGAATTGATTCTCGAATGGCTTGCTCCAATAATAAAGCCATTTCCTGCTCGCGGACTTGGGCCTCAAGGAATTCTTCTGTAGTAGAAGATTCATGCTCCAAATGGTGTATCAGGTCCAGGAGCTCAGATATCTCTACAAGAGATATCGACATCTCGGTTTATGTCGATTTGTTGCCACCTGCGTCCCAAATCGCAAAGATTTGCAATCGAAGAAAACTAAGTGAAAATAAAGGTTCTGACAGTGCAGTTTTCTTGAGCAAAGTTGGCAATGGGCAGAGTAATTGGATCATTAAAATTACAAGGCGGAAGACTATTTAGTCGTGGGCTCATCCGCAGAAGGCAATCTTCTGTCTCAGCCTGATGTAATCCATACATCAAATTCCGGTGAACAGGCTCGTAGCGGCAGCGTCAATGACTGAGCTTTGTGAGTTTGCATCTTGAGCACCGCGCGTCAAATTTGCGCTGCAGCAACTGAGGCTGTCAAGTTTTCGACCGTGAATGAATTGTTGCTTAACATACCATCTCAGCAGGGACATGTTGGGTGAGGGCAACCGGTCAAGCGAGCCATCAGGCATCATCCATTGGATTGTCAGGGTCTCGAATAAATTGATGATCCAAATTGAAATGGTCGGCAACGAGGTCAACGAACAATCGAGTGCTTTACGATCCGCTCAGAATTAGGTATCATAGAGAGCTAAAAAGGTGCACGCGCTGTTATTATTATTCGACAGTTTAACCCATCGCGCAAGTCGGGTTATCCTTATCTCCTTGTGTCTAATTCAACTGGCTCACGCAGCGTCGGGGTTGCTGTGCCGTCTACCTCTACGAGATTTTTCGCATACCTTACTGTCTCCCGAGCCTGCATCTCTTGCGCAGGCATCTCCTGAACGTTACGAGCAGCCTTCACCCGCGACCTTCGACGATACAACAAGCCGGCTACTACAGCGATGAGACTCAAAACTATGACAGGTACAACCACGCCAATAGCTATCTTTGCGCCCGTCGATATACCATTGGTGTTGCCAGAAGCCGTGTTGTCACTGTTACTTGCAGAGCTTGGAGTGGAACTGCTAACCAATGTCGAAGTGGCAGCAGTTGCACTCGGTCCCGCCGTGGTCGATATTGAGCCAGACGACGAAGCGGTAGAGGAAGCTAGGTCTGAGCTTCTGTACCTAACCTGTATCGCCGATGCGTACAGCGATGCAGTGGGCGGGTAATACTGAGTTGATGTTGCTTGTGTGGGGTTTCCTGTTACGTATACGCTGATGGTCTCTGCGGTGTCGACGGTAAGGCATGCTCCAGGCCAGGGACCGGAGAACTGAAATTGACTACAGCAGATGTTCAGCATATGATGAGTTCTTTACTATAGAAGGCCCAAATGCACCTTGGACAACAATTTATACTCGTCTCTGCGCCATCATTCTCCGTGTATCCATGATAGCCTGACGGGCAAAACAATCCCGGAGAGTAGAACCCACTGCTCACATAACTTGACGGAAAACATTCTGGCGCGTCCAGGAGCTTCACCGCAGCGGAATTGTAATCTCGATAGAAAAAACTTACATCGAGACATGATGCAGGCGGAGTAAATGTTGTAGTGAGCGGCCCTAGAAAGGTTGCCATCTTCCAGCGACGGTCGTGCAAGCCACGTTACACCACGAGCTGTCGTGGAACGCTGGAGACCAGAGTAGAAAAGAGCTGATAGCCGTTGAGTGGAACATAAAGCGACCTTAAAGAAATTCTGACTGGGACGATAGGACCACGTCTGCAATCATCGCGAGCCTGAACGCATTTTTGGCGCTGCACTGCCCCTTGTACATGGTAAGCCCCCAAAGCGGAGGGAGAATTACAGGGGGGATTTCCTAAAACTCCACGGCCCCTTCTGTTTAGTGAAGAGCAAATAAAGGACTGACAGCAACTAAAGAGCCTATCCCCGTTCGTTGACGCCGGCGAACCGTGAGGTTTCTGTGCAGGGTTGTGCGGTTTCGTGACACAGTGCCTCGTTGACGACTTATCACAGCGACAAAACAGTCTGACAATGGCTTGGCGCACACGTGAGGATCTGCTTCATCGACGAGAAAACATAGGCAGTCCTCTTAAGATTATCGTGCATCTTTTGATGAAATTGAAGCAAAAAAAAAAAAAAAAAAAAATTCAATGAGGGCCATGGCGCATGGATTCGGATGGACTTGAGTCTAGTGCTGACCTGAATCAAGCCATTGGCGGAAGGTTTCCCTGCAAGTCTCTCAGACAACCCATGGTCACAATTTAGAAAACAGTGGTGCATATATCCAGGGCTTGTTGATAGGATGAAACCACTCGCAATCACTGAATACACCCCTCCTTTCCTAGTTGACCGTCGTCCAAGAAATGCTGCTAAACTCGAACGATGAAATGCCTGGCCCTCCTCCTGCCAAGGGTCCCTTCAACGAAGACCTTTGGAAGAACGAAGCACGATCCCATTTTGTGCATGCCGAACCGAAGAAGAGACGAAGTTAGGTTCGCGACCGGCGGTGTCGAGATGGCCTTTTTACACATTCGGCCCAAGGACCCGAGCGAGGCGCAGGCTGTAAAAGCAAGTGCTGGCTAGCTTGAATTCTGGTCGGACATCGTAGCTGATCAACATGTTGATCCCCCAATCCCTTTGCATTCCCGACCTTCCGCGACGTATACCCTTTTTTTTTTCTCTCGACCAACTGTCCCGCAGGCCTGAGAGGAGACGACATTCCAACAAAAGGAAAAAAAAAAAAAGAAACAAGCTTCCAAGTCGAAATACTTGCTCGCAAACTTGGTGTTCCAAACTACAAGCAGTTCGACATAATCTACCGAACCAAGCGTTTAACTTCACTCGCGACAAGTTTAGATGTTTTCTTTTTCTTTTTCTTTTTTTTAAAAAATAAAAAAGATGCATATAAAAATAGCAAAAGAAAAACATCTCACTTTCGACCTCGACCTCACACAGCTAGGAATTATTGTTGCCTTGAGCGACCGTGAACCTGATTGGGCTTGCGCTGAAAGCATGTTATGGTGCACTTGAACGGTGAAACGGGAGGAAGGAGCACTGGCAAGGTTGAAAACAATCATCTGGCCGTTGACATCCGAGTAAATTTGTCTAGTCTTCGACGACGAAGTTCGGGCTAGCTACTAGGTCCACGTTTGATCTCAACCTCCTCCTCAGACCGTGATTGAATCCTAGCTCCCGTGGTTCGTTCATAGCTGTACTGTACATACAATTCTATCTCGGAGGCGGCGGAGAAGCACGCATAACCGACCCACAATCTCAAAGAAAGGGATACACCAGCATCAGCTGTACAAACAGCACATTCCCACTCAGTCCCATCCTCAAGTCGGCCTCCCAGCGTCCGGTCCTCGTAGGCGACTGGAAAATTCCGACGAGGAAAGAAAGAGACAATAACGCTCGTTACCAGTCAGCACTGCCTCGCTCCGTCATGCCTCGCTCCCCAGCAGGGCATGACATTCCAAAGCCATCGACGTCGGCCACAATGGGTTCAGCCTCATTGTTTATATGAGGAAGAATGGCAGCCTAGAGGGCTGACAGAGGCAGAGTGAGCGGGGAAGGCGAATGAACGATCATACCCAATATGTCCGGCGCAATGCTCCAACCTGGCCAGTCAGTCGCGTTCGCGCGCATCACTGGTACTTAACATCTTGGGCTGGGTCCGAAGATACATCCGAGCCACAAGGCAGAAAAGCGGCGCAGTGGAGGGGAATCTACGAAAGAAAGACGCGAGAAGATGGAGATCGTCGGCAGGATGGAAAGGGTCTCGGTCCCGAGGACATACCGCCTGAATACCCCACTTGCGCAACCTATTTGCAGCGGAAGTTCCAGTGTGCACATTTCGTGTGAGACGATAATGATAAAGCCGTAAGATGATTTCGTTGAAACTTGTGAAGGATTTTGACACGGGCATCTGCCTCATCATTCAACATCAGTTCTCAACAAGAATGTGACACCAGGAACAACGCGGGGATATTCAACGCCAGATCGCAGTGCAAATTACATAGTAAAGAAATGCTAAAACGCAGCAATCAAACACTCGATAAACCAAAAAAGGCTCCAGTTTCGGCATGCATGAGGAGTGTGCGAGGCACATTCGACTCGGCATGTCCATCCTCGAGGAGCAGGGGAGGTGCATCAAACTCAAGAGGTTGGATGGGACCTCAATAAACCAAGATACGTAACCAGAAGCAATTACGGGTCTCGGCAGGCTGAAACGCAGAAGTCGCGGCTTTGTAGACAACAGCGCCATCACGCCGGAGCGGAGGGAAGGTCAGGCAAGCCATATGCGGCCCGCTTTCAGCAAATACAGAGTCGATCAGATAAATCCGTTCTTCTCGTTCGAAAATCTTGAGGGTGATTGATCTCGTCCAGTCAGATTGCGAGAGAAGGGCCAGCCGCCAGGGGAATGCTTCTCGTCAATTACGTCGTCATCGTTACTGCTACGTGGGAATTCGTGGTGACGTAGCGTGTACCCGTTGGTGCTGACATCTGGATTGGGTACGTACGGTGGAGCCGCACTCTCGGGGCGAAAGTTCTTCATTTCATGATTGGCAGGTACGGTGAAGCTTTCAGTGTTGTACTCGTTGCCAGATTCTCCTCGTACTTTGTCGCGACCGTTCATGCGAACAAAGGTAGTCATCAAACCGATGAGGACAAGGATCAACCAGACAACGAGCAACATGGTTGAGATGATCGCTTCCTGTCGGATGGCTTGTTCAATGGTATCTGTGACTTTTGTTACAGCACCTGATATAGCGTCTTTTGATGTGCCTGTTGGATCGGCAAGGAGGTTGTCGTCGGCAGAGCTGTCAGTCTTCGCTGCCAAAGTTTGGAGTGAGAGCGTGTCATTGTCAAGTAGCGGGAAATTGATGTGAGCATTGTCTTGAACCCACGTCAAACCCTTCTGAACTCCCTCCACTTTCAAGCCAATTAGGCAGTTGAACACCTCCTTGACAGGTGTGTACAGCGGGGTGCCACCAAAGGTTTGGTTCAACACATTCATGGTCTCGTCAATGAATTTGTTGAGAGTGTCATTGACAGCGGTAGTGCTTGTGTTGACCCATCCGAACAGATTGTCGTTCAATTTGGCGTTCTCTGCAATGATAACAGCATTGGTGCCATTTGCCCAGGCCATGGAAGCATTGTCCATCTTTTGGATTACCGCACCGGTGAAGTTGGCCACCTGATTGGTCAAGTTGGGAACCTCCTTCTTGATGGCGGAAAGCATGATGTATTGGCAGAGACAGGCGAAAAGGCCAGCGACTGCAAGTGAGAGGAGAAACAGCGCCGGGAGCGATGTGCAGTAGGCAACAAACCACCGCGCCAGAATTTGCTTGCGTGGTGATCTGAATTTCCCGGCAACCCACTGACCGATGCGTGAAGTTAATGGACGCGATGCCATGTACACGGCGTCCATCGGGTCAGTCTGAGAGTTGTGTATGCGTACTGCTCGCTCGGTCAATCGGCGATAGCGCATGATCTCCCACCACGCCATGGGGGCGCACACGAGTATGGCAGCGACGGTGAGCACGCCAATGAATATTTTCTTGGCTGTATGGGCGATGGTGACAAGGCTGTCGAAGAAGTCGTTGATGCCATTGTTGTCGGAGCAGAAGTTGAGCGTCTCCTTCTGGGGCACCGGCAACACGGATTGATTGAATGTGTAGTTACCGATTTCTTGAGCAACGATCTTCTTGAGCTCTTCAAATGGCAGGCGTATGACGCTCTCGGTCGCGTTCTTGACATCGTCGAAAGTGGGCAACGAATTGTTGAGTTTTTGCAGGTCGGAGAACAAGCTGTCGGGAAGGGTTAAGTTCTTGAGTTCATCGATCTGCTTGGTGAAGTCCACTTTCGGAGCTTGAGACCCAAGCAAGGTGTTGATACCACTGACAAGACTATTGATGCTGTCCTGGACAGTCTTGGTGGCGTCCGAAATCTCGTTGCCTATCGCGCTAGTCATGTTGTTGAGGTCGTTCTGTGCTGATTCGATAGCGCCAATGACTGCCGACAAGCTGCCGGTGACGGCGAATGTGATTAAACAAAGGTACGTATTTGTCATCATGCCAATGAAGAAGACAACTAGTTCCTCGACGCCGGTGAGGGTGAGGCTGACCATGTCCTCCATGCCATTGACAGCTTTGGTGATTCCCTTTGCTGTCATCGAGTTGACGCCCTGTGACATGTAGTGAGGCAAGGAAGCCATGGTGCTCCCCACAGATTCGACGCTTGTGCAGGCGGAAAGAGCCTCACGTCGGGCAGAAGATAGGCTGTTGTCAGTGCTCGCAATCATCAAGAGTACGCGAACGAGAACAAGAAGTAGAAGAACGGTCCATCGATTGATCCATATCTGCGAGAGCCTAGCTTGCAGGCCAAGGTATGGTGTGAGGTATGGAGTTTGGTTTGGTGTAGGCTGCGGTGCAGCTGCGTTGGCGTAGTAGTCTCGCATCTCATGATCGCCAGCGGAGTGAGAAGGAGGCACAGCCGGAATGGTTTGCTGTCGGCTCTCCGAGAAAGACATGTTGAAGTGGTAGCAGTCGAACTCGTTGTGGTGCTTAACGAAGTATTAGCCAGCCTGCCGAACACCTTTTGGAGGCAGATTTTCTAAAGGTGGAAGAAGGAAAGGAAGAGGCACACGACCGGGCCAGCAAGTCGTGCTATTACAACGATTATATTGTTGAACAGCAAGCAGGATGTGACTAGGAAAAACCACAAAGACGATGCGGGTGACCAGCAGGCGCAAGCCTGAATAGACAAGAGTGACATGCGATGGAAAGATATGTGAACAATGGACAGACACATCAACCCAATGCCGCAGTCTTTTTATTCAGCCTTGCGGGTCAAGCACCGTCGTCACGTCGAGCGCAAAGCCTCGACGAGCCAGTCCAATCAGAGGCCGGGAAGCGCCAAGACGTGCTGCAAGAGCCGCCAAACTTACCAGACGAGCGTGCAGGACCTGTCATGCGGCCCCAGATCCAATCTTGAAACGCTGGGTGGCCGCTGTGGCCACAACGATTTCGTCGCCAGCCAGTCGTCCAAGCATGGCGCTATTTTGGATCCATCGTGAGGCTCCTCAGTCGGCGTGCCGGGGGAGGCGCCCAAGTTCAAAAGGACTCGCGGTAGCCAGTCGTCACTCTTCGGCTGCCAACGGGACAGTCTCGAGCTGTTACGGGTCTTCCGGAAGAGGTTGGGCGTCTTGGGAAGATGATACAGTGCCACGACGCCGTGCTGGTTGAAAGTCCTCTTCCGGCGGCACACCGCGACGAAGAAGACGAGCCTGCCGGTGAGACGCTTGGAGAGGGAGAAAAAGGCCTCACCGGCAGGCAACCGATCCGCTGCTCGGTGGAATCGAACTTGACGGGTCGCGGGGATCTCGTCGTCGATGGTGCCCAGACAAACAGAAGACTGTCAATTTCGGCCACGGGGGTTGCGGGGTGGTCGTCGTTATGTACGTTGAGCGCGTGGCTCATGAGCTGCGCCTGGGGACCAGGATTCATACCTTGATTCTTGCACGTTCTCCGACGTCATCACCACTTCGCACGACCCGTCCGCAGCTTCACAACTTCCAAACTTCACATGATGGGAATTCTCATCGCTCGCCAGGTGCATAGCGTAGTCAAGTCATCGGAGTACATTTGCGTGCATTAACTGGACGCGTTTATTGTCGTTGTTGTTGTTGTTGTTGTTGTTGGACAAAGAACAAACACATGGACACCTCAGCAGACGCCTGGTCCGCTTCTGGACGTTCGTGCTTCACCAATCACCACGCGAGAATATCACGGCGGTAAACGTGGTACAAAGTCTCTGGAATTGATCCAAGCCAGTCACGCAACGTCGGATGACTGTGCTTGCACGTAGCTACAACCTTCCTGTCGCAAAGGTGTAACAATTCGAAGTCACGTGAGAGAAGCATGGTTATCATCTTACGTGGAAGAATCTATACCCTGCACCAGCTAGGCTAAGCTCGCTAACTAGAGACTGAAGTTCTGTATACCAAAGACCAAAGATTTCGCATGTGTAATCTCAATAAGGTTATTTCCCGGCTCGCTTTTAACGTGGCAATGTTGGTGGCTTCATCGTCGTCCATCCCCATTTGACGATCGCGACTGTTGTCCGATGCCGACAAGCCTGCATCTAGAATCCAACTCCATCACAGCTCCGACATTCAAATGCCAAGCGCTGACTGACTATTGAGGTCAGCCTCGCCGATCGGAATTGTGATACCGCATCTGCTGCCTTGCTCTAAGCCACCACCGTCGTTCAAGGTTCCAGTATTCTTCCCGTCACCATTGGCCAGGCCGTTCCAGAGGAACTGCACGCAACAGTTGTTCGCTATCGAGGACTCAACTTCGATGAGCGGGTTGTTCAAGGGCAGTGCGCAGGATGTGTCGAGACAAGCACCGACTGATAGGTGAACCGTTAACCAGTCACGCGAGATGCAATCAGGCTGAACTACGGTCAACTCTCGGAAGAGCAAGTCCAGCCCAGAGTTAAATATGGTGCAGACTTCCAGCACGCATGTCGGTCTGAGGCTTTGCGGGATCACGACAGGGTGCTGCTTAGACTCGAAGTTCTTTTCGCTTGTAATCCACGTCCGGGTCCATGCAGCTCCGCTGCGAAACGCTTGTTAGCGCGCTTCTTCAGTCATGGCCCTAATTCCACGGCAGCCAGCTATGCAAGACCAAATTTATGAGCTCGAACTGGTTGCCGACGATAATCTAGCCTGGTACAGGTATGTGGACACTTGGGACTTTGACAATCAAAGTACTCGAACGATGGAAACGCACAGCGCTACGCACAAGTCGGCTTGCTTGGCACCAGGGTCCCATTCCGCCCAGGAAATCGAGGCAGAAGCGACTTTACACCTAACTGCTGGCATTTGGATGCAGTTGAACATACTTGAAAGAGACGCTTCGATGGTTGCCTCCAAGCGGCCGTCCACGCATGAACGTCAGGTTTCTACAAGATCAAGGAACTGTCTCCCCGTTGTGCTATCCGAAATAGAGAGACTGGAGTGGCTCGTATCAGAGTTAGCAAGAGAAGGTCCGTCTGGATACGACATAAGTCGCCCTTTGTTTCTCGCCGATTGCAAGACAGTAATTTTGGATCTCGAAGACGACTATCCAAAGTATGCGCCGGACGAACACTGCAAAGCTTTCGAGCGGGTAAATAGGTTGATGTTACAATATCACGATGTCGTCGATCCGTTCCTTAGTTGCTCGATCTGCTTGGAGGCAATTCGAAGTAGCAAGTTTCCAAAACGTGTCACTGCAACTTGTCAACACGCCGTTAGTACATGCTTCAGCTGCTTGGAGAACTGGATTGCCGCTTCGTTGGAGGCACGGGGTTTCGCACAGTTGAAGTGTTTGGAGTGCAATGCAGTCCTGAATGCAGACGACGTCCGGACGATTGCCTCGCAAGAAATCTTCCAGCGGTACGTAACTAGTAACTGTAGCACATGTGTCCCTATCAGGGACAGGAGATGTGCGTGCGAGACTGACCTGTTTTGCAGGTTCGACGAACTCTCCCTGCGGCATGCACTGCATGACATGCCCGAGTTCTTCTTTTGCTTGAATCCAAAATGCAAGTCCGGCCAGCTTCACTACGGAGGTGCAAAACTCGAATGTCATGTGTGCAAGAATCAGATATGTGCAAATCACGGAGTGGCGTGGCATGAAGGAGAGACGTGTACCGAATACGACGCAAGGCGGATCGAAGCCCACAAACAGTACGAGGCCACGGAGTGTCTCAAGGTCAAGATTGCACGAGAGTGTCCTACTTGCGCAACTCCAATTGAGAAAAACGGCGGCTGTACTCATATGAACTGTTTGTGGACCCCCTCGTTTATGCTGGCAGTCGCTGATATCGCCGCAGGTTGGAAATGTGACGCACACTTTTCGTGGGATGACGCAACAACGTATCATCCCAAGGCTTTCATTTGGGATCGTGATCAAGAGAAGCTGAGCGAAAGCTTAACAGAGAAGCGGAAAAAGGTGCTGGTCGTGCGATGGTTCAAGAAGGCGCTCGCGCGGCGAAGGAAGGCAGTCAAATCCAATGAAGTTGAGATCGCTCCTCCCCATTCGCTTGAGAACGGCTGCTTTCATTGATGCAATAAGACATGCTCACATCCAAGCGAAGAGGTGATGAGATACGGATTATTTCCATCAGATGTATCCGTTAAATGATCCTGTGCTAGGTAGTCTATCAGCAATATAAGAAGCAAAGCATGTAGAATCCGAACGAAAATTAGGAGTGACGACTGTCAATGCCACATCAATGTATCTGTTTGGATCTGTGATTATACTGGAAGATGATGACACCGAATCGATGGGGCAACCAGAGTCTGTAAGGGCACGATCGGAGATGGCTGTCGCGCTGAAGAAATGACACCGATCTATCATGGCACTGGTGAATAATGATCAATCGCAAAGACGCGTACTATATGGTGATGAACAGAAACCTTATTTTACGAAAGATTGCACGTTAATGTGCAAGACGTTTTCAAAAGTCAGAATCGCTGATTCTACAGCGGTCCAACTGTCCCCAAGTGCAGCGCCGATCGAGCGACAGGAAAAAGGGATACCGTTGCGGCGTGCCACCAAGTAATCCTAAGGGAGAAAAAAAGTTTAAAGGATTTCGAGCAAATTTTGTTACCTCCGCGCAGACGCTCAAATTGTGCTAGGAGATCTCATCAATTGCATAATGGAGGGGGGCCACGGAGGGAGAAAACACGGCAAGGACAGACGCAAAGGCTTCGGTTCAAAGGCAGGCGGGAGACAGTGGCGGATTCTGTCTCCTATATCAGTCTTTCGACAACCAAATTTGGACAGGCTATTAGGTACAGCTTGGTGCCTGTCGCTACTGCTTTTGACCAGCGTGTGGCAGGAAGCCGAGTCAAGCTCAAGGGGCGCGCGCCGTTGGCGAGCTCCTCCTATGAATAGTACTTTCCTGAACCGAAGGGCGGGCAAGACAGTCGGCCCGTGGGATAGGATCAGTTCTCCAATTTCCGGCATGTCAGGGTGGGCCTCTAGACTTTGATAAGGGAATTCGGGCATCCGCAAAACTAATCGATTGAG
This sequence comes from Verruconis gallopava, assembly GCF_000836295.1. NCBI lineage: Eukaryota > Fungi > Ascomycota > Dothideomycetes > Venturiales > Sympoventuriaceae > Verruconis > Verruconis gallopava. Next base: position 151,237 of record NW_015622165.1, on the reverse strand, counting down.
AGTCGCACCCGCAAAAGACGTGAGCCGAAGAGGAGAGCGCGTTTTGGCCGACACGGGAACCGCCATCGCGAAGGTGAGACGGATAATTTCCGTCTGGTAATTTGGACCCAAGATGAACACATAGCAGCAACAGACTCCAATTGGACCAGCGTCCCAGGTCTAGAAGCGCTACCAGCTGTCGATCCCCAGCATGAGTATTCGCCTTCTCCTCACGCTTTTGCGAGATCTCATTCTCCACCGAGCGTCTCGCCGCACGTGCTCGCGCCCGTATTTGGAGCGCCGCAGTCAAGATCTCCGTTGCTTATACTGGACTTGGCAAGGACGTGTGGTAAGCCAGATCTTGGCAGCATCTTCAATCAACACAACGGTTGCATTGTGGCGAGAGTAGCGAAATGAGTCTGGCGCTTATTAGCCAAGGCCGTACCACCTTGCCCGCGCACCCTGGCAGAAATAGAGCAGTGTAAACGATGTGCTTTGGAGAATGCTTGCATGATCTCCTGTCAAAATGAGCACAAGCGTGGCACCGCAATAACAATGCGGAAACACTGCAATCGATCGAGGAAGGCAACGGTCGAAAGCGGAGGCAGGACGCGGCAAACACTGAAGCCACACAGCGACGACGCACGCCTTCTGCGCAACGGATGAAATGAAACAGTCGAACACGAAAATGGCAGCAGAGGGCAAATGATGCCGGGGCGTGGGCGTTGTCCCCCAATGGCGTGGTTACCACCGAGCATGGGCTGGCCACCCCCTACGCTATTCCCCTTTGCGCCGGGTGCGGGCTTGGCATGTCAAATGAAGACTCAGGCTCTGCTCGCCGCACTTGGGCACGGCGCTCTCCCCACACGGCGCCGGCGTCGTTGTTTGGGCGCGCAAAATGACGGCCATTGTCGCCCACGCTTCTCTGGCCCATCGCGCGAGCCAGGCGTGCTCCGTGATCTCCTACGAGCGCTCGTCCTGCGCATGTCGCAGCCAATGCGCTCATGAGGATTGCTGCTCATTCCCGCCGGTCATCTCCTGGGACAAGGCCGGCGGAGCGCCACGCCGCACCAGCGCCCATGATGCCCCCGACCGGATTGGCCCGGGCATGCTGCCCTCTTGCTGTTCCTGCATTAGCCTGCGCACAATACGGCAGCGGGCAATGTCCCGGGCGTGGAGAATGGCTTCACGGCTTGCTGAGACCCACCCAGGCCAATTCAGTCTCCTGAACGCACTGGTGCACGCCCGCGCTACCAAGCTTGTAATCTCCCACCATGTAAATAAGAGCCCCATCCAGCCCGATCTTCCTCTTCCCTTCCTCACCAAGTTCTACAAGCTCCAGCAAGCACTGTACAGACTCACTTGACTTCGGTCGTCCACTCGTTGAAACCCAACCACCTACGTTCTTTACACTCACCTAATACTTAATTTTCACCGCGCTTTTTCAATCAAAATGCGTTTCACTCCAGTTATCTTCGCCAGCGTTGCCGCTGCCTCCGTCTACTACGGCGAGGCCCCATCCAGCAGCGCCCCGGCCTCTTCTTCCTCCCCAGCCTGGCCTGAGGTTACCTCTTCTTCCCCAGCTGGTTACTGGCCAAAGCCAAGCTCGACCTCTTCCAGCAGCTCTTCCACCACCCCGAAGGCCTGGAAGACCACCACTCTCTACGAGACCGAGTGCTGGACCGTTACCTCTTCCAGCTCCACCAAGGTCTGGACCTCCGTCAAGGCTATCCCAACCGTCTGCGAGGAAGAGGAAGAATGGCCAGTCTCATCCAGCAAGTCCACCCCTGCCGCTCCCGTTGCAACTGGCACATGGAGTGTCCCCTACTGCGAGGCTTATACTGAGACCTGCACTGTCACAGTGACTGCCTCCTCGACTCCGGCTACCTGGGCTGCTCCTGTTAAGCCAACCACCCCCGCTGCTCCTGTCTACAGCTCCGTTGGCGGCTCCTGGCCAGCTGGTGCTGCCAAGCCATCTGGCACTGGGTAAGTTCTCCGGTTCGATCTTGCCGAAGCACGCGCTAACGAATTCCCACAGCAGCTGGACCAGCCCGTACGCTGCTCAGTTCACTGGTGCCGCCTCTGCCCAGAAGGCTGGTGCTCTCCTCGCTGGCGCTGGTGCCGTTGCTGCCATGCTCTTGTAAATGCCACATTGTCAATTGTCCTGTTTTACCCTAGCCTGATCACTTCATGATCACGTTTTCAGGCCATGGCATTGCATGAGATACACCGGGGTCTGTTCCATTTGTCAAATCTTGGTTGTAGATACTTATAATGGGGTCGAGATGGAGAACAGTTGTCTTTGGAGAATTGAAGCCGTTGATTGAAAATTACTTTCTCCTGTGCCACAATGTCAACTCGCGTGGTTCCTGCATTGGCAATTCAATGTCGCATGTTTCGACATTAGTTGACAACGCTTTTAAATCCACTGAATTTTTGAAATCATGCTGTTCGATGACTAGAAAATCGGTGAATACACGAGTCAATGAAATTCAATGTTTTTGGCCTGATCGAACTCATTGAACTCCATTCACAACTGTTCCCGTGTCGGTGGTTCGCTTCTTTGAATGTTTCTTGCCAAGCATTCGGAAATACGTTTCTTCGGTTCCCAAGAGTGGTCGTTAGAGCCTTTATGTTTGCCAGTAGACATCGTGTGGTTTTCTTGCGTGTGAAAGCAATAGTATGACCTGTGCGTTTGGAGTACAGCGTATGTCTAAAGCTGAATGCGTTGGCTTTTCCGTGACATGTAGCTATAGAGCAGATTTCGATTTAGGAGTCAGTTTACATGTGTTTTGTCTTTAGTAAATGAGGCTTAATCGCTTATCATTTGAACTCATCTTTCATCTTGCCATCGAGCGAAGGCATAGTCTGGCTTCGAGAAAGTTCAGAGCAGGTTTTGCTTTGTTGATTCTGGTTTGTGGCTGCTTTCCATGTCAGGACGACTACATAGTTATGCACTTCACGCGTAGCAACGCGCTTTCCTTGTGTAGCAACAGTTACCGATCTACTAAGAATCTATCGCGCTGCTAGGCTTTGACAGCTACAACAAGAATTCGAGCCCTTTGCAGCAGACTCCTTAGACGACACGATGCCTATTTGTCGTGGAATTTCGGTAACTATCCTCACTCCATTTGCCTTGGACGGATTACCAGAAACAGTCGTCCATACTCGAACGCTCTCTAAATCCGCAGAAGATGACGGCAAGTTCGCGTCTGTCTTCATTCCAGCTCATGCACAGTCTCTTTTTTGGTTATCATACTCCGTCGAAGCACCAAGTCATGACGCCTTCCTTGTATTTTCACTTTTCATCCAAAGCCACCATATAGTCACATGGTCCTGCGACGCAGACGAAGATTGGAGAGGAAAGGTTCAGTTTACACTTTTCAAAAAGGATGTCAACGATGTGGTTGGTGGTGCAGGCATGGAGAAACGAGTATTCCAGTTCGGAGACGTTCTCCCAGCACATGATGAGGAACGTTGTATTGAAGTGAGAGTATGTCGGGCAAATAAAAAATTACGGATTCCTAGGCAACTGGGAGACAACACGAGTATATGTGTGGGTTCCAGTTTTCAGTACGTATATCTAGTCCCTCTGGAGGTTCAGCCCGAGCTGACTATCCTGAAGACTGTCAGAAGCTGGCAAGACAAAGCGTGCACATCCACGAAAGTTCTACGCCTTTGGCTTACTCGATCCTAAGGATGATCCATATGCTACATTCCGATTCTATTGTCGTACCGATAGTAGGCTCAACATATTAGCCGCGTAGAACGTTGCTAATGAGCAGGTAGAAGAGATTGCTACACTCAATAGCTGCGTGAGCCAGATGGAAGACCGTAAAGTCTTAACTGCACCCTCTGCTAAATCCTTAGTTAAAAATAGCCCTTCTGGCCAGCTTATTATGTCAGAAGGTAATGAATCCATCCATATACCGCGTAAGGTCCATCAAAGAGTCGGTTATGAGGGAGCGTCGTCGCAGCTTTTGCACGCTCCCTGCATGCCGACACTGCCAAATACTACGTTGCCCGCTACTACACGTCGCACTGACATCAAAACACGTCTGTCTATACCTCCATCAACAATTTTGCGTCCACTATTTGAGCACGGCCCTTTGCCAGCGTCACCTAGAAAATCACGGTGCCAGGGCACTGACCCCAAATTCGATCAGAAATCTGGACAAGCGAGCAAGGAAAATATGGGAGGAAAAGTACGGTGGTTTCTACAGGGCACAAAGATGCGGAAGGGCTATTCGGATACTGCTGCAACGGCGTATCAATTTCGTAGCTAGGTCACAGACGCGCAGAACAAGAACTGCTGAGTCTTCAGAAATATGTTGAGAAAGTCTACAAAGACTCAGACTTTGTGTGAATGCTACCATGAGAATTGACTGCATGGAGTATCCGTCGTGCTGGTCCTGTAACTTTCATCAGCGTTCGCATGACGTCCTGAAGAGTGACGTTCATCACATATATAGAGCATGATGAATTCGAGCGGCATGATCTCCGGGCTTGCTGAAAATGACTTGTCATCTGAGTTTAAATTCCTCTGTACTTCTCCGACCTGTCGCGGATTGCTGAACAGTCCGTAATTTATTGAATCTCATTGTCATTAGACAATAGGCATACCGTTGATTTGGATCCCGTCCTTTCCAGGGATAGCCACGCAAATCATTCAGCGAGGAAATCTCGGCTCCAGCCGGACGAAATAAAGAAAGCCTGGCGTACGGGACAACAATCAGCAAGTCACGAACAGGATCGCTTACACTTAATATTTAGTCGGCCGAATGTTACAAACCAATCATGAAGCGGAAAATATGTTTTTTCCACTGTCTTTGTCGACCTTGGTCACTGCTTGTCATGCCTCAAATATAAGATGAAGCAAGCCATTGACTCGCCCTTCTCGGCACCTTCGGTGACACCGCTGCACATTGGAACATAATGCTCTGCGTGCGGAAGCTGTCTAAGGGTTTTCATAGATATGGATTCTGCAACTCGATAGCATTCGAACGCATAAATACTACCTCGATATGATTTCTTTGATGTGGCAAGCAGCGGCCTCCCCTTTCGAAGAAATATTGACCTATGAATCCAGCATATATCCTGCGTTATACCCTCAGTATTGTGCTTTGTATCATCATTGTGTGAAGTTTCACGTCGCGGTGTAATTTTGCTCTAGTCAACGCACGTATTACGACGACTGGGCATTTTCATCAAGTGTTGGGCATACGTCACGCTCCTTTTCCCTTACGGAGAGTTAAGTTGTTGAACATTGTACATCTCAAAATCAATGCAGACATATCAGACTTGATGTCCGAGCAAGCACAGAGCGTTATGCTCACACGAGCCATCGGAAAATTCGTATCAGATAATGACTGTATCGAAGCAGCTTGTGGGATTGCGTCTGCAACTCGCGACTTAAAGCCGCTCTACGAAAGTAATCGGCTGTAGGATAGATACAATGTTTGTACGGGAAATGATGTCAAGTCACGTTCAGCAGTACCGCATACGGATGAAGATGTTTCCGACCCTGTTATATGCAACTAACCAGACGGGGGGTTCTCGTGGGTGGGTTTTCTGCGTTCTACAATCAGCATAGCCTGACGCGCGTTCAAACTCGATCATACTTCAGTCGAAGCTTCCAATTGCATTTATTCGCGCGGATAACTTTTGAACGCGTGTACGCATATCTGACAGCCCCTCTTGAGTAACAATGAAATCCTATCAAGCGAGCAGGATAGTCCTGGAGTGTTGGCTTCTCGCCCGGAATAGCGGAAAGCTAAGCCCCCAGAAAGTAATTATGATGCCTAAATAAGCCTCCAGAGGATGGGCAGAACACTCGTATTGCTCGGTGTCCCTGGAGAACAAGCACCCTGGCGATGATAAGACGAATATATAGGTCCAGCATGTTGAGCTCTAGTCTCTGCTTGATCCTTTCCGTAGCTTTCAGTCGAGTTTATAAGCCTCTAGCTTTCGACACCAACTGAACAGAATGACCGCGTTCGACCACATGGACCAGGAGGAGACACCACTCCTTCGTTCCCCGCGTGTCCCAAAAGTCTCCGATGAATTCAACACGCCAAAAGGCGGTCGTAGGTCCGAAAAAACTATCGTGGCAATGCTTTTCCTTGCCATAATTACGGTTTGTACCGGCGAGGAATTGATTCAATCGGCCAAAACGCGAGTGCTTGAATCGATCATCTGCCGGCGGTACTACACGGTGCATGATCCTTCGCTCATTGGCTCTGATGGCGGTGACGGTGTTGCGGAGCGGCACTGCAAGAATCACGTCGTCCAGGGTGACGTCGCAATGCTAAAAGGCTGGTTGACCACAATTGAATCATGCGTGGTGCTTCTCGTTGGCGTTCCTTGGGGATACGCAGCCGACCTGTGGGGTCGGAAACCAATCTTGATCATCTGGATCACGGGCGTGGCCTTGAGAGCGGCTTGGATACAACTGGTATGCTTCTTCTGGCAGACGTTCCCCATCCAGGCAATATGGGGGGCTGCCGCCTTCGCCCTCATAGGAGGAGGACACGCGATGACCAGTGCCTTGCTCTTCACTCTTGTGACGGACGTGATTCCTGAAGAGAGGAGAGCCTCGCGGTTCTTCCAGATATCTGGTTCGGCAAATGTCACAAAGGTTGTTGTGCCATTAATATCCGCGGAGCTTATGAAAGTAAGCCCTTGGTTGCCTATGCTGCTTGGTCTGGCTCTCCTGCTCCTGGCCGTTCCACAAGCACTCATCCTTCCTGAGACCAAGGACTACCTTACGGAAGCAGTGCCGACCACAAGCGGATCAGTGTCGGAAACATCGTCGACATGCTGTTCATCGTCACTCGCCTCATGGTCCCAAATTAAGCGAGCTGGTGAAGACGTGGTAGCATTCCTCGCGGCGGATACGCGCTTGTTGCTTCTCGTACCAGCCTTCCTCATGCACATGCTAGTGATGAACAAGGACATAACCCTTCAGTATATCTCCACGCGGTACTCACTCACGCTCGCTGATGCAACATTCATTCTCACCCTCCGCTCGGGACTGGTTCTGTCTCTTATGCTCGTCTTATACCCGGCGCTCAGCCATTTTCTTCGGATAAGATTGGGAATGCATTCTCAACGCATCGATTTGCTCATGGCCAGGTGCTGTGTGGTCTCCGCGGGCTTCGGCTTCTTCATGATTGCGTTCGCCTACTCGCTGCCTATGCTGCTCTCTTCGATGGTTGTCAACACGCTTGGTTCGGGTCTTCACCTTTACCTGCGTAGTGTAGCCACAAGTTTGGTGGAGTTACATCAGATGGCACGTTTGATGACGTTTATGAGCTGGATTGATACCATAGGCCTCATGATTGCGAGCCCTTTCATTGCGTGGTTATTTGAACGTGGCATAGAAGTTGGTGGTTTATTAACGGGTCTACCTTTTCTATTCTGCTCAGCTATGTATACAATAATTGCCATTCTTATCGCTATGGTCTCCCCGAAGTGCCAATAAGTCGCTCTGGAGCGCGTAGAGTGCGTGAATTATTTAAGATATAGCATATATCAGCTACAAATAACGCAAAACCAAGTGAAACGCGAACTAGGTCAGAATATGATTGGGAAAAACTCAATTTTGATTTGTTTCTTCAATCTAATGCCTCAGGGTGCGGTGCCAGCTCGGAATTCGAACTTCGGCACCCATCAGGGATGTGTATCAACAAAAGCACAAAAGCTGCCATGACAGCCTTCGATCAGACCATCGCCTTCTGCAATGGAAAGGCGCAGAACGCTATGCCACCTCCTGACTCGTTTAAACCGCTCACAATGCCCCATCGTCACTTCATTCATGCCTAAGCTAGGCCTGTACATAGCCTTAGATTACTCGTTTCGTCGTGCCCATCTATGCGGTGATTGATTTGTGCGCTTCGTTCAGAAGGTCTCCTCCTCCGCAAGCTCACCCTCAACCTCGGCGGGGATCTCAAAGCCTTCCTGCACACTAGGTCAATATCGAACATCCATGGTTGAACATACAAGATCACGCGTACCTCTGTTGAGTACAAGATAGTCTGAATCTGCTTGAGAATGCCATCCTCGTCTTTCTCCAGCTCAGGATCTGCCTCCATAGCCTGTTGAATCAAAAGCTCAATATCTCTTAGCTTACTGAAATAGAAGTCCCGTTCCCTCTCTAGGCCCGCGACTGTTTCCTTGAGTGCGTTGTTCTCTGCTGTGAGTGCGGCCGAAGCTGCGCCTCCACCCGTATTTGGTGTCCTCGTACGCGGTGCCGTACCAGCAGCCGGCCTTCTGGCTCCTCCACTGCCAATCGGAGCTGGGGGCCCGCCCTGGCCTTTCCTTCGCGCAAGCGCGTCGTACTCACCACCTGGGTAGTACTTGTCCCAATAGCGCTTGGTGAACTGAAGGAAGTCGAGGTTGTCCTGCATCTTGCACTTGACGAGCGCTTCGACGGGCACGGTACGGTCGATGTGGTGCTTCGTGAATGTATCTGTGCCATGCGAGTTGGTATTGCACTACTTGCGTGGACACGGGGCGTTTGCTCTCTTACTCTGCAGGATCTTGAAGTTCTGTATGTACGCATATTCGGTGTTGACGTTGAACTTCACTCTTGACATAGGTACATCGACTTGCGTGCGGTCAGCTTTTGTACGGCAGAAGCGATCGGACAGGAGCGGCACTCACGGAATATGCTGTCGAAAATTTGGCAGAATGCAGCACTGCCAGAGGTAAGAAACACAGTCAGCTATAGCCCCTCCAATATGTGTGCGGTAGCGGAGCATGGCGACAGAAGTTCGCATACCCGGTGCCGAACCTATAATGTACGTTAAAAAACTGATTACTCGGACGGAGGACATGCGCGTACTGTTCGACCTTGGTAATGTTCAGCTGGAGCAGGTTGTTTGCCCAAGCGAGCAATTCCTGCCTAGATTCGCTCATGGTGTAAACACAAGAATAAACGTCGCCGGGCAGGGAACGATAGATGCGAGTGCGTCGTGGTCGTTAAAAGATAGAACTTGCTGGAAATACGGCGGTCCAGAGAAGAGGTTTTGGAAGCGCTCCGCGCGATATGTATGTTCCGTGGTTGCTAGGGAGTGCTTTTTGCGTCGCTGGGCGGGATGATCGAAATTGAGGACAAGGCGTGACTGCCGAATTAGGCGTCGTCAGAGCGAGCGCTCCTCATTACCGTATGGACCCCCCACATTCGTCACGTCTTTCGGCCACGCCAGTGTCCTCACAGTTGTGCATCAGCACAAAAATCTCCGATCACGCTGAAACTCCGCGCACAGCATCGTTCTACCTCACGACCAGATACTGAGATCTCGGGTTCGGATGTCGGCAGTCCACGGGCATCCTCAGCTTCGACTTCGACTTCCCCCACCGTCTCGACTGATACGAAATGGTGGTATGACTATGCATTAATTGACGTGTACATTTAAGTCGGTGTCGTACTCTAACTACAGAGATTGGACCTTTTAGCCAGTTCCTCGATGGTATATCCCCGTCATCGAAATCCGTGCGCCATTCACTTCCAAAATGTGGCCGTCATCAAACGGCCTATCTGATCCAACGCCGTGATCCTGAGATGCTGTCACACACAAAAACGCTTAAAGGACAGCATATTTAGTCCCAAATCGAACGGAACGTAGAGGACCGTTCCATATTCGCCCATGAGAAGGAGCGAATTACAACGTAGTCAAGACATGGTTTCCTCATTCAAAGCATTTCTAGGTTTTGTCCACCAAACCACCGTCCGCGCTTCACTTGGCACTGTGGCCATAATATTCCCTGTGTCTGGGTGGGCTGGTTGGCGGCGACATGTTGCGGTGGTCCTGAAGCAGGACCTCATCGTACTTGGGGGGGTTGCGCAAAGTTCTCGCCCTTCTTCTTTCGCCGATGACAATGGAGGCAAGATATATGGCGAAAATGATACCGGCAACGACACCGTACACCTTCGGTCCATAGGTCGAGTTGTTTGCCAGCTTAAGCCCAAGACCGCCGTTGATAATGCCAAGGGTGATGACAATGCGGCCAAGCCAAATGTGCGCGAAGGATGGAATGGTGCGAGTCTGGAACTTTTTGAAATTTCGGTGATGTAACTGGCCCAGGACGGGCATGAAGAAAAGAAGGATGAAGAGAACGATACCAAGGATCGGGTGAGCCTCGCCCATCTACTCGTTGATTAGTCTGTGGTTGAAGCTATAAAAGTAAGGAAAGCTTACCAGGTGCAGCTGATTTGCAAGCCATATACCCAAGCCGAAGGCGATAATGTAGAAGACGTAAGCGAACACCTGGAAGGCAGCATGGAACCAGACCAGGCCAGGGAAACTGAGAAGGCGAATGGAAATAGCGCCGAAGGGGAAGAAGACAGCGAAGGCAAGACCAGCCATGATACCATGGGCCATGAGCATATTCTTTTGCTGCGAAGCGTTGAAGCCATTGTTGTTGAAGCTAGCACCGCTGCTTGAGCCGGACAGGACATAACCGCTTGGGCATGCACTTGAACTCGTACTATCGGCACGTTTGAATGGATAGCCGGTGCCGGTTGCCCATGGTGGACGGCCAGTTGGTCGAGAGCCTCCGAAGAAACCGAAGCCAGTCGGAGTGGCACCGCTATCAGAGTTGCTCTCACCAGACACTTGGGAGATCGGTACGCAGCTCTGAGTGCCACTGGTTCCAGTAGTAGGCGTCGCTGTCGTGCCGTTGCTAGAGACAAACGGGTTGTCGTTTGCGCTGTTCTTGGCCTGGGTCATGTCCATTGTCATGGTGCCGTACGTGTTGGTGTGCTGCGAGATCGTTGCAGAGGTGCTGTCATCATTGAGAGGGCTGCCCGACAGAGCAGCGTAGATGAGGCTCGCGCTGGAACTGGTGATGTCGAATTTATCGGCACAGCTCGAGCAGCGAATATTCGCGGTCATGACATTGTTGGAGACGCCTGAACCCTCGGTGAGGACAGCCTGGGCGCTCGAATCAAATTGGGGTTGGCTGTGTCCGGTTGCCTTTCGTGGTGAAAGAGTGACATTGTTGCCAGCTGAGTTGGTGTAAATCACGAACATATTTGAGCCAGACATCTGGCTCCCGGAACCCAGCGCGATGTAGCTGAAGCTTGTGGGACCTGAAATCTGGATGTAAACATCTCCGCTGCCTGAGGATGCAGTTGTGTCGGGCACACTGAATGAATACGTGATGCCGTTCTGACTAGCGGAGACAGATTGTGCGTACGCGGACGAGCCTACAAAGCCTGTCAATTTATGTTGAATGACGAAGAAGGTACAAACGCACTGAGACCCAGAAGGGCCGCTGCAACTGACGATTTTTTCATAGTTGGTGATACTGTGCAGCTCTTCCACTATTTCTGGGAGATCCGATTGAGCAAGGGAGAACAAAGGAATCTTTGTCTCCTGGAGAAGAAAATGCGGGCAGCAAATGTGTGAAAGGCTTTCAAGAGCAAGCATGAAAAGGGGATCCACTCCTTTAGAACGAAGACTCCTCGCTCCCGGTCGAGAGCTAAAAGTATTGGGGGGAGGGCTGTGGGTGAGCGGGCGTACGGGTATGGAGAAAATAAGTATAGCAACAAAGGAAACAAGAGGTCCAGCCGCAGCCTTACTACTGCTGGTATCAACGCGACGCAATAATGGTGGGCAAAGCAAAGCCAAAACCTCGTGAAGGGATAATTAAAGAGGCAAAGGGCTGCAGCAATGGTGGCTGGTCTTATCCCGATCTGGCTTGTCGCAACTCGTATCAGCAAGGGGAAACGGTGAGATGGCCTAAAGATAAATTTGACCAGTGCACAAGTGCACAGCGCGAACCGATGAGGAGACCCGGATTCAGATATACTCGGGCGTGCGCCGTCTGTTGTTGCGGACAAATTCCGGTCGCTCCCTCGCAACGAGCACTCCTCGTTCTCATCGTGATGCGTGCGAGTCAAACAATTCTGTTGGAACGCGTCATCCGCGCTGAGCGATTTGAATTTGGCGCGCAGAATGCCGTGAAGCGACTGACGGCTCTCATGTACGCCAAGGAGAAGCCCCAGTAGTCGTCTGGGCAAAGGCGGCCCAGCCAAGTGGCAGTGCCGGCCGTAAACAAAACTCCACGAGCGCGGCATCTCGCAGCCAATCACGCACACTCGAATTCCAATGCTGGGATGAGCTATCATGAGCCTTGCCGAAGCGCATCCTTATCGATCAGAGCGTTTCACATTGAACGCGTGGCCGGCCTCGACCAAGCTTACTGTGGCATGCTAAGACACAGATCCAGCTAGCAGTGCGGCCCCATCCAGCAGACTGTTCGCCCGTGATGTCGACAGCCGTGGCAGGACGTTCGTTGCTACGCCACACGCTCCCAGTTCGATTTGGTCGTCTTCGCTTTCCTTCAGGCCGCTTGGATCATGCATTTTCCTGGATTGAGCCTTCGTCTTACACACACCTGGAGCCACTCTGATGAGCAAGAAACAGCTGTGATTTTCTCTCACCCTGCTTCAAGGTATTACGCCGAACGGGTTCGTATCGTGGATGCCAAGAAGCTTGTTGGCTGGGGGCCCCGAACTTCTCGATGAGCACCATTTTGTGGGGTCCGATGTTTGAAAGGCTGGCCTTGTCATCGATGCGTGCACTGCGGAACTGCGACCACGCAGCATGTGTGTAAGACAACTCTACTGCGTATGAGTCTTCTTTGCACCGACTGTTTGATCTCACCCCGTATGTTCATGCAATATTGTGTTGTCCCACCGAAGCTCCTTTTCAAATCGACCCCGTCGCTATGAATGTCCCTCTTTTTGCGAATGCTTGAACCACAAGCCCGAACACTATTTTTTTTCCAAATGCTACTTTTCCAACTGGCTGTGGAAAGTTTATCGTGATGAAAAGCTGACAGGGGATCGACATTGGATGTCGGTGAATGCGGTTCTCCGGACACCGATGTGTACAGCCACTCATGTTCGAGCGTTGGGACCATTGTCGGAGCGAAGCAGAACAGGATGTTATTGTTGGCCTGTCCCAACTAGCCAACGCTCCTGCAAGTCCACGACTACTCTTCCTGTGCCATGAAAATCCGTCCACAAATACGTCTTGGCATATGGACCATCTGGCTGGCCAAAGAACAAGGAAGGATTCGATCAGCTAGACAGTCTTCATTCCCTCCACATTTTTTTTTTGAGTCGGCAGCTTGCTGCTGCCCCGAGATCACTGGGCGTTTCCGTCCTGAGCTGCCTGTGTCCTTACTCAGCCGAGTAATCAGACCCAAGCACGATTTGCGGCGGCGCCTTCCGAGGACTTCGCTCGTCGCCGTCGTAGGACTCTTGTCAGCAGCACATATTGAGTCTAATGAGATGCCCTGGGCACTCGTAGAATCGTTCTCCACCATGCTAATGCGCAAAATATACGGATCAGTACAGATCTGAGAACCTGCTGAAGAGATATGAGGACGTATTCAATGAGACGTCGAACTTCATGGGGCTAACGCACTTGTTCGATACACAAGTCATGCGTCATGATACTCGCGTACGCTTCAGCCACTTAGGACCGTGCTTGTATAGCTTGATGTTCATATTTCTGCTTACAAGTTGCCTGGAAGTTTTCGCATGTGACTTACAGCTTACGTGGAGCAAGTCATAATCGCGCTACAGTTCTGGAATATGTTCCTTTGCGACTTATGTCCAGAACCGGACTCCCCAAATCGCGGAAGCCAAGTCACCCATGTTTCCAGGGGTAGTGCACCGCAACGCCAACTGTCTAATATGACCCACTAGGTTGCATCATTCTTGCTTTTCGTCAGTTAGTCTTGCAACGAGGATGATCCAAGCCACGATCTAACTCACAAGAGACGCCAAAACAGCTACTAAGAATACCCGAGGTACCTCATGAACACCTTCTCTTGCCTAGCCGCAGAACCATTACGTATCGACCACCTGTCAGTTATGCCTCAATTGTATCGGATCGTCATACCTTTGCGACTGCAAAGTATTGCAGAGACACACGTATCTTGTTGCTGCTGCTCGGATGACCGACCCGTGTTCCAAGCGGAAAGCGGATGATCGATGCTCTACTTTCACTTCATTCGGTTATGATAGCACAAATCAATCCCAACATGGCACAGTCCACGTTGCATCACCGAGATTCGGTTCATTCAATATATACTGATCGTTGATCCGTTGCGCCAGGGGGCTCTGTTTGACGTGTCTGCAAGCCTTATATTATCGTTGCTATAGCTGTGCTCACCACAGCATCAAAGCCGGGGGCCCTTCATTTGCCTGTTTGGCTGCGTATGCTACGATAGAGCAGTGAGCCTCTGCTAATCAGACACCAATTCTACAGGAAGGCTTTGAAACGCAAGCAGTGCAGAATGGTGAGAGTGAAGACTATGCGCAGAATGCCAATGCTGAAGACAATCATTTGCTTGTTCGCAAAGAAGATCGAAAACATATATACCCGAGTGAGCATATGTACACAAGGAAACTCTCTTCCGCATAGTGTTCTAGGCGTTTAGCCTGACCCTGCTCTACGATCTGGTGCTAATGATACAGTGACGGATTTTTGTTGTTGATGAAAAGTCCAGTAATACTGCGTGCAAAGAGCCTATCCAACTCAACGCGCAACCATCTGGGCACAAAGCAAACCATGACGAATGAGGAGTGAGGACGTGCATGTTATCAGCAATTCATCCCTCCTTTTCCTCCTCGTCTTCCTTTTTCTCTACCTCAAACACGATCGTCTTATCCAAGACACCCTTCCGGTCCTTAGTCGTAATGTTATACTTGCCTCCATTCCACAGGTCTTTAATCGTCAACTCCCTCGTGCGTCCTAGACTCTCAATATCGCTGATCCTATCCAGAGTGTCCTGCAGATACTGATCGAAACCTTCCTGCGCACAGATCTCTCGGAAAGCATTCATCATCGGCACGCTGTCTGCGCGCACCATGGCGTCGGCATCGATGCTGAACAGGTTGTCATGATCGTAGGACTGTATGAAATCGGCACGCGTCATGATCTGGCGCGCCTCGTGCAGTGGGATGGCAGGCAGTATGTGGCCCAGCTTGGGATCGTAGCTGACGGCCATTTCTTTTTCCTTTTCAACCAGGGCCTTGGCCAGCACCATGGCCGCCGATGCGTACTTTTGTTGGTCCATAACGTCGTCATCCATATCGGAGCCTAGGATCCAGCACTTGTTCAGAAACCACGTCTTCTCCGCCTGCATGATCTGTTCGCAGGTCTCGAGCATGTTGCGCGAGCGCGCGACACGGCTCAGGAACGTCAGACGCCCGCCCACCTTGTCGTAGATCTTTTCTAGCAGGCTGTAGTCCAGGTCCTCTCCTCGGTAGCGCTTTCGGTAGTTCTTGAGCGCGGCGATGGCAGCACCTTTGGGTAGGTCGCGAATTGGGTGAACCTTCATGCGGGACCCATAGTTCTTGAGTCGCTCGTAGACCCAATAATCATCGCTGTTTAGTATGACGGTGCACAGGTTGCTAGCGGCCCACTGCTCGGCACGTTGCTGGATCAGCTCGAGGATGTCACGTCCGTCCTCGTCGTCGCGCAACAGATGCACACTGTTGATGATCAGCACAAGGGGCCGTCCAACCTTTTCGCGCCTCTTGATGGCCACCTTGTCAAGCTTGTTGAAGGCACGTTCGATGTCCAGAAGAGGTCCTGCATCGCGCGGGCCGCGGATGGAGAACAGGCTGCCCACATTGTCCTCGTGGAACTCAAAGTCCAGGGCCTTGCCAAGGCGAAGTCGAAAGATCTCGAGGTCAGCATGGGCCTCGAACATGGCAACGCCTTCACCGTTGATCTTGGACATGCTGTCCAAAATCATGGAAGATTTTCCAGTTCCCTTTTCGCCAATCAGAAGGTGATAGTTCCCTCTGTCTTGTCCGCTGATGATCTTGTCAAACGTTTCTTGCTCGTGTCTCAGGATCCAGTGATCATGGTCGTCCTCTTGTGTTTCGTCATGAACATCCGTAGACGGCAGAGCGCGCTTTCCGTGGCCGATGATGTCTAGCACGGGATCGCCAGGCTCGAAAGCGCGTTCCATCTTTTTGAGCACGTGACGTTTGTAGTACAACGTGTAGCTGTAGCCAACGAGACCCAGGATGCTGATGGATGCGGCCGTCGTTGCGGCAGACTCGAACATCTTCCATGCCGTGTGCTTCCACGAGCTCCCCGAGTTCTCTCCTTCGCCCGCAGCATCTGAGCCAGGAACTGGGTTTGGATCCGGGTCTTGCGCTTGCGGACCGATGCCATTGATGAGCGTTCGCGCAAACGTCCTCGAGGGATACAGCTCCTGCGCACCTGCGCAACGCAACGAGGCGACCCGATAGCCGCTGTTTGTGCTGCTACTTATGACGGCATCCCCACATCCAAAGGTTGGGTAACGGGCGGCGCGAAACGCGCCGCGAACAAAGTGTCTCCCGAGCATCGTCCGCGCGACCTATGACAGCTGCATTGTTGATTACTGCGGAGGCACCACGTGTACTAAAGTCTGGGACGCGACTTGAGGTGTTCTTGTTATAGGAACGTGGCGAACTTGGATCGCTTTCTCAGGCCAGGGGCCGTATTAAGGGATGTGCTTCGCGTGGCACAGTCCGTCTCTCGCAGTTAGTTGCTTTGGAATTGTGGGCAGGAGGATTTCAGGGGGCCGTGCGGGCTCCTGTCCGCCGGAGGTGGTTGCGGAGTTCCCAGAATGGATGCGTAATTGGAAAAACGAAGGTGGAGGAGACTGATTGGTTGGGCCGCTGGTGACGACGGGGATGACGACGGAACTGATCCGGGTGATGGAGGATGGCAATGGATACATGTACGCGAGGGACGAGAACCACAGCTCTGCCCGACCACGGATACGAATTGAGCTGCTCTCTTGCTCGCGACTCTCCACGGCCACTTGTTTTTTTTTTTTTTTGTTCGTGTCGTGTGTGGACGGGCGGGCTGGGCAAGGCTTGTCACGCTCCGGAGACATCCCTGCTCAGCCGTCCAGCCGAATATGGCCCGCGAAGCCATTTATGACCCAAACTTTTTTCTTCGAGCGCAGCAGCTCTTCCGAGCGAAAAACAATTTCCATTCCAACCTTCTTGTACTATATACAAAAAAGTGCATTGTCCATCGCCTTGTAATATAGTCGTCCTCTATTTTTCTCCTTCTGGTTTCTCTCAAACGGTCGTTCCTTCCATAGCTTGGTGAATTGTCTGGCTTTGTCGATGCCAATGGCCGAAAACAGCAAGAGCGATGCGTCCATTACTTGTACGTTCTTTCCTCCCGCACAAACGCGATGGACTCCAATGCTGCTTCTGGATTCGTCGATCCAATTGCGAGCAAAGGCAGTTGCGACCGAACTGATGCTCCAATGGATAGAGCCTGACGTGGCTAATTCGATTCCTTTCCAGCTCCTGCATCCGATCAGTCATCGATAGCGAAGCAAGATGCTTCCAAAGACCAGTCCAGCGGTCCTGGGGACGCCCCAGAGGTGCAGCCGTCCGAGTCCATATTCACTCTCACCGTGAAACTGCCCCACGAGCCTGGCGAGACCAAGATCACCGTGTCGAGCCAGGAGCAGGTGCAGGATATTCGGCAGTCGATTCTAGACCAGCCCTTTGCCATGCAGTATTCGTGCTTCCATCTCGAGCATAATGGCGAGCGTATCAACGATTTCGTTGAGCTTTCCGAAGTGCCCGGCGTAACTGCAGACTCGACCATTGAGTTGGTCGAGGACCCGTACAATGAGAAAGAGGCACGCATGCACATTATGAGGATTCGTGAACTCATCGGTGCCGCTGGGGATCGCACAGATACAATCCACGGTATCTCGGCCGGCCTCAGTCTGCATGACAGCTTGACCGTCTCTGCCGCGGAGACCAATGGTCAAGCGCCCGCCGGTCCGCTCCCAGCGTCCGAGGCTGATCTGTCGGGCTACGCTTTTGACGGCTCTGGCTCCGTGCAGAACATGTTGCTTCCAAAGCAACCTCCCGCCCCGAAGACGATCAAGTCAATAAGCATATCACCCTACAATCCACCTCCGCATCACTTGCGGACCATCGGTCACTTGCTTTATCTCACCGTGACCACTAATGAGGGCGATCAGTACCACATCACATCCCACGTTTCGGGCTTCTACGTCAACAAATCGAGCAACAACAAATTCGATCCCTTTCCTAAGGCTGCACCGAAGAACGCAAGCGCACATTCGCTGCTCACCCTACTGCAAAAGATCTCGCCTTCTTTTGACGCATCCTTCAAGGCCTTGCTAGAGCACAACTCGCAGCGCGAACCCCTCGCTCTTTTTCAGCTGCAGAATGCTATCCCAGCAAGCCCATGGCTCGTGGCGCCGCCTTCAACTGCCGATCATCAAGCCGACATCGCGCGCACACAAGAGACGTTCTTAATGGCAGGTCAGGAGGGCACAGACACTCTGCGCGACTGGAACGAAGAGTTCCAGACTACCCGCGAGCTCCCTACAGAGACGGTCCAGGACCGTGTGTTCCGCGAGCGTCTGACGTCCAAATTATTTGCGGATTATAATGAGGCAGCGGTGCGAGGTGCTGTTCTGGTTGCTCGCGGAGAAGTCCCGGCTCTGAATCCCACGGAAGGGCGGGACGCGCAGATCTTTGTGTACAACAATATCTTCTTCTCCTTTGGTGCCGATGGCGTCGGTACTTTTGCGACTGAGGGCGGCGATGAGGCAGCCCGAGTGGCGACAGGCAAGGATGTGGCCGGTGTTCGCCAGGTCAATCAATTAGACATCAAGGGACTATACACGCCGGGCACCGTCGTCGTCGATTACCTCGGTAAGCGTATCGTAGCTCAGAGCATCGTGCCAGGCATTTTCAAGCAGCAGGAGCCAGGAGAGCACCAGATTGACTACGGCGGAGTCGAAGGCAAGGATATCGTTGCAGAGAACGAGGCGTTTGTGCCACTCTTCGAGAAGCTATCCAATGCGCTGCACATCAAGAAGCATGCCGTTTGGGACAAGGAGGGCAAGAGGCACGATCTTGAGGGCAGTGTGGAGACCAAGGGTCTCATCGGTACTGATGCACGCAAGTATGCCCTAGACTTGTACAGAATTACGCCATTGGATGTGCCATGGATCGAGCGATATTGGGGGGATGAGCAGAGCGCCGGAAAGAAGGGAGAGGAGAAGAACTATCCGCACCGAATGACCGTGCTGAGACCGGAGCTTGTGGGCGTGTACGCAAGGGAGAAGCTTAATGAATATGTTCGTGCGGAGCTGGCAAAGAAGGCAACTAACGGACCTACTAAGGAGAAGAAGGATCAAATCAACGGTCACAAGAATGACGGCGGCGAGAATACAGAGGAAGCTGGCTTCGTTGCCAAAGACGAAGGTGCAGAGCCAAAGGAAGTCGTTGCGGAAGATATCCCACGCGTCGACATGACCGGCTTCAGCTTCTCGCTGAACCCAGATGTCTTCTCGGGCCAGAAACCGCCAACGGATGAGGATATCGAGCAGATGGCGAAGGATGAGGCAGAGGTGCGAGCTGCCTGTGCCTTCCTTACCGACAAAGTTATCCCAGGCTTGATCTACGATCTACAAGAGCAAGAGGTTGGCTTCCCGATGGATGGCGAGTCGCTAAGCACACTTATGCATAAGCGAGGTATCAACATGCGTTACTTAGGTGCCATTGCTGAGGCATCCGACAAGGAAAATCCGAGACTACAAGCATTGCATCGTTTGGCTGTGCAGGAGATGGTCAGCCGCGCTTTCAAGCACATTGCAAGCAGACGGCTTCGCCAACTGCCTTTCGCGATGGCTCCAGCATGCTTTGCACATCTCCTAAATTGCTTGTTAGGCACCGAGTTAAACCCACATCCGAAGGCGGACATTGATCCTGTGATGCGAGAAATATACACAGATGCGGATCTCAGCTTCGAGACTGTTACTCCTGAAAGCCTGCGTGCCGAGATCGTAGAGCAAGTTTCGATGCGCTATAGATACACACTGCAAGGCAAGGTGATCGAACCTGGAAAAGAGCTGCAGATGCTCCGTGAAATTTCGCTCAAGCTAGGCCTACAACTCGCAGCAATCAACTACCTGTTCAGACCCCAAGAGAAGCAGGCCAATGGAACGACAGATCATGACTCCGTCACTTCATCCGAAGAATCTTCGAACGCGCCAGTGCAAAACGGTCATCTGAGCACTTCAAGCAAGAAGGGCAAGAAGAAGGGCAAGGGCAGCTCTTCGCCGCTGCGTGGTGTTTCTCCTGCACCTAAGGCACGGTGCGTAACGTTCAAGCCAGAAGATATCCTAAATGTCGTGGCCGTGGTAAAGGAGGCCTCGCCAAAGAGTGTGCTTGCAGAGGAGGCTTACGAGGGTGGCCGCATTTCACTAGCACAAGATCAGAAGGAGCTTGGTCAGGAATTGCTCATGGAGTCACTCTCCTTGTATGAGCAAATTTACGGCATTCTGCACCCCGAAGTAGGCAGGACGTATTTGCAAATGGCAACGCTGTATTACAGCATGGACGAGAAGAATGCGGCTGTCGAGCTTGCCCGTAAGGCAGTCATCGTCTTCGAGCGTACCATGGGCGTCGATGCATCAGACACCATCTCCGCGTATCTCAATCTCGCCCTCTTTGAACATGGCAACGGTAACTCCAAACTTGCTCTAACATATGTTCTGCACTGCCTTGAACTGTGGAAGATTGTATACGGTCCAAACCATCCTGATTCCATCACCACGCTCAATAATGCCGCCGTTATGCTGCAGAGCATGAAGCGCTATCACGAGTCGCGCATCTGGTTCGAGGCTTCGCTCGCGATTGCAGAAAAAATGTCTGGCAAGACATCTGTCAGCACGGGAACCTTGCTCTTCCAGCTTGCGCAAGCGCTTGTACTCGATCGTGATCACCATGCTGCGGTCAACCGTATGCGTGAGTGCTGCAACATTTTCCGGGCGGCTCTCGGCCCGGAGGATCGTAACACTAAGGAAGCAGAGCAATGGCTGGAGCAGCTCACACAGAACGCAGTGACACTTGCGAAGCGGCAAAAAGATTTGCAAGCTGGTAAACTGCGGGGTGTGAGATTCTCAAATCGTATTCCCATCGGCGCGAGAGTGCAGCCTCAAGTTGGTCAGAGCAGTGCAGATGCCACGAGCACGGGGGGAAAGAAGGGCTATCAACTGGATAACAGAAATATTGATGAACTGATCAGATATATCGATGGCGACTCCGGGGCAAAGAAGAAGAGCTCTGGTGGTAAAAAGAGAAGCGCAAATCCGAAGGCTAAGCGTTCAGCTGCAAAGACTTCGTGAGGCGCATGTTACGCCGTGGAAACTGAAAAGAACACATAGAAGAAGAGGTTGTTCTCGTGGTTTTATTTTACTTGTGCTCATATGTGTGCATTTCATCATTGCATCACCTCTTCTCAAGATGCTGGGGGATATGGACAAAACGTCGATAGATGGGTGGGGTACAATTGGGCATAGGGCAACGAGGCGGATTGGACAAGAAAACGCTGGTTGATACGTTGTTTGCGCATCACTATTCACGGGGCATCTATCTGTGTCATTTTTACATTGTACATCCGTCCGTCGTCCACGAGAGATAGACAGGAGCATACCAACAGAAGGTGTGCGCTTGGTTGCATGGACATGGAGAGGACTTTTTATTATCTTGTTTCTGTTACAAAATATTGCTCGGGCATCACCACTCAAAAAACTCAAGACCTGTACTATTATCTTGCATTTGCAGTAAAACCACGGCTATCTGAGAAACGAATGCAGCTCAATTGTTCTAAATCCCCTCCGATGACGGTTTTGCAACGGTCGCTGGTCTCGTGATGAGCTGGGTTACCCTACATAACACCAAAATAGCTATGCCTCGGCAGAATACAAGCTTACTCCTCATTTAGCCTTTTACGAGCGGCGTTTAACAGTCAGTCTCGTGCGATGTTCTAGTTTTCAGAGATTTACGTACGAACCGTTGCGGGGCAGCGGGGCGTGTAGCAGAAGGAAAAGCATAAGGATCTGTCCAAACCTGTTTTGATCCACGACTATTATGTAGAAAAGCTGATATTGGGTACATATTTCGTGCGTTATACGAGCATAAAAAGAGAGGTTAGACTGACTGTAGTCGATTTCACGCAAAGTAAGATTTGATCAAGATTTGGGCATTCTTTCGAATGGTCGCCTTTGATGGTCAGACTTAGTCCAGCTCGGTGGATTTGATATGCCTGAACGGAATTGAATGTGCGTGCATGTCTTTCTTTACATCTCTGTTAAAATTGAATCCGAAGAAATTAAGAGCAGAAACTTGCGTCATCACTGTGTCGCAGAGAAAACTAACGATAGCGGTCAGTTGGCTCCCTTCCACAATGAGCAAGACAACACAGTCTTTTCTCCGGGACAGACCCATGCCCCAATCAGTTTTCCCTTATACGTCTGCTCCTCACAAAGAACTACCTCAAAATGATTCCCTTCGACAAGACATCCTGCATGTTCTCAACCATGGGTATGTGATTCTGCGGAATCAATTCAGCTCCCAGACGGCGGCTCAAGCCAAGGCCGAGATTGCGCGGTTGAGCGGCGGGGACCCAGAGAGAGGCAGAAATCCATTTGAAGGGCTGAACACGAATCGGATATACAGTCTTCTGAACAAGAGCAGGGAGTTCGACCAGTATGTCACGTTTAAGAGGGTGCTAGAACTGAATGATTATTTCCTCGAGCCGGGGTACTGTTTGAGCGCAATGCATACCATACAGATCAATCCCGGAGAGGTTGCGCAGGTACAGATCCATATCACCACCCTTTACTCATCCAAGTCCCTCTTCGTTTATACTGTGTCATTGCTCACGACTTGTGGCGAGCAGGATTTCCATCATGACGATGCGTTTGCGCCCATTCCGCGTCCTCGCCCTCCTCTCGGATCCGCTATAATTGTAGCTTTC
The DNA here is from genome assembly GCF_000836295.1 of Verruconis gallopava. NCBI lineage: Eukaryota > Fungi > Ascomycota > Dothideomycetes > Venturiales > Sympoventuriaceae > Verruconis > Verruconis gallopava. Next base: position 128,396 of record NW_015622165.1, on the reverse strand, counting down.
GACGACTTCACCGCCACCAATGGTGCCACACGCATCGTCCCGGGCTCCCACCTGTGGCCGTCCGGAGTCCGACCCACAGACGACCAGGCGCAGCCGGCAGTATGTCCTGCAGGAAGCGTCGTTTACTTCATCAGCACGACTTGGCATTCAGGTGGGAGGAACGAGAGTACAAGACCACGAATGAGTATGACCGTACAGTATTGCCAGCCATATGTGAGTTCGTCCTCAAAAAAAACCCCCCAAAAAATCCAAAATTGCACTTTTCTTCGTGAAAAGACGTTGACCAGTGCCCGTAGATGCGCCAGATTGAGAACCAATACCTTGCCGTGGATCCCAGGAAACTTGACGAGATACCACCTCGCATCGTTGAACTGATGGGCTACAAGACTTTTGCTGGGTTTATCGGATACGGTATGTGCTTCATCTTTCCGATCGTGTTTTCCTAGAGCTTCTCTGATTCAAGTCAGCCGACGGATTGAATCCCCGTGAAGCGGCGAGGAGGATGGTAGCGTGGCAGCAGAAGCCCGTGAACAGGCAGCCCCCAACTTTTGCGCATCATCGCGACAGTAAGATGTGAGAGTCCAAATTGCTGTGCAAACGGATGAGGTCAATTTGCAATCTGAGAAGATCGAATCAATAGTATTTGGTATCTCATTAGACTCATGACATGCCGACCCATATTTTGCGCGACCATGCCTCTTTGATACGAACAGGCAATTCTCACGCCAAGTATACGCCTATGCGCCGTAATTTGTGTGCAGAAGAACTGCGGAGCAGAAAGAAGGAGATGGAGAAACGCCTCTACTCCGCATCGAAGCCACCGCCAACCTTCATCTTCAGTTTCTGCTTGTTGGTCGTCTTCTTGCTCTTGGCCTTCTGTTCGATTTCTTCCTCACTTTCCATCTCGCTCTCCAACTCCTCTTCAACCGCATCAACTTCCATGTCGTCGACCTCTTCCTGAACTTGCTCTTGTGCCGGTTCAACAACGTCTCTGAGCTCCTTGGGCAGCAAGTGCTGATTCTCAGCCACCAACTTCCTGTCTGCCTCGAGCTGCCGTTGTCTGTTACCGCGCATGCGGTTCTTGTAGAACACCCTCTCTCTTCTAGCCTTGATCTCGCTGAATCTTTGCATAGCCTTCAGTGCGGTCGCCACCGTCTCCCTGTTGTATCTTGTAGGAACGTTACGCTTGGCTGCCAAAGCCAATGCACCGTCAACAACCATTTCCTTGCCATGAGCTCGTCGGAAGGACTTCGTCCAGCCGAGCTTTCGCGGATTACGCTTCATCTTGAAGTTCTTGTGGCACTTCGACTTGCAGAAGCGGAAAACTCGAGCGTCATTACGGACGAACATTATTCCCTTAGAGGGATAAACGGGGTGCGAGCTGCAAAGATGCGTGTTAGCACAGAGCATGGTAGGACTGGAATTTTTTTTTCAAAAACCGGGCTTTACGCACCAGAACGAGCATGTTTCGATTCTCATCTTGCCGTTTTGCAGTCCTCAACGCCGAGGGACCGTCTGGAATAACCGTACAAATCTTCCCGGGCTCGTGTTCAGTTTTCTTGTGTTCAAATTGACGCTGGGTGAACGAGACCGCAAAAATGTGTTGTTGATCACGAAAGTCCCGCCCTGCGGCTCTCGAACTTTTTTTCGAGAGCACCGCCACATTCTCCAGCCACAGCTTCGTTCGCATCCGCTTCCGCTCGTCGGCGAACTTTTCGGTGAACAACACCCGCATCACGAAGATTCTCCCCATCGTCTTCGCCACTTTTCATCTTTTTGCACACCACAACTACACAGATCTTGACATGGCTTCGACATTAGCTATAGGCGCTGGCATCGCGGTTGCCGCTTTCCTGGTAGGTTTGAGTGTCACCCTCACCGCTTCATTTTCCCTCGCGCATCTCCTCGTCTTCGTCCTACGCTCAGCTAGCCTGCTTTCATCACAGGAAGACACCACATCATTTCTCCCAGCATCTGCTGACAATGCAAACGTACAGGGTCGTGCCGGTCTTGTCGCCCTTCGGCAGTCCCGTGGTGCTGCCGGCGCGTTAGGTCGGTCCTTCTACAAAGGTGGTTTTGAACCCACGATGAACAGACGCGAAGCTGCGCTCATCCTCGAAGTCCCGTACGTATATTATTTGTCAGGGCATGCCTAATATCATGACTTCTAACGAGACTGGGTTGACAGGGAACGAGGTGTAACAAAGGAGCTCATTCGCAAGAAGCACCGCCAGCTTATGCTCCTGAATCACCCTGATAGAGGAGGAAGCCCGTACATTGCGGCGAAAGTTAACGAAGCGAAGGCTTTCTTAGAAAAGGGGACATAAGACCAACGCGTTGGGACTGAGGTCATGACGTGCAAATGTGTTTAAAAAAATAAAAACACCGTGTAATATTGTGTTGTACGATTGATACTTGCATGCAGCGCCGGCGTTTATGGATGGGAGGAGACCGTCATTTCGCATTGGAGGAGCGGCTTTGTGAGAAAGGAACTTCGGGAAAGGTGCCTAGACGCACGCGAATCACCACTCGACATGCTTGTAGCTGAACGAGTTTATCATTAAGGTCTGAGAGTATGTACAGACACAAATGCACTTTGCTTCGTTCTGCGCATCCACAAGTTTTACACGTCTCTACTATGCAATGAGCCAGTCATTCTCCGACAATTTTAGGTTCATCAGCCAATCCGTCCTTGTTTCTTGACGGCATTTGTCTGTCCAGACACGTTGTAGAAGGTCAAGAGCATTTGATAGGTAGCCCCAGGGCAAAGTCTTCTGCCCCATCTTGAAATGGTAAGAGACCCACGAACGGTTATTCTCGTCGTTCGTCTCGGCCCCAGCGATGAAAGCCGGCCAACACGTTGTTTTGAAAAAAGGGTCGTCTATCGGAACGTACTTAAGGTGAGCGATAACTTCAGAGACGAGATCTTCAAGTGAATCTCTGTCGGTGATCAAGGGATTAGAGGGTACAGTGGCTCTTAGGACGTAAATTTTCGTTGCTGCTTGATATGCGAAACCAATGTGGGTGCGCATCTCAACATCAAATGATGACGACACGCGTTGCAAGGAGCTGACCCACGCCTTTGGATTAAAGGCATCTACGACTGCTAGGAGCTTTTCAGAACTAGGCAGTGGAGAACGACGAGAAACGTCTCGGATGACTTGTAGCAGTAGTGGGGGGCAGGAGAGACAAATATTTGCCTGGACTTCTGCATTTTCGTAGAGCTCCTGGAGAGACTCAGAGACGGAACCGTCATTATCCATGTTCGGAGCGGTGAGCGTGGTGCCAAAAATGTCATAGCTTTGAGAGGGTTAACGAGTATATTTTATGCTCCGTGTGAGGTACTCACACCACACAGTTTGAAATTAGACAGTTTCGTAAACCGGTCGTAATAGACAGGTCTGTCTTTCCGTTTTGGCGTAAGTATGCCAGAAGTTGTCTCGCACCGTCTGTGTGAAACTTCCATGCGTTTGCCCCGTAATCCAAGAGCTCAAATTTTATGAAGAGCATGATGGCAGCCAGGATAATGTCTGAACTTATGGAATTGAAGTCGGCCAGAGCTTCAGAAAGCAGACATAACGCTTTTTGTTTCGCCACCAGTGCGTCTCTGTATGCCTTGGGACATATTTCCTTTCGTGCATCCCAGGTAAATTCTTCATTTTTTGTGGCGTTTGCAAGGTGCAGGGCAGCATTCGCAACAAGTATATGCTGTAAGATTGTAAAGTTGCCGGCAAGAGATAACAGGTCCCGAAATGGGTTTCGTGTGGGGGAATCATGAAGCACAAGGTCCTTACATACTTGTCTGTCGTCTTGCACTTGGTAAGCCGCGGGCTCAACTCTGCTAGCAACCTAGGTCACGCTCACAATAAGACAAGTAAAATCTATACGTTTGACTCAAATCGTGAAACACAGGATCGTTTAGTTCTAGACACCAGCTTGATGCTGAATCAGAGGAAGCTGGGCTTCCATCGTCTCGAGGCGACATAAATGCTGAGGCGATGACTGGACTAGTACTACAGTCACGAGGATTGTCAAGCCGTGATCCCGATGGCATCATGACAGCAAACGACTTTCCCATCATTTTGCCTCGACTTGCTATACTGTTCGTCCAGTGAAGAATGGATCCGTAACCAAGACAGACTTGGCCGGTTGAGTGACATTTTATGCAGGTAGGAATCGAACGATCGCATCTCCGGCGACCTCGACGGCAGTTGTGACATGCAACTTTGGGTTGTGTAGCACGATGACCGATCATTGAATAACATGAGGCCAAAGAAAGTAAAGCAAAATCAACTTCAACGCCATGGACGAACACGATAAGCGTGTCTAGTTGGAGTGACGTTAGAGCTCGCAGAGGAGGGTCTGTTGTGTTTGCCTAAGGCAAAAGAGCATGAACTATTTTTCAAAGCTAGTGATACCAGAATATGTCGGCTATTCCGGACGTGGACAAACGATAAAGAGTTCTGAATGGTCTCATATCCAATTGGTCTCGCCCTAGTGCGAGAAGAGACTGAAAACTTGACTGGAGTAAAATACAGCTTAACTAAGCAGCTTCGTTAAGAAACTTCACCCGAGAACCTCGGTTTGGGTTCAGAATATCAGAGCGAAAGTCATTTTGGATAGATACCCAAGGTCCACGTGCGAAAGCAATCTCATCACTTTTGGTAATTACAAATGTCTCACCAGTACGAGCTCGATATACGACCAGCAGAGACGGCCGCTGAGAACACACAACCCGAAAACCGGCGTGCCAACTCCTCTCTTCCGCGAGCCGATGGAGGAGGTGCGGCTTGGAGAATACTCCTATCTGCCTTTGTGTTCGAGTCATTGTTGTGGGGTTTTCCGCTCTCCTTTGGCGTCTTTCAAAACTACTACTCGCAGCTTCCTGAGTTTAAGGGGGATCCTTTCATTGCCATTGTGGGAACGACTGCCAGCGGCATATCTTACATAGCCGCTCCCATTGTAATCCCATTCATCAGACGGTACTCTATGTACCGGTGCCAAATGATATGGTTCGGGTGGCCTGTTTGTCTTCTGGCACTCGTAGCAGGCTCTTTCGCGAGATCATTGCCGACTTTGATCGTCACTCAGGGTGTTATGTATGGAGTAGGATTCACAATCTTCTATTACCCAATCATTAGCATGGTAAATGACTACTGGATCACACGAAGAGGTTTGGCGTATGGAATTCTGTGTAGTGCTTCTGGCGTTTCAGGGGCAATAATGCCATTCTGCATCAACGGCCTTCTTCGCAAGTATGGCTATCCGACCACGTTAAGAGCTGTGGCAGTCGGATTGTTTGTGTGTACTGCACCTCTCATCTTTTTCCTCAAAGGACGGACCCCCGAGGATGGGACTGCGAGCAGGACAGACTGGTCGTTCTTGAAAGTCCCTCGCTTCTGGATCTACAGCATTTCAAATTTTGCAATGGGTCTTGGTTATTTCTTTCCCTCGATTTACATGCCTTCATACGCGTCCTCCAATGGGCTGAGTCCTGTCCATGGCGCGATTCTCCTGGCGCTGATGAGTCTATCGCAGGTTCTGGGCCAAATGAGTTTTGGCTATCTGTCGGACGGCAAGCTCTCTCTGGATCTATTGGCCATTTCATCAACGCTTGTGGCTGCTGCAGCAGTATACGTCTGTTGGGGGGTAGCACACTCTTTTGGTATCTTAGCCGTCTTTTCTCTCTTCTACGGTTTCTTTGGAGCAGGTTATACGGCGCTTTGGGGTCGAATGGGTACCGCAGTGAGCAATGAGTCAACTGGGGCCTTTGCGGCATTTGGGCTTCTAAATTTTGGTAAAGGTGTCGGCAATATCCTCGCCGGACCAGTAGGTGGCGCCTTGCTCAAGGGGGCTGTTCAAGTTGACAGCTATGGCACGGCTAAGTATGGACCAATCATATTATTTACAGGCTCTTGTATGGCGGTCAGCTCTGTGACTGTGGTTTTGTGTTATCTCAAGAGGGTATAGCAATACGCGTAAGGATAGGTGGACAGCAGGACAGTAATCTCGGTCACATCCATGTTTGGCGACGGGACCTGTCACAATGCCTTATGCTTGATTTTAAGCGAGTATATGGCACAATGCTATTTTGGATCACCATAGCCAATTAAACGCAATGATTTCCTGCTAAGATACAAGAGCATGTACGAGTAGCTCTCGTTGCATTCAACTTATCTTATTGGGTTGTAATACCTAGTTCTAGAACTAGAAACTGTGCAAAAAAAATTGACTCCAATTCTATTGAATCGACGTGAGATTCGGAGCATATCTGAACGAAGCTGGCAAGCCTGTAAGGAGCAATCAAACACAATGCGGTTTTTCCGCCTCTTCGTGCGCAAAATGTCATCACGTGAATCGACATACCAAGTTAAGTTAGTCAAAACCACTTTTGAAAAGACTAATGCACGTCTTGTATCTTGGCATCCTGTTTTGGTTTAGATCATCCAACCCTTTCTGCCTTTCTACGAACAACGCGACGACAGAATACCACAAGCAAAGAGTCTCAAATGTGGCAATCTGCTTTGAAATACAAGTCCAGCTAATGCGGGTAAAACCAGAATCATGGCAAAGCGATTTATGGCTTTAACTTGCTTCGGCAGCCCATGCGGGCCCGCTGACAGATAGTTGTGAGAATATATATGCATACCTGCTTCCTACTTTCCACACTGTGCGCTCCTTTGAACATCGTGCCGATTCCCTATATATCCACGCGAGTTCATTATGGGTTCGAATCGCGACAGACTTCTCATTGAAAATCCTGAGCTAGGCTTGCCGGTCGGCACCTTGACAGAAGCGGAAATCGAACGGCTCGGCAGGAAACGCCCAGATGTCTTCAGGACGTCCCTGGAGGAGGTTGGGTTCTGCGTGTCTTTACTTGCGTCAATGTTCATGGCGGTAAGGTTCTCGTCAACGATGCGTCCAAACCGTCTGACGTTTGTTTTAGGAGTACTTTATCAGCGGGTTTGGATTGATTGCCTCAACCCTGGCAAGAGAGCTGAGCATGCCACAAGAAGTCCAAGTTTGGCCTGCAAGCGTCTTCTCGCTTGTTGCGGGTGCCGTGCTTTTGCCGTTCTCGCGTCTCGCCGATGTCTGGGGCAGCTACCGTGTCTTCGTCTCCGGGCTTTTCTGGTTCGCCATATGGTCGCTAGTGTGTGGGTTTAGCAAGAACTACGAAATGTTAATCGTTGCTCGAGCTTTCCAAGGCCTTGGGCCTGCCGCCTTTCTTCCGTCTGGGGTCATGCTTATGGGGAGCACATATCGACCTGGGCCTCGGAAGAACCTTGTCTTCAGCCTCTACGGCGCTCTTTCACCAGTCGGTTTCTTCGCAGGTATTTTTTGCGGGGCCGTCGCCGAGGCTTATCTCTCATGGCGCTGGTACTTCTGGATTGGCACAATTGCACTTTTTATTGTCTCGCCGATAGCTGTCTTCACTGCTCCCTCGGAGACTATACGAGTAAAGGGCCTGAAAATGGACTGGTGGGGAGTATGCACAATCGTGCCTGGCCTTATTTTGGTTGTCTTTGCCATCACAGACAGCGCTCATACCCTCCACGGCTGGGGTGCGCCGCAAATATACGTTTCGTTTGTTGTGGGAGTCCTCTTCCTCTGTGCCGCATTTTATACACAGGGCTGGGTGGCTGAAGCACCCTTGCTACCGTTTGACTTATTTAGGGTCGCATACATGGTCCCTTTGCTGTTATCTTTATTTTGCTCCTTCGGGGTTTTTGGTATATATCTGCTCTACTCAAGCTTTTAGTAAGTTTGCTCACAATCAATATCCTGTTGCCTGTCTCTAAATGTGAGTAGCATTCAGTTCGTTTGTGGCGTAACAGGCCTGCTGAGCGCTGCTTGGTACGCTCCTATGGCCGTTGGAGGTCTTGTCCTCGCCACTGTGGGAGGCTTCACGCTCCATCTTGTTTCTGGAAAAGTTGCTCTTCTTGTGTCTGGTCTTGGGTATCTGGTCAGCGTTATTCTTTTTGCCAACATACCATCCCATAGCCCGAATTATTGGGCATACATCTTTCCAGCAATGCTGGGTGCTACCCTAGGAGTGGACGTCACCTACGGTGTTAGCAACATCTTTATCACGACCAGCTTGCCAAAGCGTCGACAAGGTTTAGCTGGCGCGGTTATCAACAGTGTGTTATTTCTGGGAATGGGGTTTTTTCTAGGTGCTGCGGATATGGTCGAGAGCGCCCGGAAAACAAAAACATATAGAGCGGCGTTCTGGTTCGCAGCTGGAGCTGCGATAGTCTCACTCATCATTATTGCTGCGTTTGTGCGAATGGGACGAGCAAAGAGTGATCTGACGGCCGACGAGCGCGCTGATGCCAATTCACGGAATACATGACCGTATTCGTAAAGTTAAATAAGAAAGACAAGATAGAGTCTGTTTTAGACAAAGCAACAATTGGCTTGTAGAGATGGCTCTAATTTTTGGTGGAGAGACCAACCTTCTTAAGCCGTCTAGCCACTAACTAATCCGAGTCACTAATTTTAAGGGACTTCCGTCGGGATACTTTGTATGTTCGGAGAAATGGTCCGAGTCCGAATTGTTCTAATTTATTTAGGAATAGCTATCATTCCCCTTACGCTAAAAGTTATAAGCCCCACCAGAAAATCCAAATTGTGTAAGTTAGCTTGGTCGCATGGCTCTCACGGGACCCACATGACTGAACGCGCATAAAAATTTGACCTCAGATATTCGTGTTTGCCTTGGAGATTGAGAAAAAAAATGGACTCGCGGGGAATTGAACCCCGGACCTCTCCCATGCTAAGGGAAAATCATACCACTAGACCACAAGCCCAAGTTGCTTGTGATGTCGAATGTTTGGAGTGATATATGTACTTCGCGTGACAGAGTTTTCTAGGGAATAAGTGAAATAGAACGGGAAGCAGAGCAAACACAAATGTTTTGATCGGTGATGGTCGAGGGAGCAGAATCTGGATCTATCTGCTGCTGTTGTGGTGCTGCAAAGCTCTCTGTATTCCGTCGGCATAGTGAAGTAATTTTGCCCTGTGAGTTGATGTGCGAGCAGTCATTGAAGCTACTACTTAACTTGCCCAACTCATGCGTTAGAGATGCGAAGCACATCTTTCATGCGTCGGCATGAAATTTCCAACTAGTGAGGGCAAATGTTGACTGGTCCAAGACAGACTGAAGGATCATTGATGCATTGCTACATCGCCGGAAGAGCGGTGGATAATACATGAAACAGCATCGGCACGTCGTGCAGTGGTTGTATCTCGGCCAACTGCTTCGGACCAGAGACACTTGGCTACAATGATTCGAGATCTTCATCAATCCTGTTTGGCGACTAAGTATCTCTTAAGCGAAGCACAAATGAGCACACGAAACATCGAGATAGAGACTATTCAGAAACTGATGTGGAACAGATGTGGTTGATCGATGCTTAATATTCTTCTCGCAACAAATTGAAAGGTGTGCTTTGACCCAAGAGACGAGATGTTGGCAATGCTCAGCCGCACGATCGATCCAAATCACCCAGAAGTGAACTCTCACATTTCATTTTCCTTTGCACGCAAGCATCTAGAGACCATTCCAACTTGCTTTGCTTGCTTGTGCCACGGAGAGGTGTCAGGATGCAACAGAAGACATGAAACATTACCTTTCTTGAGTTCCTGGCCGGACAAGAGTTGAGAACTGCCATCCTTTTACTCGTTCCCATGGCAAAGCCCCCTATATTTCATCGGCAAAGAAGAATGAATGCCATTTTTTAAGGACGACAGTTTGATTTTTTGTGGCGAGTTCGTGGGAATGATCGATACAGTCTGGAAAATGCTGGCACTCTCCAAGGATCCACTATGTCATACTGTTGACACCAAAGATCTTGCAACCTTGTGTCGAAACCAAGAATGGACTAGAGACCAGCAAGCTCGGCTCCAAGAAGAAGGCATCGCCTCTGCAAAAATCTCGCCGTTCATAACGGGTGAGTTGACCGGTGAAGGAATGCAGACAGACGGTGGCCGAAATAGAGTTCTTACCCTTCACATGGACTTCCAGAAGGCGGCTGGCGGAAACAATTACCGGCAAGCTTGCTCGAGCACCTCGGTGCGCCATGCTTGCGGACTTGGAGAGGTTACATTATCCGCCCCATGAATTCGATGAGCTGTTTGAATATAAACGCTCGTTATGATGAAACGTTAGCTTGAAGTAGCCATGGCAAACTCGATTCGCGCCAAGGAGGGATATTCAAAAACTAGGAACAATCGCTAAGATACGAAGAAATCCAGTAGCGGTTTGAGAAAAGACTCTAGACGCATAGCTGCATAAATCTCAGGGAAAGAGATCAACCAGGAAGTCGATGCAGCGATGTGGTTTTGCGAACGCCAGCCCATTTACCTTTTTGGTCCTCACCCTATCTCGACCGATCACTTAAGGCAAACATAGGGTTTGATACTGGAAGCGGCGACATAAGGTTTTGATGCGCACGCATCGTTCTAATGAGATTCAGCCGAAAGCTTTTGACACTGTTCCTCCGCGAAGTCCGCGGGACCCCTCGAGCGCATGAAAGACAGGCCGGGTCTTATGCTCGCCGACGAATCCGCCATGACCGAGGATCCCATCGCCGTCTTCAGGTTCGGGATCAGGCGAGCAGTGCAATCCGCGAGTGGATCCCTCTTCGTCTACGGCGTCATGCAGCGTCCGTGTTCATGATCGGCTTTGGGAAGAAAAAAAAAACAAAACCGCGCTTTTCAACCATGGGCGGACGGCATCGAATGGCGATTGCTCCCCTCCCCCTCTGGGTCGTCGGTCCGGCCGCCGCGACTGCTCCGGCCAGATCCAGCGACGAGACGGCGTCTGCGTGACGCTTGGCGGGGAAGCCGCCATGCGATGCCTTTCGAATTGTCCTGGAAGAGGTGTACCCTGAGAGCAGAGCAGATCAGACATGGTGGCCTGCTTCGCCATGAGGTCGTCACGTCTCAAGATGGGTGCACTGAGTCGTTCGTGGGACAATGGGTCACTGTCGAGTCGACAACGGAGAGAGACAGCGCCAGCGGACACCGGCGTATTCGGATCCTTTTTGGCATTGGTTTGTTTGTGCGTAGACGTGGCGGATTTGGTATGACGTGGTGGCTGGCCAAACGTCGAAGATCGCGCTGTGCAAGTTCGGCCTTTTGTGCCAAGACGAGGCGAGAAGCGATCCCACCGTCGCATCCGGTGATTGACAGTCACATCAGCGCTTCGTGTCCTGTACGTTACGTCTGCCGAGGATGCGACCGACTGTTTAGTGAGTTGAACGTAATTGAGAAGGAGAAGGGAAACGAAGGAGACGACACGAGGCGCAACGACGGCACAAGCGCCGCATGCACCTCATGAACCGAACATCTGGATCAGCTCGAGGAATTAAACTCACTCGCTTTTAGATCGTTCTAAACTCGCAACGAGAAAAAGGTTGTCCTAGTGATTCAGAAGGATGGGAACAAAGGCTAGAGAAGGGATCAACCATTTATTTGGTTCTCTCTCGGATGGCAATCTTGTGAAGCACGAATCTTCTTTCCCAGTTCAATTTACATAGTCTGAACTTAATGCATCCACTACAACAGTAAAGGATGAATAAGTCTGGGAGATGAAAGGTGAATCACGCTGCGACTCTGTTACGGCATGATTGCACGACCTAAAACGCTTCGGTCCGGAGTTTCCATACAGTACGACATTGCCAACGAGTAAATTTATCTTTACATCTTATGCACACACGCAAGCATTATAGAAAGACAGAAACGAAAAAGATGTCTTTACATTTGGCGCCTTTCAATGATGCTATTGTGCTGATATGCCTGCCTTGTGTGATCCGTCCATAACTTTACCAAACCCACAAGTCCTCACTGATCAAGTCCGTTAAATCCAGAACTCATCTCTTATGTCTCGCCGATGTCCTAACTGGAAGGGTTCGTTCCATGTAGTTATGTGCTGTTTAGCACACATGTCTTTCATGAGCGCCTGTTCCTTTCCAATTCATGCTTTATCGCGCCGTGTCTTGAGCGCGTGGTTTCTTCTTCACCTGTGCAAAGTTTTCTTTTCTTCGCAGTCACCTTTGCCGTCTCCAGGATGGCATGTCTTTCATAAGTAAAGCCACAGCTCTAGTCGGATTATCTTTCGCAGATCGTTGAGAGTAGGGATGCTGATGTCTAATCCTTCCAGTCCCACACCTGCTTCAGGAAATGCGACATGTTGACTCTCTTCGTCCGTATTTCCATCATCCACGGGTGCTCGAGCATCCGCCATGGCGTAGCTCGTCGCGCAGGGTCTTTTTCGAGACTATGGATCGGAGAAAAGTTAGCCCAAAAAAAAACTCCACACCAACTGCCGAAAACACTGATAGGTGCAAGCCACGGCGCTATTAATAAAGTAACCCGGGACCGCTTCGAGCCGCGGAACTGGCGAAAGCCTTGGGCCAAAAAACACGACGGATGTCACGGAGATGACTAGAGAAAATACGTACCAGCATTCGATGAAGTACTTGAAGTTGTCGCCCCACTTGACGCCGTTCTCCGGCTCATCTTTCAGCTTTGGGATCGGCTGTCGCACAATATAGGTAAGAAGATCGATAAGTCCAGCACGTGGCTGCATCTCCGTGCCATCAGCGGGGAAGGGAAACCTGTGCTGCGCGACCTCTAACAACGTCACGCCTAGGCTCCACACGTCACTCGTGATGGTATAGCTCTGGCCCGTGATGCGCTCTGGCGCCATGTAGTAGCTCGTGCCGATGAACGTGTTTGCGTCACCTTTTGTGCCGAACTCGCCGCTGACGCCGAAGTCGCAGAGTTTGACCTGACCGTCCCTGCACAGCAGGATGTTGGAGGGTTTGATGTCGCGGTGGATGATGCGGTGCTTGTGCAAGTAGGTGAGACCGTTGAGCACGCCCTCCGCCACCTTGCCCAGCACTTTTTCGCCCGTTCTCCCGCCGAGCTTTTGCACCTCCTTGTACACGCTGTCGAGTGAGCCGCCCTCGCAAAACTCCATGGCAATGCCTATTGTTCCTGAGGAGTCGTCGGCGAAAGCACCGTAGTATCGGCAGATGTGTTCGGAAGCGCAATTCTTGTTGAACGACAGTTCGCGAACAATCTGCTTCTTGACATCGGGATCTGGGTTGGTTGTAATTACCTGTAGAACAAAAAAAAAGGAAAAAATTAGCACATGTGCATACATTGTACGCCGCCAGACACAATGAAAAATATAACATACTTTCAAGGCGAACACCGTCTTGCCGCCCTTCAACACGCATCGCGTGACAGCACCACCAGCACCTTCACCCAAACTACCCAGCTCAATGATCCTGCCTTCCCGACTCGCGGCTTTCCAGCCAGCGTCGTCGAGGTCCTCGACGTCGATGTCTCTGCCAAGATCAATCTTCAGCTGAGCCAGATCAGGCAGTGGTCCCACGCTGTTCTCGCGCTCCATGGCCGTGTCTCCAGGACTTGCTCCGCCCGTGGACGAGCTCACCGCCGAGATAGGATTGATGAACAGCGAAGAAGACGATGCACCGTTCGCTTGCTCGCCCAAGCTGCCAGATCTGGAGTCCACACTGGCTGCTTCCGTACTCGAGCCACTGGCCGATGTAGCAATCTGAAGGGGCGGCAGCTTCTTGGACTGCATCTGTGCGGCACCGGTAGAGCCCATGGGGGTATTCAACCGCAATGCCGGAGGCATCGGTCTTCCCAGCGCGGGGACATCTTGTCCCTCCGATGTGCCGTTCACGACAGGCCGGGCGCTTGGACTGGGCGGTATTGCCAAGCCTAGTGCTGGTTTTCGAGGACCGGTCGCACTGTTGCTACGCGATCCTGGAATAGGCGGCCGAAGTAGAGGAGCGGGGCTTGACATGTCTTCGGACGCGTGGACGTCGAGAGAAAGGTATGAGGCGGAAAGCAACGGCGAAAGACAGGTGGTGATGGCCAGTAGAGGCGGCAGCGGCGAGGGTGAAGTGGAGAGGGGTGGATTTTGACAAGACAGCAGCGCGACGGACTGAGGCAATATTCCTCCTGAGCCCAGAAAATCGAGGACCGGCGCTATGATCGACTTCTCACCAGATCAAGAGCAAAAGTGTAGCCTCTCGGACTTAGAGGCGTACTTCCGTACGCGGATAAGGGACAGATTTGGAGTTTCTTGCTTGGCGGCGGGAGAACGGACTGAAGGTTGAGTATGTCGACGTGAGGCTACTGATCTATGGTTTGTGGTGGACGGGTGGGACTGGACTGCTGCACCTAGCCGCGGTGCAGACGACGTGAACTGTGTCCGGTCCCAGCCTGTTTTTCTCCGTCTGCCTTTCGTTGTAGCTGTGATTGTGAGCCCGGTGGGTGCGAGCGTGTGTATGTACGTGGTCGGGGAGGTTGAAGATCGGTGACCTCGTGCTTGTGGAGGTCAGAGTGCAGCTGTGCGAGTCTGAGGTTCGTGGGTGCCCGCCGAGGGACCAAGCGTGCGTGTCTGGGTGCGGGTATCGCTGGGGTGAGGTCGGAGAGCTTGAGCGACGGGCGAGGCGACGTACTGCCTGCTACAAGGCGACAGTGCGTCCGCAAGGTTGGAAAGAGTATGGCCTCGCAGCTGCAGGGTAGCAATTGTGTCTTCGTACACGATCGAGAGGAAGAAAGGCCCGGACGCTGTTGGCTTCAGAGGCGTCGAATGTTCAGGAGTGGCGGGAGTGTGCCAATGGTCGCAAGGCAAGCATGGGGTCTCGCGAAGTGGTTACTGATGTGCTGGGCCCGCCCGCTGAAACAGCAAAAGCACGGCGCTTAATCTGTTGTTCCCAGCGACCCGGCGAAAGAAAAAAAAATACCAGCCAAATGAAGAGAGAACGCAAAGATGAGCACAGTGAGGGCGTCGTGCAATCAATGAACCGCTTGTCGGTCTGGGCTGACGGACGGGTCGGCAAGAGGGCACAGGATAGCGAGGTGGATCGAAATCAAATAAGAATCAGTCCAGACGACCCAATGACTGCCGGTAGCCGCCTGAGTGACGGATTGCTTGCTTGCCTGCTTGCTTGTCGGTCAGTCAGTCCAGTCCGTCAGTCAGTCTGGCTGGCTGCCTGCTTTGCTCGCCTGTTCGCTACCCTGAGGCTTATTGTGAAGCAGTCCAGCGCTAAGCTGATTCGGTTGACCACACACGAAGCGGTCCCATGCAATGAGAAGATGCAGCAGAAGTCGCCGTAGCAGCAGCAGTAGGAGTAGTGATCGTCTCCGCTGCTGCAGGCATAAGACGGTGGAAAACTACTGGGAGCCTCTTTGTCCCGCGCAGCACTACTCGACCCGCACAGTAGCCAGGGCTCCTCGCTCCAGCCCTCCACCACCACGACGCACACCAGTCAAAAGCCCACTGTACCACGCTGTTCTAGTCGAAGATCGGCCCGTCAACCGCCCGTCGGCACTTTTCGTCGCCATCGCCAATCTTTTGTGCCCCGGCATGCAGGCCAGTCTCTGCCCACGCCTGTCGCTCTCACACAGTCATGGTCCACCGTTCTGCTTGACCGTGCAGCAGGCTCAAAAAGAAAAGAGCGAAAAAAAAATGAAAAGAAAAGAAATCTGGGCACGCTGCAGAGTGCAGACACCGAAAGCGTGAGACCACGGCATATCCATGCTGTTATTATTTGCGGAGAGGCTGAGCGTCGTGGATGTGTTGCAGCATCTCACAATCCCAGGGCCATGGCTACCAGCGACTTCTGGCTCTGCTCAGAGCCGACGGCTCGGACGACGGGAATTCCCACAGTATGGCAAAACGCAGTCCTCGTGCTGAACATGTTCAAGCTATCCTTACACACACGTGCATATTTTTCTTGATGGGATGATGGTCGCACAGTGGCATAGCGATCGAATAAATGCCTTTCGTTTAGCATAGCCAGGCTGGACATAGCGAATCGCGGCATTCCAGCTTGCTGTGGGCGTTCGGACAGAAAATTGTTTCGACAGCCGAAAGGGAACGGGAAACCTGGCGCAGGCTTGCTCCCAATCCACTCTTGCGGCCTTCGCAGGCATAGCCCCCAACCCGCCGACATACCGTCTGCAGTCTCCTTGGCCTGATGGATAGCCTGAACGCAAGTATCCCTTTCATCTCGTCGTTCTTGTCATCTGCCAACGACGAAAGGCGGCTTCTGCGATCGCCCAGGTGCAAAGGGACGAGCTGAATCATGAGCATGTGCAGCTGGTCCAAAACAGACGAAACACTTTTCCTCTAGCGCAACAGATGGACCAACTGCTCGGCAATCTTACACGAGCTTGTGCATAGGGCTGGCTGCTGGCCCTGCGCAATAATGCCCGTCAAAAGACTGGAGTGAAGGACTGCATCTCCACAATGCTTCACCCCCGCGTGTCGACGCATGTGCAAGGCAGTGAACACGCTACCTGACTACTTGCAACCTGACCGCACCAGCAGCAACGTCTACAGCGATCGCTCGGAACGGAACGAGGGGGAAGTCCAGGACTGAACGAGCATACATCGTACAGTGCGGCTCCGTCGCAAGGATACCCAGCATCTCATCACGTCAGTTTCAACCGGTAATCCAAGACCGAAAATGCGTTGGTGGTTGTCGGAGACGTGTCTTCGTGATTGTTCTCGATATCTCATTCCATCTATTGTAACGTACTTGTGTGGACCGGAAAAAAATGCCTCGGATCGATTTGACCGACGCTTTCATATGCAGTGCCAGACCTGTCCGCTCAACATTGGCTGCGCAACGGTACGCTATCTAGCTATCCGCATTTTCTGCTTGGACTATTGTATGCTGGTGACGGCATATTCCTCCATCATCAAATGTCCCAGGGATCTCGCCGACCCTCTACAAAGTTCGTAGGGCTGACGCTAGTCCCCAAACGGTAAATATCCCTGTAAAAAAAAAGTTGATGCTCACCGCATCAGAGAAATTCTCGATGCTACAGCACCCGTACCGGACCGTGCATCAAATCTTACGTCCCTGGCCCGTCATGTCAACGTCAGAGAGTGGTGACTATGAAGAGAGCTCTGTGAGCAGCGTCGAGTCTGGATCAGATGCGAGCGTTAGCGAGATCGATGACTTTCCCAGCGAGCAGCCAAGGAAGAAGAGACGAATAACGCCCCCGACTGAGGGTGCTTCGCAGGAGAATGGTCGAAGTTCCGCCCAAGCGCCTCTAAGCAGAATCAAAACCAAGAAGAGTGGAACCCAGGCCGTTACCGCAACTTCAAAGGAGCTCGCAAGCGGTTCGACGCAAGCCAATGAAGCGATTTCATTCGCGAGTTTGAACGTAAAGCCATGGCTTGTGACGTCCTTGGCCAATATGGCCATCACGAAGCCGACGGGGATTCAGAGAGGCTGTATACCTGAGATCCTAAAGGGGAGGGACTGCATAGGAGGCAGTCGAACGGGCTCCGGTAAAACTGTTGCCTTTGCAGTGCCCATGCTTCAGAAATGGGCGGAAGATCGTGAGTGGATTCTCATTTCTGGGATGGCATAGTACGAATCTAACGATGTGTCCTAGCATTCGGCATTTATGCGGTGGTGCTCACGCCGACGCGAGAGCTGGCGTTACAGATCTTCGAGCAGTTCAAGGCTCTGTCTGCAGCGCAGTCGTTCAAGCCAATCCTCGTCACGGGAGGGGCGGACATGCGCGAGCAAGCTTTGTCTCTTGCCCAGCGCCCACACGTGGTCATTGCAACGCCAGGACGTCTCGCCGAGCATATCAATGTCTCGGGCGAAGACACCATCTGCGGTCTGCGCCGCGTGCGCTTCGTCGTCCTCGACGAGGCGGATCGGCTTCTTGCGTCTGGCCCGGGATCGATGCTTCCAGATGTTGAACAGGTGATGTCCGTCTTGCCTCCTTCCACGGAGAGACAAACGTTGCTCTTTACGGCAACAGTGACACCAGAGGTCCGCGCGCTGAAAGAAATGCCACCTAAACCAGGCAAAGGACCACCGTTTGTCTGTGAGGTAGACACAGAGGACCTTGCTGTCCCAACAACCCTTCAGCAGAGGTACCTTCTCGTGCCTGTCACTCAGCGGGAGCCTTTTCTGCATGTCTTGCTGCTCACCCCGGCCAACGTGGAAAAATCAGTCATCATCTTCTGCAACACAAAAGCGACGGCCACGTTTCTGGAGCACATGCTACGCCTGCTCGAGCACCGCGTGACGAGCCTGCATGCCGGTCTGCCGCAGCCGCTGCGAATCGCGAATCTGGCGCGCTTCCGGGCTCGCGCCGCCAGGATCCTCATCGCGACCGACGTGGCCGCCCGCGGTCTCGACATCCCGGAGGTGGAGCTCGTGATAAACTACGATGTGCCCCGCGACCCGGACGACTACATTCACCGGGTCGGTCGTACCGCGCGTGCGGGTCGGCGCGGCGAAAGCTTGACGTTTGTCGGGCAGAGGGACGTTCAGCTTGTGAAAGGCATCGAAGAACGAGTCGGCAGTAAAATGGTGGCATATGAGGAGGAAGGTGTCAATCTCGAGACGAGGGTTGTGAGAGACGCGCTGAAAATCGTGGGAGAGAAGAAGCGGGAGGCTTTCGTGCAGATTGACGAAGGGAGGACGGTCACAGGCAAGCGGAGGAAGGGCATGGTGAAGCTGAACAAGAGATAGCGATAGATGTTTTGATCGTAGAAGAAACGAGCTTGTTGTTTAACTACGATGTGCCCCTGTCAAGCAGGCGTGGCAATTTTCCTTCCTCCCCGTCAAACCGTCTCTACTATTTGACAGAATCTCATGCTGTAAGAGCTGTAAAAGCTTCGGGCGCGTCGTTTTTTCTCGAGCAGGCCTTTTCTCTCAGCTCGACACTCTCAGCTGGGAATTCTCAGCCTCGTCATGCTCATGCCCTACAGAGTAAAGCATGTCCGCAACGACGAAACAGCACTGTCCTTTAGACGTATTAGGATTCCTCTTTACGAGCATATTAGCTCCCTAGCTAGCGGTTGAAGCAAGAAGACGCTTTTTGCCATTTTATTTTATTTTATTCAGCGAATAGAGTGCGATGAACAAAATGGTCTACAAGTCTTGGTTGTGCCGTCAAAACCAACCTGTTAATACAAAGCGTTGGCCTGCTTTAGCACGTGATCGCCGCTCTGTCATAGCTGCCAGCCTACCTGATAAAGGAAACTTCATGAAAATGTACTCCCTTGGCGTTGAAGATCCTGAGCATGACCGAGCAGTCAAGGAGCTGTGTCGGCGCTCCAGGTTTCTGGTGCACGTCCACAGCCGTAAGGTAGAGTTTTGTGTCCTGTTCGTGACACTACATCAGTCTTGGAGCAAACTGTGCTGTAGCGCTTACAGTAGGCACCTTCAGCTTTCGGGGCCACAGCTTTAAGTTGCTCGTCACTCTGCTTTGCGCTGAATCACGCTGTGCAGTCTGCTTGCGCATAAAGGCGATGTGCCGCCAAGATTCTCTTCCTCGTCTCAGTTGATGGGACCCATCCAATCCATCCCCTATTGACTAGGGTCTTATCCAATCCTTGAAACTTTCGTTGATACTCCTTGACCGGGCTGCGATGATATGACTTCAAGCTTTCAAGAGGTGGTGGGTCGAGTAGGGTTGTACAACTGAAGCAGTGTTTTACGGCCCGGATGTGATAGACAGGCTCTCTTTAACTGGGCCACAGGCACAGAGCCCCATTTGAAATGCCCCAGGATGTCCAGAAATGGTTTTAGTGCTCATCGATCACATATATGCCAATCAAGCGACTCAGTGAACGCTCAAATGTGTTGCTAATGAAGGCTTGTGGGAATGATTCAACAACACCGAAGTAGGATTTCACATTTTAGCTTCATTATAATAATGTAGACCAAAATTTCGGCTAGATAATACAAGTTCAACCAGGCCCTTTTCGTCGGCATCCCGCATTGCATATAGCTTGCACTTTTTATGCTTGAGCTAGAAGGGCAGGTGTCACCTCAAACATATCCGTTTTGAACTCGAGCTCTCGCTTTAGACGCAATCGAGCGGGATCAACATAGAGTTTGATCCCCATACCTCTGCTCCCAAGCCAAAAGACTCTCGCGATGAGGTATATTGTTTCGCTGGAATCGTTCTCAGGCAACATCATGTCCTCCATCATTGTGAACTGACTTTGGCTCACGTAGAACGGCGTTTCGTTCTCGCCTATAGTCGCTTTGACCTCGATGTGATACCTTGGACGCCCACCTCTCCAAAGTCGCACATCTAAGTAACCACGGTCGATAAGCAAGTTAGTGAGAGCGCCTTCCCCATCGTTATAAACAATGTCGGAGCTCTCCGTTCCTGTCCACGGCATCATGTCGGAATAGGAGTCATGTACGCTGATTTTTTGCCGGAGCTTGCTTTGCCAGTTGTCGCGACAGAAGCCCGGTAAACGAAGTCTCATTAGCAGTTCAAAAACCTGTCTTTGATCAGTTCTTCAATGTTTCAACGTCGTCTAACTACTTGACTTACAAAAAGCTCACCGGCCGCACCTATTTTGAAACTTCTCTCTCCCTCAGCCTGGTGTAGGAACCAGACATCATTCAGGTCTTGACGACGTTCGACATAATTCGGGATTACCGAGACTTGATGCTTATTTGGTATGGTATCTAGAGATTGAGCACCTCTGATGACAAAGTCTAGTAAAATCTTGTATTTTTCATTCGCTTCGTCGTGCAGCGGTGATAGATTAAATATCGATAATGCTGAAGTCAAAGATTCGATCTGCTCGCTACTGTGAGCTGTAACTCCTCTTTCAATACGTGGAAGAGCGGACGGCGGAGCAGCCGAACCATAAACAGGCGATAGACTTGGGCTTCTGGGAGTTTGATAGCCAAATTGAAACAACTCGGCGCTTTCGGTCACGCGAGAGCCAAAGACAACCGTTTTAGTCTTCTCAGTCCGACGGATATATCCTTTGGTTGGCGTTGCAATCTTGTTCTCTTTTGGCGCAGAAGCAGAGTCCTCAGACCATTGGCGATCTCTCGCTTCTTGTGTCGTTGTAACATGCCCTTCCGAAACCTGGCAGACTTCTTCTTCGTGCCTTTTGTTGTTGTCCCGCCCCGATAAAACAAGAGAAGGAATACTTTCCTCTCCGAAAACTTTGATCTGGGGAGTCGAAATGCTTCGAGGAGTCTTTATTCGACGGGAAACGTATTTTGAGAGCCTCGAAGGTTCGTGTCCTGTTGGCCGGTGAACATTTGGAAGAGAGATGATCCCGGCATCCACGAGCATGAAATCAACCGTGTCCAGGGTCGGTGCGTCAATGATCTGAGTGAGGAAAGCCGATTCTGAATGCTTCGCGACACCCAAATACGCCAGCAACCCTTGAGGGAAAGCCCGACATTTGCATACGTATCTTTCGCGCTCATTGGCAGGCACATAGAGTATGAGTTTGTTCTCTACACTCTGAATGTGAAACAGAGCCGACTCTCCATATACTGATATCGGTCCACCACTTTGTGATATTGTCACGACCTTTGAAATTCGGTCGCTTCTGAATACCGTAAGCGTTTGTAGCATCGACAACGTTGACTCTGTACGATCTTTTGCTTCTGGACTGTGCAAATGTGCAGCATACCTATAGATATTATTGCGTGATTCCATAGTTTTGGATGGAACCTACCGGCAAATAGCGTACGCCTTTCTCTGCATCTCTCTCGTTAGATCATTGTCTAATCGCAATTCACCGGAAACACGAGTTTTCTCCTCGACTGCCTCGGACATGAAGCGTCTTCCAAGATCTAGTGCGATCAAGAAAGTCCTCAACTGATGCACTTCTTCAAGACTGAAGTCGAGAACGTTGACCTTGCCTTCGAACATGTCACCGTACTCTTTGCGATCGACAATAACGAAGTCTTCGAACGAGGGACGAACCCACTCGAGCCTCTTGTCAACTGTGCGTATTGGTAGACAAAGGGCGTTCCGCAAAGACTCGAGCTGATCGGGTTTCGGATCGAAGGCGCAGATTAGTCGCATTTCATGGAACATCTCTTTTTTGGCTCGTGGTAATAGTGCTTTATCTGCCAACGCTCGCACGTGCATTTCCAAAGTAGGCTCCACAATATTCAATATTTCCACAAACAGATATTCAGATTCCTTGTATTCGGTAGCGATGGAAACTTTTCCTTGTAGCTTAATGTGATCTTCAGCCCAAACACAATCTGTTGGGCTATGCCATGAGTTAACTTGGGGGTGATAAATAAGTCGTTCACTTTGAAAGCGGTTGCTGCTGTCATTAGTGCCAGCTGTTTTAAATTATTGCATTGTAACGTTCATACCGAATTGTCATACAGTCTGCTTGATTGCGATAAGTACTTAGCTCCTTATAGAGATTCGATAGGTCTTCCCGATGAACGCGATTAGCGAAGTCGGCGGTAATCACTCCTCTCTGGAGAGAGAGAACATTGTCGAGAAAATCGTCTAGACCAGCGTTAGGAATGTCAAGAATGTGACAAAAAAGCTCCTGGAGGCCTCGGTATTGCTCAATATCTTTGAGTCTGCATAAATGAACAAACCAGGACGGGGCCTCCCACACGCAGGTATTCTTATGGCTGGTCCACTTTTGCCCAAAGAAACTAGGGATAAACATGAGAGAGTCGCTCGAAAAACAGCGCCTTCCCACGCGATCAGTCTAGAGTCCGGCGAGACAATCTCCTTGATTGGCTTGACTTACTCTATTTCCTTTCTTTGAAATTCTTCACGGCAGGTATTCTGCAGTTCTCGATAGATTTCGGAGACAACGTTAATGTTCGAGATGTTCAGATTTTTCGCATGTTTGAGGACAGCGAGCCAAAAGCTAAATCCATCATCTTTGATCACGCCAAGTTGCTCAAGAAAGTACCATTTTCCTGCAATACTGTCCGTGATGCCTTCAAGCTCTTTTATAAAGCCAAAGTCCTGACGCAACCCAAGTCGATCAACAATGGAGACCAGCTTTGGCACTGGTAGCACCGTCTGCTGAAGGGGTTTTTTGCTCGAAGAATTGAGTATGGGTATGAGGCAGCCTCGAATCGTATCGGACCAGTTTGTCTGAAATTGGGCCCAACAATCTTCCAATATACTCAACAATATCTCTGGCTTTCTATCCAAGATATATTGAAATTCTGGAGATCTGTTCAAAAGGTCGCCTCTCCTCCAGAGTTGGAGCTGTGTTTTAGCACCAAAATGCTCGTACACCCACGTGAGTGCAGATATATTATTGCGTCTAGGCATATCACTTAAGTGGTTAACGTACGAATCATTCAAAATGTGGATCATATTTTTGAGCTCTCCGTCCACTGCAACAGCAAGATGCTTGCATGCTGCGTTTACACCTTCTGCGGCTGGCCTGTAGACCCAGCCGATTGAGGCTTGATCTGACCAAAAGTGGTAATGATTTCTAGAAAACGCCATTATGTAGCGCTGTCCAGGAATGAGCAGATTACGATGCCAGAATAAGAACTTGATGTGAGCCAAGTGATCAATCCACGAAACTTGGGTCGTAGAAGCTTCGTATTTTTGCTTAATCATGGGAAAAACAAGTTCTGGAGGGCATGTTTCGACCCCAAGTTTATGATATAAGCTCTCACGTGTAGGGTTCTCAAGGCATATGGGGTCGATAATGCTGAGTTTCAGATCCTTGGGAAGCTCAATACCACCAGACGTTGGCAGAAAAACGGGGCCTTCATCCATAGCTATCCACGTTGGCACTATAGTTCGGATGAGACGGAAGGTCTTAAGCTGCTGCAAATAACCTGACTGGATTGCGTTGATCAATACGCGAGCCACTCTAATATGCCAGTCGGAAGTTGTGTCATCGGAATGCATTTGAGGTTCTGGTCGTCTAAGATCATACTTTAGTCGATCGACGAATTCCGAAAGTTCGAAATCCTTCGCTCCATAGTGCTTGAGAATGGGGATATCAATGTCTTCTTGATATCGATCAGAACAGTACGCCCACGATCCTCGTTTCTTTGGAGGGCTGGGAAGCAGCGGCTTGGAATTCTCATCGAGATATTTCTCAGAAAGTATTCGTAAATCCGTAGGCTTGAACTGACCCTGCCCCAACGAATCAAAGACCTCCCTGTTCCGCAGTCGCGAGAACAACAACATCTCCAATTTTTTCCAAAAGTCGTCGACTATTCCTTTCGTAGGCAGGTAACGAATCCATTTCCAAGACAGGTCAGTTCCGAGGCCTATGAAGGTGCAAATCGTAGCTTCGAAGAGTGCCGCAGCTTCTTCAAGAAGCCTTTGGTTCCACGGTCGGTCGAACACATCTTCACGACTCGCTTGAGTGATAAAGTCAGATTGGATGAGAAACTACATTTCGTTGTTAGAATTTAAAATCAAAGAACATGAGAGCACCTACGTTGAATCCAACTTTACGAAGGGGTAAGAAAGCGTAGACATGCTGTTGTTGATCAATAAGTGGTGTATCATTCTCATCAACAGGAAAGGCTAACACAACTTCTGCTTGCTTGATCCAGTCTCGTTCGTCCTTTTTGCTGGACTTGGTCCGGAGAATTAGCTTACGTGCATGATCATATGGCATGTTTGGGACGAGTCTTCTAGCCGTGATAAAATGAAAGTCTGTGACAGTCGAGTCGATAGTCCTTGTAATCTTCGAACGACTGCCACTTGTTGATAACGTGTATTTGGTGACAGTAACATGACCAGGCTGCCTTTCTATTTTCACGTCGAGCTTTTTTAGCTTCCGCAAGAAGAGCAGAAGTGTGTCGGGGAGACCCTCGATATCTCTAAACAACTTCTCCCTGTCACAAGTCCGAAGGAGAAACAATGTTATTCGCGTCCGAACACCATATGGTAGGTTCTCGAGATTCTCAGGCCAAGGCGTAACCATTCCGAGTCCATCATCATCACTCCCATGTTCATATTCAAAGGAGAACGAGAATAAGCCGGATTGAACCTGAACCTTCCGGGCTACTTTGAAGACAGATTTAAATCCAATTCCCTTTTCTCCTATGTAGCCTATCTTCACTGATTTTGTGCTCTGTCCAATTGATGAAATCGCTGCGATGTTTTCCTCCGTGAACCCATCCTCGTTTGAGTCTATGACTATCCGGTCGGTATTGACATTGAAAGCTAGGTACGGTTTCTTTCTTTCCGCCATCGCACGGCTGTATTCGTTGTCCTCTGCATTTTGAATGATCTCGTAGACAAAGCGAGTGTCCTTGGTATACAAGTTGGTCGCAAGACTGACATTTATTAGCTTAAAGAAGGCATTGATATCCTCTTCGCTCACGCCTTGGAGGCAGCGCCAAGTTTTCGTCTGACATTATCAAATACTTCTAATATTTCAGGCTCTGTTTTCTCAAGACGTAGCCTCTGCTCTTGTGTGAGTCCTCCATTTTCTTTCCTTATCTTATTAATGAAATTTCGCGCCTCTTGTTCTGTGGACGCAGGCATCTGTACTGGGAGAAGTTATATTGGAGCAAAGACGGCGTTCGATTCGGAAAGCAGAACAAGCGAACTCCAGCACTTGGAAAAAAGTTTGCATCTGTATGATGATATCTGTATCCCGAACAAGGCAAACTTATAACTTGCTCCGTTACTACTTCGATTTGAGCTGAAGTGGTCAGGCAGCGATAAATTGGTTGGTCGAAAAGGCCTCGGCGTCGTTGGGAACCGCTTAGCGCCAGATGAAATCCTTCAGCAGGGGAAGAGCGTTTCAGCCCCAATGATAAACACCAGTTACTTCGATCACTTCACTTGTGAGACGCGGAATGATCCTGCACTTAGATCGTTGGGGCAAGCAGCTGACCTATATAGAGGAAAGTGTAACAGCACGAACCATGATAGGGACTCTGCTCTGGGGAGCAATCTGCAAGTCGTGATTGAGCTAGGCAGGAGGGAAGCAGTATATGGTTAGTGTGCGGTTTGGACAATGCCTATTTACCGCATCTCTGGTTCTTAGCTCGCTACACTGTTGTGACAGAGAACAAGGTCCATGGCGGGAAGATTCTAGGGAGCGATTTCATTTTGCGTTTCATACAAGGTGCGCAACCGTCAGGTCCGTCCGAGTGCATGTGTGACGGACCAAATTTGCGACACTGGGACGAGAACATTGTCGATCACCCACGGGGCACATCAAGTTTCCTTGTCGATTGCAGTAAAAGAAGAATCTGGATTCGGATCACTGATATCTTGACCGCAACGGAGAAGCTCCGCCATTTACAGAGCACCGGCTTCCTTAAGAAGGGCTGGAAGCTGCGACTTCTTCGCCTGCAGATCACTGTTGCCACCAATATGTGCGCGATTGATGAAGATGTTGGGTACAGAGCGCTGGCCGGTCATTTCCTCGAGCGCGTCTTGAATCGCAGCGCCGTCATCTGTTACGACAAACTCCAACGTTAGCTTTCTCGTTCATCCTCCCGCCACACGATTCGGCTTCAGAATTCGCAAAGCGAGCGACATACCGACTTGGTCGAGCTCAATCACATACGGACTGACGCCCAGCTCGCTGAGCGTCTGCTTGGTTGCTCTACAGTACGGGCAGTAGCTCTTCGAGAAGACGGCAACAGGGTTGTTGTCAATGATGCCCTGTGCCTTGGTCTTTGCTGCAGACATGGTGCCGGGGCTGGGAGCGCGATAGAAGAAGCGTGCGAGGAAAGAAATGGTGACGACTAGATCGGGAGCGTCTTGGGCGATTTCTAGTCGCGAGATGTGGGGACGAAGGAAAGGGTTGACAAGAGGAAGGACAACGAGGACTCGGAGTTGTAATCGATAGCTTAAATCGAGTAGAGACTGAACTGGTTTGACAAATGCTTGACGTTCTGGAATGCGCAGTCGCTTATCAGCCCCGGCTAGAGCAGTGAGGAATGGATGGAATCGCTCACCAGTTGGAGGATTTTTACCGCCTTACTTGAAGTTACTAGTAGCGCGATGATGCAATGGGCAAGTGCCACGGGGTGCCTGCCGAGGAAAGACACACGCACTGGCTCGCGCTTTCCGCCTATTGCTGCGCCAGAGGCAACAGCGAAATCCCTGCAGCCGCCGTTCTTGGGGTAGTTGCCACTGCAGCTGCCATCATCTCAAGCTAATCCTCTGACGTCCTAAACTCTAAACTGTTGTCCATTGTTTGTTTCTCGGTCGTACGAGGCTGGACGGTCCTGTTGCCTGATCGCTGATTTGAGATTTCCGAGCATATACGGCTCGTGATATCCCCAATGCTAGCATTAACATAAGGGGCAGGCGTACGTAGAGACAACATCCGCTTCCTCACCCCGCGCACTTGCCGCAGCGGCGAAAAAGAGCAGCATGGCGGCGCCAGTTGGATCCTCCGTCTTCTTTGCCATCGCGCTGCTGGTCATATGCTTGCTGGTCTTGTTGCTCATACGTTACTACCTTCCGCTGCGCTCGACACCGGAATACGTGTTGGTGCCCGTCTTTCTCGCGCTTGTGCTACCATGCAGTATCATTTTGCTAGTGCCTATCGATCTCGCTTCACACGCCGTAACCGAAGATGAGACGGCAAGAGGCATTTGGCTTCCAGATAGGCCAATACGTGTGTCTTGGAGAATCTCGTACTGGCTGACGTTCATACTGACGTGGTACGTTTTGAGAAATCTCCGGTATTTCAGTTGCGCGTACTGATGTGCAAGCAGGATCGCACTGCCGATGCTGGGTGAATACTGTGATTCTGGATACAGAGAACCAAAAGACCGTCTCCTCTATTCGCTACGATCAAATGCCCGCTACCAGCTTACCGTGTTGTCTGTTGGCGTCCTCGGCGCGATATACTTCTTCATCAACGAAGGCTTCCACTTCAATACTTTGAAGGGTCTGGTCATGGCGCTGGCGTATGCATGGGGCTTGATTCTTGCTATATACTTGATGGGCCACGGCATGGTTTCCATTCCAAGACGGCTTTTTCATGACGCCAGCGTGAGCAGGAGATTGCGCAGGCTACAGTCGCACGCACCCAAAATTTGGGAGAAGCTCATGGAGGCGACTGAAGAGCTTCAAGAGCATGAGGCACAAGTGACCCAACTCAAATCAAGAAAGAATGGCACAGCTCGTGATTACAGAGAATGGATAGAGGACCTGGTCGATATGGTGGCCACGCCAGATACGAGAGTCACTGCAGCGACAGCAGCTCTGCCTGCTGCCCGAGCAAACGTGCCAAACGTCATTACCGATCGCTATCTCGCCGATCTCACACGCAAGTTGAAAAGAGCACGGCATAAGAAGTTGCGTTATCTGTCCGAATGGGAACATCTCGTCCACCTGGCTACGCGCACCCAGACTATTCTAGACTCAAACTCGTCACGTAAACTCGACTTCGGTAAGCCCTCAGCATACTCGCCGTTCTACGAAAGGATCACAATCCTCACGCCTTATACACGCTACCTAATGCACACAAAGCTTATACCAGGTCTGTACTACCTCGCTTGTGTAATCACGACGTTGGCATCCATTTGTGTAATCTGGTCTGAAGTTGTTCACCAGATTGGGGCCTCCAAGTTCTCTCTCATCGGGCTCACCACGATACATCACCCTAATTCCTCTCGCGGGGAGATCGGTTTTGCGGGTCAATTCTTGGCTGCGGCGTGGTTATGCTACATGTGTGCATGCGCCTTGTGGTCTATCACCGAAGTTAAGGTGTGGGGCAACCGTGCACTGGTTCGACGCGGTACCTATGAGGAGAGCGCTTGCTGGTATGCAGGCCAAGTAGCCAAGCTCACTGTACCTCTTAGCTACAACTTTGTCACAATGATGCCCAGCAAGATCCATGAAGCGACCGTCTTTTACTCGTTCCTCGGTCAGCTTGTGGATTTGACACCTCTAGGAAAAGGATTCAGCGGGTTTTTCCCCATTCTGGTTCTCCTCCCAGTCCTGGCGAATTTGTTTGGACTCTACAAGAAGGTCAGGGGAATGTTCGGCCTAGATGATTTGATTGACGAAGAAGAGGAAATTGGCGGGTGGCGCGAAGGCCGTAACCTTATCGAGCGCGAAATTAGGGGACATAACGAATCAGTTGGCCTCACTGCGCGCACAGAGGATTCACCATCATTTAATTCGCCTCGAGGGGGAAGTCTTGACTTTCAGCGGCCTTCCTTACGCTCTACAGTTCTTCCTTCACAATCAAGTGAAGGACGAACCTCAACCAGAAGTTCAAGTCCTCGTCCTCCACGACAGCCAAGGCAGGTTGCCTCGTACTCTGATGAGGAAGAGGACGGAAATTTCTTCACAGAATTTGCACACAGAGTGCGGAATACTTTTGAGAGCGCAGACAAGCCTGTGTGGATGATAGAGGGCTTTAAGAGGCCAAAGTGGCTTGGTGGACAAGATCGTGGTGGCAGCGGCAGCAGTGAAGGAATTTCAAGATGGTTTGGTCGGCCGCCGGAGGGAAGAGTGAGACTGTAAGGTTATGTCGATAGACACGTAATTCTTGAGCCTTCAGGACTGGAAGGCCAGTGTTTGTTGTCTAGGTCACATTCTATCTCAGGACGTGCTAGTACGATTGACTTTTGCCTGGCCTTGCGTTTCCTCCGAGCTCGCTCTGACGCGACATTCTTGACCTGTCACCCAACATTTTTCATGCACACCACCAAGACCACACCTATATGATTATTCAGCTTCTTGCGTGCGAGGCTTCCGGTTAGGTTCCTTGCAGGAAAGCTCGACAACGAGTGGCTTGGCGACGCGGGGTCCTCGAACCACGGGCTCTGACTTGCTGCAACGCGACGATGCACCGTTTCCCTTCACCCATGGGTGATGTTCCATTTCGCTACATCTTCCACCAATTACTCAGCATTCCAATTCTTCCGCAGCCGCCGTGGATGAATAATTGATCTGATGAGAATGCCTTTCCTTGGCAGTGACAAGACCGGAGCGACGCGTTGCACGAGGACCTTTGTGGTTCAATCTGGTACGACCCATTGTGCTGTCGATATCAGGCAGCATACCGTTTGCGGCGACCGTCCTGTCCTCGCGGGACAAAGGAATCCTTCCCAGATTTAGGTTCCGTGGTTCATCGACCAGGAATATAGCTTCCATGCTACCCTACCTCAGCACCACCGATCGTAGGCGACATGGACGGTGTCCCTGGCGATCTCGCTAGCAGCTCTCAAGCCTGGTTTAGCTACCATGATCATCGGATCCAACAGATATAATTTTGTGCTCTCGTATTCGAACACCTGCATTTTAATCTTCTTTTGCCATCTTCGTTGCCCTAATGGCGTTATTGGCGGAATTTTTTTATTTGCCCCAGGCGAACGTCTGCATGTACCCCAGAATGGCGGCTCGGGAGTCAATCACAACAGTCCCTGCAAACGATCAAGACGTCTTACCTGCAATGCTCATCATCCTCCATTTTACCTGCAACCTTGCTGTCAGTCAGCAGTAGTGGAAGACGCTTCATCCATTTGGGCAATTGCTCCGTCTCCATTCCCGCCGATCGTTCAAAATTTGCTCGCTGGCCGCTACCCGGAAAGCCTCTCATCTCGCCACCGTGATGTTCGAGAGGCTGGAGGCTTTACTTTGATGCTTATTCTTGCTTGTGATCGCATACGCTCGATTGTTGACCGAAGAGATGCATCCTATCCTCTGCTAGTTTCCAAATAATCTTTATGTTCTTTGCTTTCGCATGAAGACTGTTTATATTCAATCCTTTCGCCTTAACACACCCACTTTCCATACGTACAAGAATCCCCAGATCATTAAATATTTTGCTACGACGTATTCGGAAGAGTTCGAGAAGCTTACGGGTGCGTTCCCCGCATCAATATATGCACGGGGATACAAGGATCAGCATGTTGATGATGGTAAGCGAAGCTGCAGTACCAGGATGATGCAGTTGCTTACAAGCCCACGCCAACACGGGATGACGAAATTACCGCTGAGAGGGACAGACGCGAGATGACAGCTTCGAAGCTGACCTTGAGCTTTCGATGCGTATAAAGAAGCTCCGGAGCTCAACTACGGGGGAAAGGAGAGGTAGGGTTGGGAAATCCGTCGTCCGTTTACTATCATCACAGCTACGAGTGCGGAGTTTTCAATTGACACTCCTGTGCTGATTTCAAGCCATTTGCTTGAGTAATGGATGCTTCACTCAAGCTCATGGCCATTGGCCTTGCAGCTCTGGCGTACGCTGTTCCTCAAGGGTCATCAGTCACTGCCGCGTCCGCGACGACCACTACGCCGAGTTCAACGGACGAATATTCTACTGTGAGCTTCAATTCGTCTGCGGTCACGGCGTACTTGCCCAATGATGACTATTCGAACGAACGCCTGGCCTTCTTGTGGGACCAGGTTGGACCTATTCAGACTGCCGCAGTCACCACTGTGGTGGAACCGACTCCAGAGCCGTCAATTTTCCCTCAGCCGAATTGGGTTCACCCACTTGTTCCATCGTACATGAATGAGCTCGACGATGCGAAGCTTGGCGACGACTTTGTCTGGGGAGTAGCCTCTGCAGGTATGGATGTCGCATGCATGTGAATCATCAGCCCTTTCTAACTTTGGGCAGCTTTTCAAATTGAAGGAGCGGTCAATGCAGACGGAAAAGGTCCTTCAGTCTGGGATCTGATTCCTCATCGCTGGGCCAACTCTATTGCGGACAATACCACCGGAGATGTCACTGCCAACAATTACTATTACTACAAGGTCGACAATGCTCGCATGCAAGCACTAGGAATTCCAGCCTACAGCTTCAGTATTGGTTGGTCTAGAGTCTTCCCCTTTGGCTCGGGACCCGTCAATCAAGCCGGTGTCGAATTCTACGACAATGTTGTGAAGGACTTGGTCTCCCGCAATATCAAGCCATACATCACACTCTTTCATTGGGACACGCCCTTGGCGTTGTTCAACTCATATGGTGCTTGGACGAGTGAAAACATTGTTGCTGACTATGTTCGCTATGCCAAGTATATCATTTCGCGTTATGACCAATATGTCGGCGCGTGGATCACATTCAATGAACCGCAATACTGCAACTGGCGATTCTCTAACTATCCTTTTGGCACCATTCTACCTTCATACAATGGCATTGGCAAGGGCGGAGTGAAAGCACGCTTCTTGTGCGGACACTACACCCTTCTCGCCCATGCCGAGGTCCACAACTGGTACAGGAATGTGTTCAAAGGCACCAAGCCAATGACCATGAAGACTAGCGCGAACTACATCATTGCCAATAGCACGAGCCAAGAAGATCAGCAGGCAGTCGACCGTGTTAACGACTTTAACATGGGATGGTTCGGTCAATGCTGGAGAGACGATGGTGACTATCCCCAGTCTCTCAAGGATACACTCGAGCCTTTTGGTCTCCTCCCGCAGTTCACTCAGGATCAGAAGAACATGCTGAAGGGTTCTTGTGAATACTATGCCATTGATGGGTACACTACATACTATGCGGCTGCTCCACCAAATGGCATTGCAGCATGCACTGCGAACATGAGCGATCCCAACTTCCCCGACTGTGCTGTCACGTCTTCAGCTCAGCCCAGCGGATTCCCCATAGGGCCTAACGCTGATGCTGGTGCCACTTGGCTCTACAGCACGCCTGTTGGTATCCGGAAGTTCCTTAACTTCATCACCAAGGTCTACTTCCCCAACGTGCCCTCCATCCAAGTCACAGAATTCGGCTTTGCCGACCCTGACGAGGGTGGCTTCAACACGCTTCCACAGATTCTATGGGATCTCAGGCGTGCGGACTATGTTCAGAGCTTCCTCGACAACATCCTGGCTGCTAAAGTCATCGACGGTGTCAACGTGACTGGCGTGTTTGGCTGGTCGCTCTACGACAACTTCGAATGGAATAGCGGTATGGGCACGAAATTTGGTCTGCAGTACCTTAACTTGACTAGCTACGAGAGGGTTCCTAAGGCTAGCATGTTCCAATTCCTCAACTGGTTCAAGAAACACGGTGCTAGCGGCGTCACTACCATTGCTAATACCACCATGCCCGTTGGTTACGGTACAAATTCGTAAAAAAAAAAAGCTTATACTAATTCAAGAAGACTTTTGTTCGAGTACTTATATCATTTCCCATTCATACATATTCAGCTTTAGAAGAAATATCAACTTTTCCTGTTTTCGATGTGCGTTTAACTCTCTTTGGCCGTGCATTCCGATTGTGTTAGATGTCAATGAAGACGGGTATGAACAGGTATGTCTAGTAGTCAGGCCAGTAACCGTCAGAGAGATTCCTTGTACAAACTAGAGGGGTCTGAGCCGCCTGTGGCCAGCAACTCGCATCCCGCAAGACGTTCTCGACACGCGACAGTCTGGCCACTACGGGAAGGGCTTTTTCTATGCCTAGGATGAGCTTTTCGGGTATAGGCTCAACTAAACAGGGTCCCAACTCGCAGCACGCGTCAGACGCATAGTCATGCAGGACATCTGCTCCGACTGCGGTAGACAAAAGATAGGTATCGTTCAAGCCGGCGAATGTAGGGCTGTCCTTCACATATGCGAACAAGAGATGTGCCGCGCCATGCGACTTGGCTCACGGCAGGCAAACTCTTCGGCTGTGTGTTTCCTGAAGGCAAAAATGCTCTGCAGATAACATCAGCGGGGAAGTTCAAACATCAAGATAAAAGCTGTGGACGGGCCTCTTACAAACAGAAAATCTGCAGGAGCGATGGAAGAACTCTCCGCCCGAGGCGTACCTGGGACTGGCCATTTCTCGGTTCCCAACCTACTTTGGTGTGTGGAGTACTCTGTGCTTCGTTAATTTTTTTTTTCCTGGCTGTTTCTGACGCGCCGCGACAGCGCCTCTTGGTCCGAACTGTCCGATAGCGAATAGCTCCCTTGTGCGTATATTGGATCGATGTGTACAATCTTCCTTAGCATGCTTTTATGGTGGGAGATGCTGCCACTGTTGACAGCTGCAGATACATTGCCCAAGTCCTAACAAAGATGGCGACGGATCAAATCAAAGTACTAACGTGAAGCGGCGCATGCAAGATGCGTTCAATGAATACGCTCAGGCAGTACACCAGGACTTGGTAGGTCGGGAGGTTGCCAAAGTTGGTGTAAGTACAAGTAGCTTTGGCCTCTCTACTGAGACTCCGAGGGAAAACAACTGCCCATCATGGGTGCAGACAAAGATAGGGAAAGCGGTCGGGTGGTTGCCGTCTGACCCAGTTCCACCGTGCACTACATGGAAACGATTGAGAAGCCGCGTTGGGAAGACTACGACATCACGTATTGCCGTGTACGCAAGGGTCAAAAGTTTACGGTCACGGAGATTAGAAGGCTGACAAGCGGCGTAGAAAAACCCTTTCAACTTCCTAGGCAATGGGTTCTTACAGAGAGAGGCGAGAGGCGAAGACCTGGCATGGTGTAAGTCCCACTGTTGAAGTGAGCAAGGAGCGCAGCTAATCCTCATTGCGTTATGAACAGACGTCGACCATTTGGCGGTGTGATGTGCTCAAGCCAGTTTCGCCAAATCTGTACAGAGACCGACATGCTCAACGGTAACGGCTGGGTATAGGAGTGTTTGAATTGGGAATTCTGGATAGGTTTCCGTAGACCACAGGTAGCCTTTGCTCTGACTGTGACTGTATATACTACCACATTACGCCCACAGGAAAGTTCTGTGTATTGCCTGCCCATGCCTCAGCAGTCCAAGGCAAACAAGGGCCGTTGGAAGACGAAGAGTAATGTGTCTCAACAAACGCCGTCTTTCTGTCGTTACTTCTGGTCTGTGTCACAATTGCAACCTTCCAGTGCCGTCAGTGCTTCTTACCAGCAGGAAAGGAAACGACCAATCGGCGTTTCCTCGCTCGACTCACCGACTGATGCAATTTCCACCCGGTTTGACCGGCCAATCACAGCCAGTCCGCTGTGGGTCCCATCCCGTGACTTTTCTTCGGGATTCCACAGCGTTCCCGAACGGGCATGGCGGCAGGCAAGAGCGCTCGGTCCACCCGCGCTGCCTGCGGGTATAAAAGGACGTCGTCCCTGCGACGTCTTTTCAAAATCATACTTACCTTCACGGAGTCGCCCAAGATCAAGAAGTTGGGGACTTGTTAGCACGTCCTGCATTGCACAGCGTGGTGACGGGCTAGCATGAATTGCCTTCGGGTACTTCACTGTGGTAATTTTTGCTTGCATCCCTTGGGAAATAACCCGCTTTTCATCGATGTTGTGGCTCGTCTGCGGACGGGGCATTGAAGAAGAGTGCTTTCACGGCAAAGTAGCATGTGTCAATACATCGCGACATTGACGTGAAGATATCGGCGTGAGTTGGTCTTGCGGAGGGCTGATGCTCTATTACCCAGTTCTGTTTCTGCCACTTGTCACCTTTTAACGTGAATTCGCGCCGCGAAAGAACCAGCCTGTGATAACCACCCGACTCTTCTATTTCTATGCTGAACGTTTGCAAAGCAACAGGGGTAAAGGATCTTATCCACGGCATCTTGATTTGGAAGTACGACATCTCTCTGTGAACCTTCATGTACTGATCCATCTACCTTGATTTGATCCGGCGAGATCCAAACAGGTGAGACGTATGCAGTACACAAGATGGTTGTGATCATTGTCGCATCTCAGGCTGCTACATAATTGGCCCCACGACTGGAAGGTCTCACGTATAACACTCATCTCGCTGACAGTTCAGTCAGTGCTTCATGCTCCCTCAACTTAGTACCTTCAACAGTTTCATGCGTCTGCTTCCGCAATTTGCCATTTGCTTGGCTACAGAAGAGCTTGTAGCCTCTATTCGTTCAACAGCATGCGCAAAAGAATCCGACTATCATCGATAAGAATACCCGCACTCTATGAGGATGTACGTGCAGGTCGTGGAGTCGGCTTCAGATGATTTGCCATTCGTGACGATGGGTTATTGCTTGGCATGCGTCTGGAATCCTCCTCATGCGACATGCTGCAACTACCGCTGGACTAAATTCACGTCCTGTATTATTGATGAACTCTCATGCCATACTATCCGTCCTATCTTTAAGCAATACCATTCCCCATGTGGCGCTTGCCTTCGAGTGTCCTTGTCGAGAACCCCATGCATACCTCATCCAGGTAATTGGTGTCCATATTGAAAATCACCCCCAGTCTTGTAAGTATTCCTATGACTGAGCTCACGAACTCAAGCCCTCTGGTTTGTGCCTACAATCGCGACCATCGATATCCTTGCTCTGTAAGCAACCACAAGACCAGAACCTGCTACTTATGCATTCCAAAATACCATTCCCTCCATGATCCGCCTCGCCGTCCGTACAACTGAGGCGCTCTCTACTTCCCCTGTCTCGCCCATCTTCGCATCAACTTGTATCTTCCCACTCGGATGTCCAATCGTAATGACGTCTTCTTTCACTGCTCTCATCCCTAAGCACCTCTCTACCACTGATCCTTTCACTTTCGCCGCTGTTGCCGTGCACAGCGCTCCTGTTAAGGGAATGGCCCGATGCGGCAGCGTGTCTGATATGAACCGCACAACCAAGTCCAATTCATGCGCTGGCACCACCTTGCCAGACAAGGTCGTAGATTGCGTCGGAGGGTGCACGATGGCAATTTTGGGGATCACGCGAGGTGGCACGTCGCCCTCATCGCACAGCCCCATCATTACGGCAGCCCTTTCCCTGATCCGCTCCAACATCTGGCGCTTATCCTTCAGCTCCGTAAGTGCCGCAGGCAGGATTGTTGGCTCGATGCCCACGTCAGTCGCGCGCACGAAAACGTTCGGATTCGCAGAGTCCACGCAGCTAACTTCCACGCCATCGATCACATCAACCACATTACCCGTTGGCAGTAGCTTCCCCGTCTTCGAGCCACCAGGCTTCAGGAAGTCGAGCATGACGCCGGTGCCAAGCCCGGAGACGCCGTCAATCTCCGTGTCGCTATCAACGCGAGCCTGGCCGCCCTCAACTCGGAACGTGCTGCATATGATGACGCCCGTGTTCGTGTTGCGGATGCGCACGGTGACGTGCCCATCCCTCAGATACTCTTGATCCTCTAGCCCCAAAAGCCGCTCGTTGAACGCGTACGGCCCAATCGCGCTGCTCATGTTTCCGCAGTTGCCCATGTAGTCCGCTTCGTCGCCCTCGATGCCCATCCCTACAAACGTGTAGTCCACGTGGCATTCAGCCCCCGGCGTTGACTTCACGATGCAGATTTTCGACAGGCTGGACACGCCCGCGCCCATGCCGTTGAGCTGTCGAGCGTGCGGGTCCCGGGATCCCATCGCCTGGAGGAAGAGCTCCTTACGGGTCGCGTCGTCAGCCGGCAGATCTTGGACTTGGAAGATAAGGGCGCGCGAGGTGCCACCGCGATAATAAGCCGCCTTCACTGCATGCTGGACTGTACTTGTAGATACCATTCTTCGGGAGTGTACTGACCACCAGGCTCTTCTTGATCTGTACCCAAAGTGCAAGGCTGTTTGTTTCAGAGCCTTAGAGAACATAGTTCTTATGTATATATATATATATAGTCTATGTATATATATATTTTAATTGAAATTACAGTGTCCAAAAAAATCGAGTCATGGCAATCGCTCTGAGGGTACGTCTACCTGAGAATTTCGTATGAATTAAAATAGGCCTACAGCATTCCGAGAAGTCGTTCAAGACAGGCCATGCAAGACACATAGCTTTTTCTTTGTCGAAAGACGGAGAAGCTCGGCATGAGACTCGGGCATCCGAAAGAGGCAATTTCAAGCTTTGACCATTGATGAGATGTTGGTCGCCTGCCCAACCACCAAAAAAGTTAAGAGAAGAACATTCACGACGTTTTCCTCGCATTCAATCGTACCCATCTCTCAACCTATCAATCAATCCCCCCACAAGTCACCTAATCATGCTCCAAAGGTCACTATTGCGATCATCAAGATCGTTTCGAGCTCAAATACCATCCCAGAGGACGGCCGTCGCATCATCTATCCGCGCAGCGCCATCGCCGTTCATCAGATCGTCGTCGCTGTACCCATCGAGCTCGCGAGTAGCGGCGAGATGGTACTCAGATGCTACATCTTCCAGTCAAGAATCGAAACCTGCAGAGGGCGAAAAAGCGAAGGAAGGTGAGAATGGGAAGAGTGACGAAGCGGGATTGTCCGAAGTGGACAAGTTGAAAAAGGAGATCGAGGCTAAGAACAAGGAGATTTTGAGCCTGAAGGTACGTGCTGTCTCAATTAAACACCGCTGCTAGTGAGAGGACGATGTACTGCTCGACGAGAAATCATTGTGCTGATTGTACTTTTGCCGAACAGGACTCCTACCTTCGCTCCTTGGCGGACTACCGCAACCTGCAGGACCGGACGGCGCGCGACCGGCAGCAGGCGCACGACTTTGCGCTCCAAAAGTTCGCGCGCGACCTTCTCCCTTCCATCGACAACCTGACACACGCGCTCAAGTCCGTGCCGGCCGAGCGCCTGGCCGCTCCAGCGGCGGATGCTTCGCAGATCCACAACGACCTGACGAACCTACACAAGGGCGTCCAGCTGATGGAAACGGTGCTGCTGGACGTGCTCAAGAAGCATGGTCTCACAAAGTACGACCCCGCGGTCGAGGGCGAAAAGTTCGACCCGAACATCCACGACGCCGTGTTTATGGCGCCCCAGCCGGACAAGGAGGACGGAACGGTTTTCCACACGCAGAGTCCGGGCTACATGCTCAACGGCCGCGTGTTGCGGGCTGCGCAGGTGGGCGTGGTGAAGAACTCGTAGAGCGAGCGTTCGCTCATCCCCGTGCTCATCTGTCGACGACGTTCAACGATGGTGTGGACGATTCTTCCCGTGCAAGGCGATGTCAAACCCGGGTTTCTCTTCACTGATTCCGGAAGTCGTAGACGCAAAAAGAGCCCGAGAGGCGACGGAAGAAAGAATCACAACAAAAAAAACCTAAACACAAAAGCGTGAGGCGTTCTGTTTGCAAAAAGGGGGCATCTTCTGGCTCGGCATCTAGACAGCATGTTTCTCGGATGAGACTGGCGGTTTTGGCTCAAAACTTCCTTGGTGTGATCGTACTCTGTGTTATACATAATATTCCCCTCTCTACTCCCTTTTTTGATGGAAAGCGAAAAGGCCAAAATGGTTATGGCGCGTTATGGGCCTCCTGTATAGATACATGTAGCGTAGACCGTGCGTATATGTGGGTGCACATATGTACCGCAGGACCTTCCACAAATCAATTAAGCATCGAAAAGAGACTTCGGAGCTCCGTCGCGAGCCCATGGTATCGTTGGCGCAACCCGAAAAAAAACGATGAATGTCGCATCATCCACGATGACCACAAAATAGAAACAATGAAAACGACATGAGAAGTGAACTCTCCGCTGCTTTCCTGCTTCTTCACTCCTCCCTCCCAACCTCCTTACCTGCACCGTCGAACCGCCGTTTTTCTTTTGTAATCCCCCTCGGAACGAACAGACCTCCCAGGACGCCATCGCCTGAAACCAAGGGACCGTAAAGGAAAAAATATCACAGATAGGAGCACACAAGACGATGTTCGTGAGTCCAGAAGCAGTATCACACACGGCGCCGGATGCGCATGGAAGCGCGCCCTTCACGACTTGGCGGGCGCCTCACTCGACACGGAGGCGGCTTCTGCGGTTGCTGGTGCCGGCGCGGGGGCAGAAATCGAGACGGCGGCGGACACGGGACTCGTGGCGCCCTGACGGTTCGCCGCAGCGTTCAGCCTCTGGTCGAGGGCCTGCAGGGCAAGCGCTCTTCTCCGCTCCGCCTCTTCCCTCCTTCCGCCGCCTCTCCTTGTGTTCATCAGGTTCGGGAGCCCGCCCTCTGCCCTGGCCATGGCGGCCTCGTTTCCGCTCTCTATGTCGTCTGCCGAGAAGGGAGTCAGGATCCTGAGGCCGGTGACGATCCTGTAGACGTGGTCTGCGACGATGGCGACGGGCGTGTGGAGGGGTTCGGGGAAGAAGTACGCGAAGGCGAAGGTATCGCTTGCGTCGCCCTTGATTGTGGTGGAGCCCTCGCCCGTCGCGGTGGTGGACAACAGCTGCGTCTTGCGGTAGAAGCGCAGATAGATCCAGGACGTGAAGAAAGCCAGCCAGGAGAGGAACATGGCTGTTTCGGTGCCCAGCAGTACACCGGATAGCGTGTTGGCGCATAGGTGTACGGCGGGGAAGTGTTTGACGCGCATGCGCAGGAGGCCTTTGAGGATGGAGACGGTGTGCTCGGGCACGAGTTGCTTGAAAGCAACAAGAAAGGCAGCTTGGATGGCTATGCTGCCGGAGATGGTGGCGCTTCTGTTTTTTTTTTTCACGCCGAGGCGTATGTCGTCAGTCTTTTGGACTTGTGGCTTGTCTTTGGGTTGTGATAGCAATGACGGGGAATACGTACAAGGCCTTGTCGCTGCCACTGATCTCGTATAGGAAGATGTAGACTAGGAAGCAGAGCAAGTTGGGCACAACGCCCACGATGAGTATGAACTTTGCGTACTCGGCACTGCTCCATGCTCGCTCCAGGTAGCGGCCGCCGTAAAACAAGGTCAGGCCGGAGACCAGCAAGCCAAAGACATTCTGCTCGACGAACGAAGCGGTTACGAAAGTCCAGGGGTATTTCCACGACCGGCGAGGTACGATGGATATATAGGGGGAGCCATTGCCTTTGCGCGTGAAAGGGCCGAGGGCGGTGTATTCGGGCTGGATTATTGCGTTGAGCAGCGTGAAGGCGATGAGAGTGATGAGGAGGGAGCGCGTGAGCGGCGGAAGGTTCACGCGCGCCATGGCGAAGGCGGCGGTGGGAGCAGGAGATGTGAAGATAGTATCGACCAAGAGCAGAGAGAGTTTTAGAGAGCGAGGCAGACGAGAATCGGTGTCCTTAAGTGTTTCGAAAAGAGAGAGACAATGTACAAACGTGGGGAGAGAAAGGAGAGGACGATCCCTCTGCACCCAGGAGGGCTCTTCGGAAGGACTGGAGATGAATATATGTATACAAATCTGAATTTTAGAGTGTATTTTGCGCTCTGGCGGAATAGGGTTCGCGGGAAGAAATATATCTGTTGGTTGCAATATTGGGAACAAGCAGATTTGACCAGATCGGATCAGCTCTCAGCTCCTTGTGGCCAGCGATGCAGGGGCGGCAGGGTTTGGCGGGCTTTGGTGAGTGGGCCACTCGGCAAAGGATGGGCAGTGCAGAGGGTCTGGTCAGGACGGCAAGGCCCTATTTTAGGGGGGGGGGGGGGGGGGGGGGGAGGCGCCGGTGGGAGGGAGAATTGCTGGCTAACCGTAGTGAAGGTTAATGGCCACTAATAAGAGTCCTGAGGCGGGATGAGTTCACCAGCGAAGCTCGAGGGGGGGCCCCAGCCGGGTGCCGCTGTTGATTGCAGGCCCGCCCAGCAGTAGTGGGCTAGCTTCCGCCCCTGCCAACAAACCACCCCCGTCTTCTGGTTGCTACACTGCTGCTGTGTGACAGCCACGGCGCCCTTTTTGGGACCGTTGCTTAGTTAACTCGACTAGGCCCAAGGCCATCTTCCTTCCACCAAAACCCAGTTCTTGCTCCCATCCTCCTCCGTTGACCACTCTTATCGTCGCTGTCGCCCGCGTACCTGCGCGGATCGCAGAAACAGTCGCCGGCACTGATCTGTCCTACGCAACGAAGTCGTCCCGATCACCCCAGAGAAGCCTGCGTCGAGCGCACTCCCAAGCGAGATCCGGTTCCAGGCCGTGAGTTCGCATTCGGAAGTTTCCTTTTGAGCCTCCACACCCTCGACGTCGGCGATTGAGCACGCTTCCACGCAACACCTACAGCATCCCAACCACGACGTCTAGTTTGGCGCATTGCACAAAGTGCGCGTGTGCGCTATTGGGACGACGTAATGATGGCCGCCGACAGGCCGATCGATCCAGGTGAAGTCGAGAAGTTGTCGTCCAATGTCATGAACTACCTTGTATGGCGCTACTTGCAGGAAGCCGGCTACGGAAAGACAGCCAAACAGCTGCAGTACCAGTGGATGGGCCGCGATGAGAGCCCCGAGCAGTTGCCGTTTGCTCGGAACATCCAGAAGTCGTGTCTGATACACCTGGCCCAAGACGGCCTGCTATTGGATCATTTGCAGGCTGAGGTGAAAAAGGTCCGCCCTTTTACTCTTGTCAATTTTACTCACTCTATTCTCCTCTTTTTGCCTCTATTTACGTTTTTCCCGGCATTCTACGCAGGTAGAAAAAAGACGTGAGATGCTGACGCGCATCGCAGATCAATCGCCAGTACGTTTTTGGTCCCGATCATGGACGCAAGTTTTCGACACCGGCGGATGAGCCGCGCGAGAAGAAGATTCGAAAGCGATCGACGTCGCGCATACCAAGCATCCAAGACCGTGAGATGCAGAATGGAAGCCCCGCTGATCCACCGCAGCGACGAGCAAAGGGCAAGCGC
Source organism: Verruconis gallopava (assembly GCF_000836295.1). Lineage (NCBI taxonomy): Eukaryota > Fungi > Ascomycota > Dothideomycetes > Venturiales > Sympoventuriaceae > Verruconis > Verruconis gallopava. Next base: position 86,203 of record NW_015622165.1, on the reverse strand, counting down.
AAGAGTGGTGGCGTAGACAAGCGACTTAATGGCGATGCGATGGACATTGACGGCGGAGGTACGGCAGCCACGGCGACAGACGCTACTGGTGGTGATGTCGAGTCACCTCTCCCTGTCATCGATGAGATGCCGCCGATCTCGACGCTGGAGATTGGCGAGAGCAAGGGTACGATTACGGAGAAACCACGCGATCTGACGGCCAACACGTCGTTCGTAGGACTAGACGAAGGGCTGGTCCTTGAGCAGGTGGCATGGTCACCACACAATCGCAACGCTCTCGTGACGGCAGGCAAGAACCACATGCGAGTGTTCAAAGTCAGCGCAAACGACACGACAGATGGCAACACGACACACACGAGGTGTACCAGAGTTGACATCGACGCAGATGACTACGAGGTGCAGGCCTTCACGTGGACGGAGCGCGGATCAGGCGCGTTCACGATGCTGGAGAAGATTAAGAACGAGAATGGCGACGAGATGCAAACGTATAAAATGCTGGGCTTTGCCGAATTTGGACAGAAAGTCAGCCTGGTCGACTCGGCTGCTGGCTGGGTGCTCAGTCTGAAGTACAACCACGATGCACAGGTACTGCTTTCCTTGTCGTTTGGCGAGCAATCGCACATCAAGCTATGGAACTATGACGAGATCGTGTACGAGAATTCGAAGCGCAGAGTCGAGCCCAAGTACGCGCTTCGATGCGCACGAACCATGGACACGATGCTACTTGCCGTTGAGTGGACGGCCGAGAACCGATTCATCGTAGCGGGGAAGAAGACGTTGCAGCTTTACGAGGTCGGTGAAGAGGACATGAGGCTGCTTGGGAGCGTGTCCACGGACTTGGACTGGGCTCGCCTCGAATACGACCCCGTTCACGAGATTGCGGCCGTGTTGGACGCCAGCCAGCAAACGCTAGGGTTTGTCACGTCCACCAGCAAAGAGGATGGTGGTGTAGAGCTTACGCTACACACACATTCCCTGGATTTCAAGCTTAATGACATCGCTTTTCAACCTCTGGACGCTAAGTCTGGTGCGAACGAGTCATCATCAGTGGCTTCCCGGCACCGGATCATGGCTGCGGCCTCGGACGAGGGTCAGGTCTATTTGTTTGATGCGCTCGCCCGACCCGTTGGCCGACCGCTACAGACGCTGCAGATGGGCCACGATGCGGTAGCGCAGGTTCTATCCTTCTCACCTGACGGCTTCCTTCTCGCGGCGGCTGGATATGACACGCTCAACGTGTGGAAGACGCAATCTGGCGGCGGAGCGCCCGCAGGTGTGTGGCGAATGCCCGAGGGCACAGATCCGCGATGGAAGAGTTCGGAGGAAGAGGGCGAGGAGGAGAAGTTTGTGCACAAGCTTGGCTGGGACGCGGACGGAAAGCGGGTTGCGTTTGGCATGAACGGTCAGGTAGCCGTCATCAGGCTGTAGGGCGGCATTGTCCATCTGCATGGTGCTGGACACGAATACTTTTTTTCTTTACTCTTCCAGCCACGCAAGGCGCGAAGCGAAAGCATGTGATGGAGCAGTGCGAGGGTGTAGGACAGCGTCAAGGAGTTTGGGAATGGCGGTCAAGCGTACTATGCGTGTGCTGTTCAACGTATTCGCCGAGCGCGTGTCTCAGCATCAGAAGTTCTCGTAAGCACAATGCTGTAAGCAGCTAATGTTACATGTTGTATATGAACGTTGTAGGCGACAGGATCCTCACCTCCACAAGCCCGTCAATTGCGTCTGGCCAGGCCGTTGCAGGTCCCGTCTCGGGCTGCATAGTTGTCGCTGATGATCCACTGTTTGTCTTGATCCTACCGCTCCACCTCTCTTTACGCCAAAGCAACGCACAGCACTGTCTCGAATTTTTCCTTCCCCTCTGTTTCGAACGCAACCGCGATGGTCTCGGACATGCTCATCGTCTCGAGCAAGCTCACAGGCTGGACCCGTACTCTTTGATTGGCCCACACACATTGGCAGCCTCACCCCCTGCCTGCTCAACCGCGCTGTGCCTGAGAAGCGAAGGGCGGTGGCTCGCAGGGTGGGACAACGATTGGGAGGTGGGCGCCTCTCTCTTTTCTTTTTGCTCACGCGGTGGTTGCAAGCCCAGACGACAGGAGCACAGCGGCAGCAGACGAGTCCATACCAGATTCGAAGGAGACTCGTGCGTGTGCGTCTCGCAGCGGCTCCGCTTTTTCTTCCTTTCCCGCCCTAAGAGACCAGGAACCAAAACACATCAAAGCGTCTGCACGGACCCGGACCTGCATCCCCATACACAGAACATACAGGTCCGCATTCACTTGAACGCAGACTCTCCGCGACCTTCAACAACTGCCACCACCATCTCTATCTCTATCGCTGCCTCCGCTTTTGCCGCCGCTGCCGCTGCCGCTGCATCATCTCTGTCGTTTGCCGCGCGACGGCTGTCGTTGTTGCTGCTGTCCCTCTTTGTCCTCCGCTCTATCCACTTCCTGTCGCTCGTTTCCTCCTATTAACTTTTGCCTTTTTTGACAAACTCCCCCCCGTCGCCGTTCGTCCTGGTCTCTTCGCTCGTTGTGTACTACATCCTCCTCGTTTTCGCTTCCCTTTGTAACGCGAACCGGCGCACCGATCGGCGTGTCACCCGTTAAGAAATTCGCTCTCGTACACACATACATTCACGTCAAGGGGGCCAGGCACATTCACACAGGCCTCGATCTTTTTATTTTCTTTGGGTTTATTCTTCTCCGGCCGCATCGCCGTTCACAAGCGAGCTTTTTTGTTCCAATCGAACCAGCCGTCGTCGAAATTGCGAGCGGAAGGCACGTCCGGCCATTTATGCAATGCGCCTCTAGGAATTGCCTGCGCGAAGATCATGACCATCCTGCACCCTCCCGGAGCACACCTTATAGATCATACCCCCGCGCGCTCGCCTCGTCGTCAGCTTAGCGCATGATTTTTAACAGCAGTGCTAGCGGGAGACGGCATTGTTCCTACTATATACCAGCATGGCTATCAACACTCCGTCAAGCGCTCGTATGAGCGCTGGCCCATGGTCCAGGCTTACCCCCACGAACTCGACCAACAATTCGCCCTTTGGCCGGGCGACACCCTCGTCTACGTCTCGGCCTGGAGCCTCCAGCAAGTCGGCCAAGAATGACACGGGATTGTCGCTGAGACACGTTATTGGCACCACTGCGTGCGCTGCAAACTCAATTGACACTCTTCCCGCAAGCAACGCGCTCGCGTTCACCGCGGGAGCCGCCGCTGTCCTTGCCTCCTTCGACGACAACCTCGCCTTCACCCAGCGCTTCTACAGAGCGCGGCCCACCGCCGTGCCGTTGAATCCAAGCCCTAGCATCTACGAACCCAGCACACCGACGGCTCTCGGCGGATCCTCTGACCTGAGGCGGAGGACGGCCGTGTTCGCGAGGGACATGAGCACCCCCAATTCCCCCGTCACCCCGTCCGCGTTGGAATTTGGCGAGAGCCCTGGCGGCGGGGGCAAGACGTGGGCCGCGAAGGAGAGAGTAAAGTCGGCGACATGCGTCTCTTTCAGCCCCGACGGCAAGTATCTAGCCATTGGCGAGGTGAGTCGTATTTTCTATGTGCAAATGTGATATCCGTATGTGTTGGCAGACGAAGAGCGCAATGGCTAACTTGGGAGTGCACAATAGACAGGTTACAAGCCGCGAGTGCTCATCTTTTCGACCTCCAGGGAGGCCTCGCCATATATCCCACTCACGTCGCTGAATGACCACACCTTTGGCGTCAAGTGCGTCGCCTTCAGCCCCAACTCGCAGTACCTCGCCTCACTGGGTACTGCCAACGACGGGTTCCTGTATATATGGAACATCAACAACCGCAACGGCTCCGCCACGCTGTACGCAAGTAACAAATGTACTAGCAATATCTATGGCATTTGCTGGATGGGTATGAACCTGGTTACGTTTGGCACGCGGCACGTCAAGTTGTGGAGGCTGGAAGGCAGCACGCCGAGCACGCCCGTGAAGCTCTTAGCAAGCTTTTTGAGCAGCGGGCACACTCCTCGAGCAAAGGGCGAGCATCGTATTTTGGCTGGAAGGAATTGCCTATTGGGGCCCCTTCTCGAGGGCGTCTTCACATGTGCAGTGGCGCTCAGCCGAAATCGCGCTCTGGTCTGCTCTGAACTTGGTGACTTGTGTCTGCTTGATGACAGCGAGGGCCGGCAAAGCTTCGTCAAGATTGGCGACGCTGGTTTCTGCGTTACGGCCGCCTCGCTCGTGTCCAGTAATCAGGTCCAGCTGGCGGGCAAGGCCGGCGTCTTGAGAACAATCGAGGTCGACAAACTCTTGAAGAAGGCGTATAAGCGTTCGGCGAGCCGGCAATCGAGCATCGATGAGAACATGTACGGCGACAGCGGCCCGTTTATAGTCGCTCTCGCGCCCTTTGGCAAGTACAGCGTATCCGTCGACACGAACCGCTTCATACGGCTCATCAAACCCCTACCACCGGACAAACCTGAAAGTGCGCCCGAAGTCGCGCTCCAGCTACCTGCCCATGGCGGACCTGTTCTCGGCGTGCGTCCGTGCAAGACTTCGCGTGCGCTCGACGCCACCTTCTTCACATGGTCAGCTGAAGGCACAATCCTATTCTGGAACTCTGATGGCGTGCTGAAGAAATCGATCAGCGTAGAGATCGAGCAGCCCGAAAGCCAGGACGAAACGATCAACGAGCTCAGAGTCGTGCGTCTTTGCGGCTCTAAGCATCTTGTCACTGGCGACAAGTGCGGCGTGTTGAGGCTCTTGGACCTGGTTGACGGCAAATGCCTGTCCAGTCTCCGAGCACACGCCGGCGAGATCACGGACATCGCAATTTACGAGGGCAGCGAGACGTTGGTCGCATCTGCCGGGAGGGATAGGACCGTGCAAGTATTCGAAATCAAGGCCGGGAGCTGCGAGCTGCTGCAAACCCTGGATGAGCATGTTGGCGCTGTCACAGGCATAGTCTTCACGCCCAACGGCAAGCATTTGCTGTCATGCTCGTCAGACCGAACGGTCGTGGTGCGCGAGGCGCTCATGCGGGAGGAAAATGGGCAGTCGGTGACAGCGTTTATCATTTTGAGGACGGTTACCCTCAAGGCAACGCCTGTTTCTATGACGATCCCGCATGACCGTGACGACATCCTTTGGATCTCGGCAGTGGACCGCAATGTGCACAGATACAATCTGCGCAATGGTCATCTAAGTGACAGCTTCAAGGTGACCGACAACGAAGGCAGCGACGCGGTGGTGCTGTCGTCTCTGGCATGCGTGCCAACCTATAACAGCCAGAACATGTCTATGATTGCCGGTGTGTCTTCGACGGATAAGTCGATTCGTGTCTACGACGAGAACGGCCTGCTTCTCGGGCGCGATTGGGGTCATACGGAAGGCGTGACGGATCTGGCTCTCATAAATACCAATGATGAGAAGGATGACACGCCTGGTCCCGCAAGCCTAGTAACTGTAGCTGCAGACGGCACAGTGTTCATATGGGCCTTCGGTTCACGAAACACACATAAGCGCGATCTGTCGCAATCCATGGAGCTCATGGGACTCAATACACCGAACAAAGACCTTCTGGTCAACAAACCACCGCTGCGCAGGGTGCTGTCGCAGACAGAGATGGCACGCTTCCAAGAGCGGTCGACGGATGACGACACGGTCATTACACCCATAATAAAGAAGACTCCTGCCGTGCCCACACTTGCGAAACGCAGTTCTTCACGGTTCTCATTAGCGCAGACGCCGAGATTGGATCCGCCCATCCCGACGTTCGATGCCTCTGGAAGACGGAGAGGAACGAAGGGCAACTCGCCTTCACCGCCAACGAGCCCCAAGTCGCAGCGGACCGTGACGCGGAAAGCTTCAAACTCTACCATATCGTCCTCAGCGCGGGCTCGCACTAGAAGCACGGGTGGGTACGGGCCCCCTGATAGCACAACTAGTGCGCTTGCGACTTCGACCGACAACATCTGCCGCAATCTGCGATCATACCGCAAAAAGTTGGCCACCAGCTCCGACGACCTCAGCGCCGACACATTGAAGAGCCTCGAGCGCGAACTCGGTTTGACAGCGCGTGCTGTCGGTGAGAAAGCGATGAAAGCACGCGGGGTTGCCGAGGAGACCGTCATGGTCAAGCTACTCTCCCAGTACTCTGAACGACTGCTGGAGATGTTAGATGAGAAGTTCGCCGCCACCCTGGCAAGGCAGGTCAGCACAGGAAACAACGGGGGAACTCTGACGCCGCCTGACAGCGGGGGTTGCGGTGAAGATGCGATGACTCTTGTCAATGATGAGAGGCATCCCAGCATACAGGAAGAGGTCTAAAAGAACCTTAATTCTATTTGACAGAGGGCCATCACTGCCACAGAAGTGAGCCTGAGGTCGTCGAACACTATTGTTTTACACAAAGGATACCCGCACGTCTCTGTTTATACTCGATCGGAGGACGCAACGGCGTTTTAATATTTAATGGTAAAAGAGGTTGCAAGCAATTGCATCACTCTACACACGCACTCACAACCACCTACACCTGCCCGGAATTTTGGAGCTTGTCTTGGTTTGGATTTCGTCGGCGGATACTCCCTTTGTTTTCTTTTTCTTATTATTACTACTAAGATTCACAAGATACCCGATGTTTTTTTTTTTCATCTCTCGAGGGCAAAGAGAGGAGAGAGGGCAAGACTATGCCTTCTGATTACGCTTGGGGCACAAAATGGACGGTTGAACGGCGTCATGGCGTATTTCTCGTTTGTGAGCAATTTTTTTTCTTACGGGAAGAAAGGAGAGGCAACCGCTGAGACTCACGGGAGAACAGAGTTCTTATAGAAAAAGACATGCCAGATGGCAGTGATGCTGGTAAATGCTCAAAATGGAATTTATTCCTGCTTCTGTCTGGCCTCTTGCTGCGTATTCTTCCAAGTTTCTTTTTGCAAAGATCGTTCAGATTCCGCTTCTTTCGTTTCGTTTCGTCACGCTTTAGGGCTATCAAAAAGAGAAAAAAAAAATCGAGGCCCATTGGCCGGCTAGGCGCGTGATATCAAAAACGTCTTGAGGGAGAAAATGCAGTATTAGGAAAAAACAAGAAACAAAACGATAAAGGCCAGAGACAAAAGCCCCCATTTGTGTGTTTGCTTGCTCGCTCGCTACCAGATGAGAGCGACTCCGCTGCTTCCACGAAGGATGCCACCCACTCCGTGCGGCCCAGTCCTTGCTGCCTTCGCTGCTGCGGAGAACCAGAATCGCTCGGGTAAGAAAGAAGGAGAAGGAGAAGGAGAAAAAAAAAGGGGGGGGGAAGGGGTGGAACAGGTTTGGGGACTTCCGGCAGCGTCGTCGAGATGGGACGAGAAGACGGGCCGGGAGTTGGCGAAAGTGGCCTGGGACTACAGCAGGCGGAGAGCTATGGCGCCCACGCCGGCGGCCAGCGCGGCGCGCGCAGGCGCGGCAGTGACGAGGACTGCGTCGCCGCTCGACGAGGAGGAGGAGGAGGTGGACGAGTCGGAGGAGGTTGAGGGGGCGGAGGCGGCGATGGTGAACCCGCTGCCTGTGACGGTAGCGCCGGAGGCGGCGACGGTGCCGCCGACGGAGTTTGTGCCCGGGGTGCCGAGGCAGCCGGTGAGGATGCCGATGCCGCCGCAGAGGACGCCGTTGCTGAGGATGGCGGTCGCGCCGAACAGCGACACGGTCAGCTGGCGCTTGTCCGCGTGGCCGGCGCGCCGCCGCATCAGCGCGACCTCGGCGTCGGCCAGCTGGGCGGGCGGTGTCGGCGCCGGCGCCGCGGCGGGCTCGGCGTGCGCTGCCGGGCCGGGACGGGGGTTTGGCGAGGCTAGAACGAGGGAGGCCGGCAGGAAGAGGACGAGCGCGGCCGAGAGACGCATCTTTGTGTAAAAAATGTCCTTCTTGGCCTGTTGTTCGCCCTTAACTCTTTTTTTTTTCTTTTCTTCGTTACTGCTCCGCGCAGCAGCGAGTTAGGTCGACGTTTGATCGGTTCGCAGAAAGGTCAGGTCGACTTGATGTTCGATCAGCTCTTGGGAGCGAAACTTTGTTGACCGCGAATATTTTTTTTTTTTTTTTCCTTTTCTGTTTCTCAGGGAGCAACGTTCGGCCAGCGGTCGAGAGCGTGGTGGACAGATGATGATGATGATGAGCACGCGAGTCCTGGATTGTGTTCCCGGCCAGCACAGGCTGGGCAGCTTCAAACAGATATAAGCCAGCGAGCTTTGCTTCATCTACCCGGCAGCAGATCAGTGGCCTGGCCGCTCTCTTCTACCACCGGCGTCATATCCCGCGAGCGCATTGTGTGTGTCTCTGCGTGTGACGGCACGAACGCTCGCGAACCAAGGCAGAGAGCATGACTTGTACCTGGAGAAGATCGCGGTCGCTGGCGCAGAGTGCAGAGTCCCCATAGGACAGACCCGCTGCGAGCGTCGGTTCTGTCTTGAGAGGCTTTGCCATCTTTGTGCACGTAACCGAGATTCAGAGGACAATCGGTCTGTGTTTACCATGTGATTTGGCGGGTGTCAGCACGGGGGTTGAGGACCCAACCCAAGAAAGGACCGCGGTCGACTCGTGCGCTTTGACACGAGGAGCGAGCGATCTACAAACGACCATGCTCGCTTCTCTTCTTTAGAAAGGCCAAATTTCATTCGTGCGAACGCTTTCTGCCTGGGGTTCTGCCTTGGCACCGCCGTAGCAGCGTCTCCCGACAAAACCTACCGGCTGACGACGAGGCTCGCGATCACAGGTTCGCTGCCGGACCTTGCTGCCGTGCGATCGCATGATCTCACCCGTTGGATATAAGGCTGAATCCAAAAACATGTCCAGACCGAGTGCATGTGCCAAGGAGCCGTGTTTCGACGTAAAGCACGATGCGTTTCAGATCTAGAACGCACGCGCCAGCTTCCCGTGCTGGTAGACATCGTGTGAAGGACGTGTGGAGCGTGAAGTTTGTCGACGCACCGATCGGACAAGGCCCCGAGACGAAAAAGACAAATTAAAGACTGGCTGTCGTTAATGCGAGGATGCTCCTTGAGTGAGCTGCGTTGTATGATGACGTCATTGTTTTTGGTCGGGTCACACCTCGGAGCCCTTTCTTCATGCTGCCGTAGCTTGGAAAGAGGAGGGGGGGGGGGGGGCAAGCCAAAAAGCAGTACCAGTTGGAGAACTACTCACATACACACACGCGGAGGACGGCATTCATGTATAGTCGAGCCTAAGGCCCATGTCGGACGCTCCGCTTTGGCGTGCATAGACATGGAAGAGCCGCCCCGATCTTGGCTTCGTGCACCACAACGCGCGGAGCAAAAGTTACAACGCCAAGCTCGAGCTGGCTCGGGTGGAAACCGATCTCACTGTTCACGAGGGGAGCGACTGGAGCGAGACGAACGGGGTTTTTTTTTTTAAAAAAAAAAAAATTCGAGGCGTTCTCGATGTCTGTCGTGCGTCGCCTCGCCTGGCCTCAGCTCGCGCGCGTGTTTCGGCCTTACACCCTTCGCAAACTCTCAGGTCGGACTCGAAAAGCTTATGTTCGCGTGCGTTTGTGTCAAGTAAATCCCCGCATGCACACGTAATGCACGGCGAGGGCTCCCGGGAAGCGGGGCGATGGGAAGAAGGAATACCCACCCGACCTGTAAGGCGAATGACCACTTGTATGTGTGAAACAGAGCTGCGGAAACGCACCAGTCGGTGCGCAAGACCACTCCATCTTATGTCTCACTCGCGCGTCTAAGGCCCACGCCTTGGGTGGACTTTGGCATGAGCACCTTCGAGAACGAGCGCGGATATCCGGGTTCCATGTCGAGACGGCCCAGGCAGTAAAAAAAAAAAAGTAACACAAGGCCAGGCCAGCAGCTTGGCATGTCGTCGAGATCCCACTTGCCTTACGCCTTCGTCCCCGAGATCGACCTCTTGCTTTTTCTTTTTCTTTTCTCCCCTAGTCAGGAGCATCGCATCTGCCACATCTGTAAGGGACAGCTCACCTACTGGCTTCTTTTCAATGTGGTCCCCAGCTTGAACGCCTTTTTGGGCTCGAACATATTTGCAGCCCTGTCGTGAAGTCAGACGGGCTAGCGGCGCGTCGACACAGGCAGAACTCGTGCGAACGGGCGCGCAGCCCAACGCCCGTGTTGTCTTGCTGTGGAGAAAGTGAGATTCGACCGTCGCTTCGGATCGCTCGATCCGATCGTGCGTAGGTGGAGTCGACGTACGTAACTCCACCGCGCGAGTCCAATCGGGGAATGGAGCCACATTGCGCTCCTCATCATACGAGAAGAGCAAGGAACAAGGCTGAGCCTAGAGGCAGAAAGACGTAATCGCGATGTGGAGTCTGAAGGAACCGCTCGATGGACTTGTTTGTTTGTTCGTTTGCATATTTGTTTTACAAACTGTGATTAAATATACGTCGTTTCAACTATCGAAGGGAGAGAGAAATACAGGAAAAAGTAACACTCAGCAGGAGCCAATTATGAACTTAGAATTACAACACCGTGTTTGTGAGTGCGGATGGATGCAGAGAGCATCCTCTGAAGCCTGAAAGCGTAGATGTTATCTCCAGCTCAAACTGGCAGTAAACTGAGCGCGAGAACGATGTCCTGCACCGTCCCCGCCTAGAAGAGTAAAGAAGCAACTGAGGCAAATCATAATCTTCGTATGTACGTGCTAAGAAAGGATTTTTTTTAAAAAAAGATAAGGTCGTTATGCCAGACTGTGCATTTCCCATCCCTCAAGCCTGTAAAGCTCGCGGAACAGGAAAGTTCAAAACAAGATGAGAGAGGTCGCGCTTCTCGGGGTATATCAGTCAGGACCAAAAAGAAAAACAAGGCCAAATTTTCTCCTTAAAAACGAACTCTCCGTGTTCCAATGCGCAGACTGTGTATTCCTTCCAGACTTTGCGAACAAGTGTTACTGTATGAAATGACAAGATAGAAGAATCAAAAAAAAAGCGCGGCTGCTAGTTGCTTGATTCAGCCTAGGGCAGGGACCTGCCAGCTTGGAGTCCGCGACAGACTTTTCATCTCGCCATATGGCGACTGAGCCTGTTGGTGCAGGTTGTATGGTGGATGATTTGACGCCGACGAGCTTGGTTGACTCCTTGACAGAAAGTTTGAGCTCGGTGTCCTCAAGTGCTGGCCATACGGGGACATGTCGTTCGAAAGTCTGGTGCCAGCAGCTTCTGATACGCTGTCAAAGCCTGCAAAGTAGGAGAATGCCTCTGAACTAGTCACGGAGTCTGTCCGCTCGAGATTAGCCATACCGATGGTAGGAGAGTCCATCAGGAAAGTAGAGCCGTTTCCATTGTTGCTTGAAGTGCGTGACAAGGAGAGCGACGCAGCCCATTGCGCCGTCTGCGCAACCCTGGGGGTGATCTCGGCAAAGAAGGAGTCGGGCGTCATGAGGTTGCTATGTTCGTCTGACGGGGTCAGAGGCTCAGACGGGGTGGAGGGAGACGATGGCTGAGCGACGCTGCTGGCGCGAGTAGAGCTCCAATCCGAGAATTGGCTGCGAAACACGGGCCTGGTCGGCCTCGGCAACTCGTTCACATCGAGGTCCGGAGTCGAGGGCAATGACGGATCTCTTCTCAGGCCTAGGGTGCGCAAAGTCTCGGGTGCTGCACTGTTAAGCCTGTTCTGGGTGAATCTGAACAGGCCATCAGCATAAGCCTTGAGAACCGGATTGTCGACCATCCGTCGTGACGACTGCGAACTTGGAAGACTGAAATTGGTCGGTTCTGCTGCAGACGCAGGAAAAGTCGAGGCGAGCGGTGTTGGCTCGATTTCGTCTTCGTTGCCGTTTGTCGTCAACGTAGCTGAGCTCGAGTCCGACTGCAGGGTGCGAACCGACTCGCTACGTTGCACATTTCGAAGAGGTGAAGCTCCTAGTCCGAGACGCGACGGCGTACTGAAGTTGAATGTCGTTGCTGGTAGCGAGGACGGGTCATAGTCCTTCTCGACAACCGGGCCAGGACTGTCGACGGACAGAGGCCTCTTGCGCCGGGCGGTCGCGCGTTCTGCGGCGGAAAAGATCATTCCTGCCTCTTCGGCAGACACGTTCACCAGACCAAATGCTGGAACAGAGTTGCTTCGCTGGCGGGACAGGAAGGGCCGTGACTGATTTGAAGTGGACGACATTATGGACGTGGAGCAAGAGTCGTCCTGGTCCATGGTATTGTGGATGAAAGATGCAGAATCCGGAAACGGACGTAAGGGACAGGCGTCTAGCGGGGTGGGAAAAATAGCCGAAGACGTAAGGTGAGTTTGGCGTGGGCGGCGACGTAAGACGTAGCTAGGAACGACGGGGCCCGTAGAAGCGCGGATGTTGCAAGTTTTGCGTACGGAATGCGTGAGGGGAAAACCAAGAAGGCTTCAGTGAGTCGAAGCAGACAGGAAAGCAGCGGGCGCGATTCCAACACCAGCTCGCGCGGCCTCAGACCAGAGGTTCTGTGCCTGCAAGCATCGAAAAGGCTGGTCAAACTTCGCTTCTTCACAGCAGCGTGAAAAAAGATGGAGAGAGGATCTTCGGTGGGCTTGGATTTTTTTTTTTTTTTCCTTTTGGGTTGGTGCGGGAGGAGCGGGAATGTGGTCAAACAGCCACTACGTAATGGAGCCGCGTATACGGCAACGAGTGTCGGTGAACGAGGGACAGCAAAAGACGAGCGAAAGGAGCGGAAGAGCAGTCGTGTCGCACGAATTGGGATCAGCAACGAGCCGAGTCAAACGAGGAGTCGGACTCGCTGATGATAAGTAGGCGGAAGTAGGCAGCAGTCGACGCAGCAGCAAAGACAGACCGTCATGGAACGAGAAGAGCTGGCCAGGGCCGCGCACGAGCAAGTAAGTATGTGTGCCGCCCGAGCTGATCACACGCCCGGCATGTCGTTCTGGACAGACCAAGATAAAACGGTCATTGCCATTGCCATTCTGAGCACAGATCGAAGGCGATCGGGCCGCGGCCATGACGTGAGCGCAGCGCAGCGCAGTGTTTGCGCGTTGGCGGTGGTGCGCGTGCGGGAACGCCATCGCTCGAGGCCAAGAGTCACGTTCCCCATTCTCTGGCGCCACCGTCGTGATGCGACCGCAGTCGAGACGCCAGGTAGTGAAGCAGGCCGGAGCAACTCCATGCCAGCACGCGGGCCGATGACAACAGACGGCCTTCACAGCTGCTCTGCACGAAAGCGCCGCTGGAACTCGGCGCTCACCCCTGCCAGGCGTTTCAAACTGGGCTGACTAGCGATTCTGCTCGTCTGGTGGAGTCCGCTCGGCCGCCGCCTGGTGACGGCGACTGGTCGGCGCCATTCCCTCCGCCAGCCTTTGCCCCCCTCTTCCTCTCTTTTCCTGGCTCCACGGTTGGCCGATCAGCGACACATGTCCGTCCGATGCTGATCCAGCCCTGCACGACGACTGGCAATCCTACACGTTTCTTGTCGTCTTGACGGACGAGCCGCCTCCGCGACACAACAAACATCAGCATCGTCATCTTGGATCGCGAGCACAGATCCGCCTTTTTCTCCTGAATCCTGCGCCCGGCTCATGTGCTGTACCTGACTACCAAGGGCTAGCCCTGCCCCTCCATGCACGATGCCGTTCAAAAGCATGGCATTTAGCTCGCACACTACTTGTGTCTAACCTATCTGCAGCTGGGGTGCCGCGGAGACCTGTCATGCGGGCACCGCCACCCTGCGGTGCCTGCGCCTTCTTGCTCACTACTCCTGTACGCACCACCTTCACAGATGAAAAAAAAAAAAATAAAAATAAAAATCGTCTTCCGCAAGAATCAAGGCTCCGCTTGCCTGTTCCTAGTCTTTCTCGGGTCCACGCACACCCAGCTGTGGCGAGCAGACGCCGCGTGTCCTGTCTCACGCCCGTGAAGCAGATACGACAGATTCCAGAGTCTGGCAAAAGAGTTGCCTCACAAGGTCTAAAACCCCCGTCGCATCGACAATCGACCCCCCTCGGTCGCCGAGCTGCCGGCTCTGGAACCAAACGGCGATAGAGCAAACCTGTCGTCTACGCCACCCCGGATCCCATCGGAAAAGGTTCCTGAGCCCATCACGTTTTTTTTTATCAATTTTCAACAACAATAATCGACGGATCAGCTCGGCAGCGCGCCTACAACTCTCCTTACTTTCTCGTCCAGGCAGGGGGAGGAACGCGCCAGCAACCAATTCGTTCTTTGATCCAGACAGCCCACGGCAAAACAGGGGCAGCGGACGTCCAGAACGGGCTCGATCACGACGACAAGCTCTATGTGGTAGCTCTAACACACGCACACACACACAAAAGGATGCGACCAGATGTTCGCGCCAGCCGTTCCTTGCAGAAACGCAGGAACGGAGCCCTCACCGCAAATCACGTTCGCTTGTTTCGTTTGCACATATTTTTTTTTCCTGTCTTTTCCTTTAGCTTCAGCCGATCGCTCCATCGAAATATCTCTCCTGTGGTTTGGTGTGGCACCCCATGTTCGCCCGGCTGTCCAATCAAGCGCGGCAGTCGGCCTCTGTGGAAGCCCGTCAGAGCCTTGCCTGGCCCATTCCCAGCGTTCGTCGCGGCCATGCACATCGCGGTCAGCAAATTTTGCCTCATGATCTACCCACGCTGATGTCCGGCCGTTCTTCGACTCCTATCGCGGCTTCGGAATGACGGTTCATCATCAGGCACCGCATCCGGGCGCTTGGATCGCTTCTGACTCTTTGGATGACATGACCACTTTACTTTCTCCACTCTGCGTTTCCTGTCAGGTGCCTAGCTATGCTGATGCCCGTCCTATCGATATCACTGGCTGCAGCCTCCCTTTAGTGCGCCAAAATCTACCCCTTCGCCATTCCCGTCAAGTCTGCAGAGAGTCTAGGTCGCCAAAGCGTAAATTTCGACAGCTGTTCAGTGAGACTCATCACATTATTCATCGTTGCATCTGCTCAGTTTGTCAGACTCTTCCTGCTCCGTACCCATTATGCCCCCCCCACTTGCTATGGTCCTAACCACGTGTTCTAACCTTTCAATACTAGCGTACATCCAGCGCTATATCTTTCTTATCAACTCTGGATGATCCCCCCTCCCCAACATCTCAGATCCAGTCCGCGTAGGTTACGTCTTTGGACTGCGTTGCACTCAACTCTGCTTGGTGGGCGCTACACCCTTCCCTGTTCCGTCTTGAGGTCCTCACTCCACCAGCTTCCCCGCAAAGCTGATCACGGGCTCATGGGCAAAAGCCTTCGAGGGCGGTAAGCTGTGCGGGATTCTGCGCGGGATTCGCCGCGAGCTCTCTGCGCTTACCCGCCGTGCGTAAAGATGCACCATTAGCCGCAACTACACGTCACAGTAGCGTGTCGAGATGTTTTGGCCTTTCCTCCTTTGAGGGGCTGTTTCCCGCTGCAGTCTTTGCGTTCGGATAACAGGAACTTACTATGGTGTGACTGAGGGGCACCTTCCAATTCCACAGCGAGCCCTTCTACCGATTTCCTCGAGTGCCAAAGATGAGCATCTGTGCTTTACGTCATGGACAGTTTCATTATCTAAATACTGAAGCCCCTTGGGCGCTCTGGATCGCCTTGCATATGTGTCCACAACAATGTGCGTCAAACTGACCGTACAAGTTCGCATGTCTGGTCGCCACCCTTGGTAGATGTACCTACTTAGTCGACTCGGGAAAAATCAAAGACATGCGTCAGTCATAGTCATGTGTCCTTCACTACCTATGTTCGGAGAAGAAGAACCACTTGGTTGCCTTTAGAAGGTCGGGCTTGTGAGCCGCGCCAGGACCTGTGTTCTTTAGACGGACAAGTTCTGTCACAATGACATTCTGCCATATTACCTTATGACTTCTCCATGGTCGCCACTATCTGAGGGACTCTCAATCATTTTGCTTGTTTTGTTCACTTATTTCACACCCGTGTTATACGCGTTCGTAGGCCCTGGCCCTCAGGAGCAGGAAAGGAGATGACAAAAACTCGGCGTGCTGCGCACGTACAATTGATTGTTCGCGTGAACATAGCGATCAAAGACTGTTCCCACGGGAACGGTCCCAAGTTCGTCTGTCCGGCAGGAGCATGGATCATTGCGCTGAGTGACAGCTGGTCCTGGTTTTGGACTCCCAAAATTTCATTTGGATGAGATTCTTTGCTCGAACCGTCGTTAAGGTCAGCGAGAACTGAATCCATCACAAGATGTCGAACACAAGATCAGTCTAGAGCAACCGAGGCAGTGTCGAGTGTGAATTTCACTTCTTGTTCTGCGGCTTTTGTGTTTCATTCATCATTCGCCTCATAT
The DNA here is from genome assembly GCF_000836295.1 of Verruconis gallopava. Taxonomy (NCBI): domain Eukaryota; kingdom Fungi; phylum Ascomycota; class Dothideomycetes; order Venturiales; family Sympoventuriaceae; genus Verruconis; species Verruconis gallopava. The sequence goes on along the minus strand of NW_015622165.1, from coordinate 69,960 downwards.
TCCTCCTGGTCCCTTAGCCGGATACACCTGTATTCCCACTACTTTCTACCGTCCTCCCAAAATGACGGCAGAACAGTGTCCTGGTGAGTGATTCAAGGAATCAATACCAAAAATTTTCTCCCTCAGTATGGGCTACTTCAACGGTGACGAGCAATCAGTCGCCAAGATGAAACTAACGTGGCTGTAGGTTCGCGATGAGTTTGCTCTCTCCGCAGATGAAAAATGAAATTTGCAACGGCTACAAGGATCAAATAGCTACGAACTTGTTGATCTCAACACCAATCACAAGTTCTCGTGTTGATCTCGCAATATCCTTGACGGCGTTTGGAGTACGTTATTACTATTGTAGCATAAGTTAGATGATCCTGCTGATGTCAGCGTGGAAGCGGAGAAGTTATATACACTTGTGCAAATAATGACGAGCAGCGTTAATAGTAACTAACATCAAACGCCGGTATTTCAAACCTCCCACTGACACTTACTACTGAGTGGGACTTCGCAGCCCCCTAACCATAGCTATACCTCCACTTCGAAGGCTGGGCTCACGTTCTTCGTACTTAATCCGACTAGACTCTGATGGTGACCCGGTGAAAACTGCGGAGCTTAGAAATGTAGCTCAAACTCTCTTAAAGCGCTTCCACAATGACTTTTTGCACTCGGATACTGAGACTGCGGTCCAACAGGACAGACCAAGAGTTTCTGGTGAAACTGCAAACTTGACTCCTCAGTGGAGGGGCTGATGCGACCTACCTAATCAGTTAGATCAATGACCAAACTGCTGATGTCTTAGGCCCCCATTCACAAAGCGACCACAATGGCGCTGGCTATGTTCTAATTCACAACTCTACTCAAGCTTCCAAGTAGAATGGGCTATTTCGCATGCCACTGCCCATCTGGCGCGACAACGCAGCATACTTAGCTTCGAAGAACGGCTAGCAAGGGCAGGAACTTTCACGGGGCAATTCTTCAGCTTCTCCACGAGACTAGCCCACACTACATCAAATGGGCACAAAAACCGCTGCGGTGAGTAACTTGAAGCAGCTGGCGTCTTGTAAATAGAAACTGCCAACAAGGGCAAGTGGTGACATCGAGTTCCCTTAATTAGCTATATAACATGCGATCATACGTCCTCGAATTGCAAAAGGCCATGTTTGTATGAATTCTCTAAATCTTAGAGCAAGAGCAACTTGGCTCTTTCCATTGTCCCTGAAGTTAACAACAGAAAGGCCGTATCGATAGGCGGAAAGTAACCTCAATTCTCAATATTATCCAAACCAAGGTCCATAGGAAGTTTAATGGAATCGAGGGTGCGATCAGAAATATAAATGGTGAGAAAGTTCTCATGTATATCACCGGATCTCAACAAAGCTCATATGAGATCATATGACTGCTTACAGAGACAAGGTAGATGTGCAATAGATCGTGCTTATTTCTTTGCATCATGGACGACGCGATCTGAAAAAATTTGTCGTTGTCTTGATAGTATCAGTCTGAAGTTACGGCCAAATCGCAGATCCATTAGCCCTTCATTTCCAAATGTAAGTTAACATTGAGCTTTCCTATACTTGGGGTGCATAATGACATTCCGGCTTGCACGGCGAGCGCTGTCTTTGAACGTCAGTCAACTCTAGGCTGATCTGAACAGTGATCAATCCGGTAGAGGGTTTTGTCCAACTCAAGTTGACCATATCGGAGGCAAATTAAGGCTCAGTTACGCTTGTTTTCTGGTCCGGAAAGGGTATCATTCATGCCCGCGGAATGACTGTACCTGATCTTTAAGCAATAGGAGAAAAACCGGTCTTAAAGAACAATCAAGACGCTTTCCAAGCAGCAGAAGTATGTCTCCACGATCAGAGGAGCATATTAGATCGAAAAATCCGGATGTGAACGAACGTGGACTCTCTAGGTACGCGGGAAAAGTCAACCTATAACTCATCTACAAATTGTCCAGGTGAAGAGCAATCAACGCCAAAAGATAAATGACCTCGGCATTGGTGATGAGGACAGATTGAAGAAGCTTCAGTTAAAGCACAGGTGAGCAAAAAATCGAAAGCCATCCGCATTGACCTCCACAAGCTGTGAGACCAGGCAACGGTTATGCTCACAAGGCCAACGTGTCCTTTACAGAACTGAATGTCCGTATGCATCGGAACAGCCATCACATGCAAGGCTTCCAAGAAACGGCATGATACACTCCGTCAGAGGCCGCAAAGTTTGGCTTTGCAGGTCAGCATATGGTTCCGACACACCACACGGAGGCGTTCAGCGTTTCGCCGAACAAAGGCCGTTGGTACAGCATGTCAGCGAGCGCGGAAAACTATGGATCCCCAAAATGGAAATTCTCTAGGGTTCTCAGAATGAAATTCGTTGTAGATCCTAGAATGAAATTCGCTTGAGTCCCTTTGAAGTCATATCCCATTTATTTTCAGGATGCTGACTAAATTTTGGCTCGTTACTTATATTTGCATGCGTCGGTGGCGGATCGAACCATGCGGCTGAGGAGGTAACCACGAAGGTTCCGAAAGGACTACTCCGTGTCGTAAAGAGCGATTGCAACGTGCAGAAATGGGCAAAAAGCACGCACCTTGTTCGGCGGAAAGGACGCAAGGGCGGCTGGCGTTTACTCGAGCTTAAAGGGACCCTGTCGGAGACATCCTGCCGACCCAGATCTTCGCTTTCCCCATCCTTGCTCCACGTTAAAGAGGTGGGTCCCTCCTCAGATCATCACTGTGGCCCGGCTACAGTCTTGAGTTTCTACAATCTTACGCTTCCTTTTCTACGAGTTCTGCTCGTCGTTCTACCTCGGCTTCGGTGCATCACTCTGCTGCAGCATATAAATATAAAGGCATTAGCGTTGCGGGTCTTGCCGGTGTGCTCTTCACTCTCTTCCAATAGCATCCTCTACTTAAGTGGACAGCGAGTGCGGAACGTCACCGAGGCCCATTCTCACGTACACGCGATAGCTGCCCAGCAAACCATGACAGCGGTGGAGACGGCGAAATCGCGGCTCCAGAAGCTCGCATCACATTTCGTGCCCTCGACTTCCTCTCCCACGGTTGCGGAAGCTACCCCGGCTCCATACGAGCACAGGCATAACTTCCACACTCTCAGTCCAACCTACTTCCTCCCCCGTGCCGCTGCCATTGAGCCAGAGGCTGAGGCAATCTACCACGTCACCGCCAATGGCAAGGAACTGCGACGCAATTATCAGGAATTCGCGGACCGCGCGCGGGGCCTGGCCTACTACATAATGAAGAAAGGATATAAGCGAGTGGGTTTGCTCTGTCCCAATACGCCTGCGTTCCTTGAGGCTGTATTTGGCACAAGTGCTGCGGGCGCGGTCAACGTCGCAGTCAACTATCGACTGAAGCCAGACGATGTTTCGTATATCATGCAGCATTCGGATGTGGAAATGGTGATTGTGGATGTGGAGTATTTACCTCTTCTAGATGATTTTAAGTTGGCGAAGCCGAGCATACCGATTGTCGTGGACATTGACACAGATTGCAAGGAAGGTCCAAATTGCGGGGACTACGACCGCGCAGTGAATGAGGGGCTAGAGTATGATAGGAGCACGGGTGGCCAGGGCTGGTCTGGCCTGGTGACGAGCGTGGAGAATGAGGAGGATGTCATATGCCTAGCCTATACGAGTGGCACAACCGCGCGACCTAAGGGCGTGGAGTACACACATCGCGGTGTGTACCTCGCTGTGCTTGCCAACGTAATAGAATCTGGGCTGAACGGGCCAGTCCCGCGCTGCCGATACTTGTGGACGCTGCCCATGTTCCACGCGATCGGGTGGACCTTCGGTTGGGCCATCGCAGCGGTGCGCGGCACAAACTACTGCCTGCGCAAGATTGACTACCCAGAGATATGGCGGTTGCTGAAGCAGGAGAAGATCACGCACTTTAACGCCGCACCGACGGTTAACACGCTGTTGTGCGCGGACAAGAACGCGGAGCGCCTCGAACAGGCCGTGCACGTCACCGTGGCAGCGAGCCCACCGTCCGCCCACCTCTTCGAGCAGATGACGAACCTGAATCTGCACCCGGTGCACGTGTACGGCATGACGGAGACATACGGGCCTATCACCAAGGGATACATTATGCCCTCATGGGATAAGCTGCCACCCAAGGAAAAGTACGCCAAAATGGCGCGGCAGGGCCACGGCTTCGTGACCAGCCAGGCGGTCATGGTCATCAAAACAGACCTGCCGGAGGGCGAGATCGTTCCAGTCGCGCGCGACGGTAAGGAAATTGGCGAGATTGTGTTCACTGGCAACATCTGCGCAAAAGGGTATTACAAGGACCCGGAGGCAACGCGAAAATTGTGGGCGGGCAACGTATTGCACTCGGGCGACCTGGCAGTTTGGCATCCGGACGGTGCTATTCAGATCCTGGATCGCGCAAAGGATATCATCATCAGCGGTACGTATAAGTGAATGCGCGATTCATACGGTTGAGACGTGTGAGAACCTACGTGTGAAGCTGACAACTGACGATCGGTTTTAAGGCGGCGAGAACATTTCGTCGGTGGCACTCGAATCCATGATCGTAACACACCCGGACATCCTCGAGGCAGCCATTGTTGCAATCAAAGACGAGAAATGGGGAGAGAGACCAAAGGCATACATCACGGTGCGTGAGGGAAAACAGCTGAGCGGACCGGACGTGATCCAATGGGCCAAGGAGAACTCAAACATCAGCAGGTTCATGGTGCCTGCAGAGGTGGAGGTACTGAAGGAGCTACCCAAGACCAGTACAGGGAAGGTGCAGAAGAACGTACTGCGGGAATGGGCTAAGAAGGGCAAGAGCTCCTCGGTCTAACCAGGTTCCCGCATGTATACATGTCTGTGTGTATGTGTATATATCTGATGACTGATGGATGAGAGAGAGGTCAGAAAATGGGGTTCTTGATGGTGATATCTGCCTTGAAAGACTCTCGTCTGTGAAGGGGGCTATAAGGTATGTCGGAGACAGACTTTGGATGTTATGAGCTGCGTAGGCGCAGACTGTTGATGTAGGATCGCGATTACCGGATCTAGATGGCAGACAATCCCTTGATCTTGCGAAGGTGCAAGTACATGAATCTGTGTTCAGTGACTTGCGAGGCTGAGCATGTGACCTTTTGGCTGGCCGCAGATTACGACTCTTCTCGGCCGAAGTGAGCCTGTGAATTTGGATCATTTGGTCGCGTTTCGCTCTGCCAAATGCCGAAAGGACATTTGCGACTCTTCGACGATGGGCGATCAGCGTTGAGGTCGATGATCGGAAGTGCGGTGAGAACGAAAACGTGATCGCCCGTATGGCTCGTTTCTGGTCTGGCAGCCTTGCCTCGACTAATGGGGGGAGGGCGCATCCCGGTCAGCTCTCTTTTAGGGCCACCACCTCCTAAGGCGCATTGCAGGCCCATTGGAAAACCGAGGATCATCAAGGCTCTGTCATCGTCGTCATCATCGCCATCTTTCTGTCGAGGCGCGTCTAGACAAGGGATACTTGTGGTGGAAAAACGCTCGCGTCGATGCCACGCTGGCGAAATTGGACGGCATCCATATCGAGAAGGTTTACGTGGCTGGAAAAAAAAAAGGATGCGGCGCAACGAGGCCAGGGCGTTCAAACGCCGTTGGCTCGAACACGATAGGAGCGAGATGGGGAACAGACACGAGCGATGATCGTGGTTGTAGTTGTTTGTGTGTGTGTGTGTATGCGCGCGTGTGTGTCAGCAGGAAGATGCAACGAGATGGTGTGCCGATGATGAGAGTCCGACTCAGAATAGAGCGATGCGGGCTGATGATGTTGTGGCGAGCAGTATCTTGTCGTGTAGAACAAAGACCAAACCCGCGATCTGGTCGTGGTTCAGCCAGTAGGGGAGTGCTAGTGCCTCAGCTACAGCCATTAACTGAAAAGGAGCCAATGTGGGATTCTCAGATTGTGCATGACGCTAGACTGTGATTGGTGGGGATCCCTGCGGGACACGCCCCCCGGTCGCTGCAATGTGCTAGCTATAAGAGCGTGCACACCGACATGTTTGAAATGCAGCGCAGTTCCCACCCCACGGCCACAGAGTCACCGTGTCACGAGCCTTCGATCTTTTGACCTTGCTCCCTCTCCTCCCTTCGCCTTCTTCCGAGGTCCCCCCCCCCTAAAATACCCACTATCACCCTCTAAAGAGGGCCTCCCAGCCGGCCGGTCAGCAAACTCAGTGAGCTAGCGAGTCCGCCCAGCCAGACCCGCCTGTTTCGCGCCTGCTACCCACTGACATTGCCGCTGCGCCTGCTGCTGACACCGCTGCAACGTCTGCTTCTACGGCTATTGCTGTCGCTAACCACCACCTGCATCACCACCAAAAAGAGTGACTGCGCAGCACGTGTATCTCTGTGTTTAGCGTTTGCGTTTTGCATGGTGGTGGCAACGCAACACCAGCCCCATTTCCTTTTTCTCCTCTTCGTTGTCCTCCAATCAACCCATTCAAACCTCAGCAACACTTCCCTTGCGCAAGCTTGCAGAGCGCACCTGGAGGCGGCCTAGTGATGTGTCAAAACTATCCGATGCGCGTTTCATGAAGTCATCTTGTTTTCCTGAAATTCGACGCGACGATACGAGTTGAAGAAGCCTTTGCCGTCCCTTTTCATCCGCGGTGCAGGGAGAGAGCAGAGTGACGCGCAGCGAAGACGCACACGACATTAGAAGAGAGGACGCATTCGGCGAGCAAGTGAGACGTTCCAGGTCTGCGCCGCCCTTCGTTGGCGCGCGTTAGGAAGTGGTAGGAAAGGATGAGCGCAACCCGGTAAGTCGCCCAAACCGCTCTGGGAACTCGATCGCCAAGCGGCCCTGTTTTTCCCTGCCCTAATCGGTTTTCCTTCAGTAGCGCTAACTTGTCACGTGATTTTGCAGCCTTGATCGCTTAGTCATGTGAGTCCGACATGAGTTCAGTCCAGGATGAAACTCGCTGGAGTCCCCGTCCGCTCACGTCCTCTACAGCCAGTTCCTGTCGTGGCGTTGAACAGGGCGTTGTCTTTCTGCTTTACTAACGCGTCCATGCAGCCTGCTCGAGACCGGCAGCACTCAGCTCATCCGAAACACCGCAGCACAGCAGCTCGCTGACGTCCAGAAACAGCATCCTGATGAGCTGTTCAACCTCCTTACCAAAGTCATTCCGTTCCTGAGGTCCAAGACATGGGACACCCGCGTGGCTGCCACCAAGGCAGTCGGTGGCATCGTCGACCATGCCGAAAAATACGATCCCAACGATGATGACGGCGACCTCAAGACCGAAGCCAATGGCCATGGCCCAGACGACGCCAACTTCAAGGTTGAAGAGCTAACTATCAACGACGACCAGCTACAGCTCGAGACTCTCGACGTGGCTTCTATCCTCAAGAAGGGCAAGCCTCTGCTCGGAAGCGCCGGTAAGGAGTACGACTACCAGTTCGTCGGCATGGATCCTTCTCAGCGTTTGGCCCACCAGAAAAAGACTTTGACCTCGCGGCTGGGTTTGGGGAGCGACTTCATCGAGGACGAATTGGGTGAGATGATCACGTCGAAAGACGTTGACACGCCCATGTATCCGATGCCTACTCCTGGCGGAGCTTCAAAGTTGGACACCAATGTCTCACGCCACAATAGCGTTGCCTCGCCACTAGCAACGCCCACCGAAGCCAATGGTGAGGAGACGGGCGGTCTGAGCAAGCGCCAGCTCAACATGCTCAAGCGCAAGAACAAGCAGCGGCTCAAATCGGAGGCGAACAAGGTACGCATTGTAGACTTCTCCGAGCGCAGATCAAGCATGGCCGACGCGGACACGCCCGCCCAACCTCAGGCTGTCAAGCTCGAGGTCAAGAAAGAAGAAGGTGACGATGGAATCAATGACTACTTCTCTCTTGAACGCAAGGGCGGCGACGATGAATCCACGTTGGTCAAGGAATTTAAAGGCTTGCCAGTACCTGAAAAGTCGGCCTTCGCGACCGAAGCCGAAGTCAATGGATCAGAGTGGCCCTTTGAACGCCTGATGGAGTTTCTCACTGTGGACCTCTTCGATCACGCATGGGAGATACGCCACGGTGCAGCCATGGGTATTCGTGAAATCATTCGTGCCCATGGTGCGGGTGCAGGACGTCAGCGAGGCAAAACTCGTGCCCAGAACGACGTTCTTAATCGGAGATGGCTCGAGGACCTCGCAGCACGGCTGTGTTGCGTGTTCATGCTCGACCGTTTTGGAGATTACGTCTCTGACAACGTGGTGGTTCCTGTACGAGAGACAGCGGGCCAAGCGCTCGGTGCTGTCTTGCAGCACTTACCGGCCTCATCTGTCAAGGCCGTTTTTGGTGTCCTTCGTCGCTTGCTACCAATGGATAAGACGAACGGTGCCTCGACGTGGCAACCCTGCCACGGGGGCATCCTCGGTATGCGATACCTCGTCGCTGTTCGAAACGACTTGCTTTTGGAGCAACCAGATCTGCTCGACGGTGTCCTGGAAGCAGTTATGCGATGTTTGTCAGACGAGGACGATGATGTGCGTGCTGTCAGTGCTGCTACACTAATCCCTATCGCAAAGGAGATTGTCACAACCCGCCCGCAAATTCTGAACCAGCTCATCGTCGAGGTTTGGAATTGTCTGTCGAATCTGAGCGATGACCTGAGTGCTAGCACGGGCTCTGTCATGGACCTGCTTGCCGCGCTGTGCTCTTACCAAGAGGTTCTCGAGGCCATGAAGAGCAACGCAGCCCATGATCCGGAACTCTCGTTCGCGAACCTAGTGCCACGTCTGTTCCCCTTTCTTCGGCATACCATCTCCACGGTCCGTAGCGCAGTGCTTCGCGCATTGCTTACGTTCCTCAATATCAAGGGTGCCGGCACTGAAGGATGGATCAACGGCAAGGCCCTCCGCTTGGTTTTCCAAAATTTGCTCGTTGAACGTGTTGACAATGTTCTGCGATTATCCTTGCAGGTCTGGAATGGCCTGGTCGATTACTTGGCTGTGCAAAGCCCGGACACGTTTGCGGCCGAATTTGGACCACACATTGCTCCCCTGATCACTCTCGTCATGCATCCCATCGGCGTTGCTCGTCACAACCTGCCAATGGATGCCACGCTTTTTGTACGCCCGTCGGGCCAGACGTATGTACTACCAACCAACGGCGCACGTAAGGCCTCGCCTCCAGCTTCAGGCGACGGGTCGAAGAAACGTAGAAGGTCTGATAAGAAGGAACGCGATGTCATCCCGAGCTCCATATCCCACAACATCGACGCGCCAATGATGCAAGGCGAGGTCGAGCTTGTCGGAGCGGAAACATTGATCCGGTCGAGATTGTTCGCCGCTCAAGCGCTAGGCAAAGCAATGTCAGTGTGGCCAAAGGCCTCCAGATCATCCTCATTCGGACCTCACATCATCCCACACTTTACATCGCCAAATTCCTCCACCCAGATGACCGCTGGTATAGTCGTGGAGGAGTATGCAAAAGCTGTGGGTGAGGACAGAGACGAGCTTTGCACTCAGTTCGCAGCCGGCCTGCTGCCGATGGTTGAAGGTGAGCGACCACCTGCCTACAGTGATCTTAAAAGCTTCCTTCATGTTGTACGTGCGCAGTGTCAATCCCTGCTCAACACGTTCCGCGATCAGGCCCACGTTTTGCCGAGCCGCTTGCCCACGATGCCGGCTCTCGTTCAGGGCGACGAGAATGCAAGCCAATTCGCATTTTCCATCGCAGACGCAGAGAAGATAACTGGCCCTGACTTTGAGAGATTGAAGAAGGGCTTATCACCTGCACAACGAGTGGCTACTACGCAGCAGTTGCAGGCAGCGCAATCTGACGCGCTGAAAGCGATCAGTGACGCGAAATCCATCAAGGAAGCACGCGAAGTGCGGATCAGAGCCGCTGCTGCCGCGGCACTTGTTGCGCTAGATGCCATACCAAAGAAACCATCACCGACGATCAAGGGCATGATGGACAGCGTCAAGACAGAGGAGAACATCGATCTGCAGAAGCGCTCGGCGCTTGCAGTAGCTTCACTTATCTCTCGACAGGTTGCCGTTGGGAAGTCAGGCGTCGTGAACAAGGTGGTCAATAACCTCTGCCAGTTTTACTGTCAGGACACGATGGAAACGCCAATATTCAGCATGAACGTGTCCATGGTTGATGGCATCTTGTCGCTTGGTAAGGACGAGGATATTCAAGAGCGCGATAACCAGGCCAAATTTGAAGAGGATACTAGGCTCCAACGCATCCAGCGCCGGGGTGCAAGAGAAGCCTTAGAGAACCTCGTTGCCGACTTTGGCGCGGAGCTGTTCGACAAGATCCCCAGTTTGAGGGCCAGGATTGAAGAGCCTATACGCGCCGCCTTCGAGCCCGAAGCTCTCCCTGCTGAGATAATCGATATCGAAAAGTCGGATCTAGGCCAGCAAGTTGTGGATGCATTTTCCGTCCTTCGTGCCCTTGTTCCCAAATTCCATCCTGATCTTCACGGCTTTGTTGAGCAGCTCATGCCTCTAATAGCAAAGGCCCTACAAACGCGTCTAGGAGTCTTGCGCTACATGGCTGCCAAATGCTTCGCTACCATTTGTAGCGTTATGACGGTATCTGGCTTCACGATGCTGGTTGAAAAGGTTCTACCATCAATCGGGAACGCTCTCGACGTGCGATGTAGACAAGGCGCCATCGAATGCATCTATCACCTTATCCACACCATGCAAGAACGCATCCTACCATATGTTGTCTTCCTTGTCGTCCCCACTTTGGGCCGTATGAGCGACTCCAATGACGACGTGCGCCGCATCGCTACGACAACATTTGCGCATCTAGTCAAGCTCATGCCGCTTGAGGCTGGCGTTGAAGACCCACCAGGTTTGTCTCAGGACCTTCTCAAGGGCAGAGAGCGCGAGCGCAAATTTATCACACAGATGCTAGATCCAAAGAAAGTAGAAGATTTTCCCATACCCGTGGCCATCAATGCAGAACTTCGGCCGTACCAGCAAGACGGCGTCAACTGGCTTGCGTTTCTCAATCGCTACAATCTGCATGGTATCCTCTGCGACGATATGGGCCTGGGCAAGACGCTTCAGACTTTGTGCATGGTCGCAAGCGACCACTACAATCGTGCAGAAGAGTACAAGAAGACAGGGGCTCCTGAGAAGAGACCTTTGCCTTCACTTATTGTCTGTCCCCCAAGTTTGTCGGGCCATTGGCAACAAGAGATCAAAACCTATGCGCCTTTCTTGTCTTTCGTTGCGTTCGTCGGTCCGTCCAGCGAGCGTGCACGTAAGAAGGCCGATCTTCCCAACGTCGACATTGTCATCACCTCGTACGAAGTGTGCCGCAACGAAATTGACGTCCTAAGCGCACTTGATTTCAACTACTGCGTTCTTGACGAGGGCCATCTTATCAAGAATCCGAAAACGAAGACTACTATCGCTGTCAAGGAGATCAAGGCGGAGCATCGCCTCATTTTGTCGGGCACGCCTATCCAAAACAATGTCCTAGAGCTGTGGTCTCTGTTCGACTTCCTTATGCCGGGCTTCCTCGGCTCGGAAAAGGTGTTCAAGGATCGTTTTGCCAAGCCGATTGCTGCTTCTCGCGGTGCCAAGTCGAGCAGCAAGGAACAGGAAGCAGGCGCACTCGCCATCGAGGCCCTGCACAAGCAAGTTCTTCCGTTTCTCCTGCGCCGCCTAAAAGAGGAAGTACTCAACGATCTACCGCCTAAGATCCTGCAGAACTACTATTGCGACCTGTCCGATCTGCAGAAGAAGCTCTTCGAGGACTTTATCAAGAAGGAAGGCGCCAAAGTCAAGGCCTTGGCTGGTAGTGCAGACAAGGAGGGAAAGCAGCACATCTTTCAGGCTCTGCAGTACATGCGTAAACTATGCAACTCTCCGGCCATGGTGTTCAAAGAGGGGCATCCTCAGTACGAGCAGTTGACTGCGCAACTTGCACGGGAAAAAACATCACTCCGAGACCCAATTCACGCACCGAAGCTCGGAGCCCTGAGAGATCTGCTTGTTGACTGTGGCATTGGAATCGCCGACGTGGATAAAGACAAGGGTTCTAACCCGGCTTTAGAGCCCATTGAAGCTGTAAGCCAGCACCGTGCTCTCATCTTCTGCCAGATGAAGGAAATGTTGGACATGGTTCAGACAGAAGTGCTGCAGAAGATGCTTCCGTCTGTGCAGGCGCTACGTCTGGACGGTAGTGTTGAGGCCGGCAGGCGTCAGGACATTGTCAACCGCTTCAACAGTGACCCCAGTTACGACGTTCTTCTATTGACGACGAGTGTTGGCGGTCTCGGATTGAATTTGACAGGTGCTGACACGGTCATCTTTGTGGAGCATGACTGGAATCCGCAAAAGGATATGCAAGCTATGGACCGTGCCCATCGTATCGGTCAAAAGAAGGTTGTCAATGTTTACCGCATCGTCACTCGGGGTACATTGGAGGAAAAGATTCTCAAGTACGTAACCACTCCTCATTATATTTCCTTTTTTTCGTTCGGGCACCCAGATGTACTAATGCTTCGCAGCCTTCAACGCTTCAAGATCGACGTTGCTAGCACGGTTGTCAACCAGCAAAACGCAGGTCTTGGTACTATGGAGACGGATCAGATACTTGATTTGTTCAATGTCTCCTCTTTGGCTAGCGAAGACGCGGCGCCAATGCCTCCAAATGAGAACGCACCTATATCTGAAGAAGATGCCGTTGATGCGGAGGGAAATGTCAGGGAAAGGGGCAAGAAGGGCTTCCTGGACGACATTGGCGAGCTGTGGGACGAACGGCAGTACGAAGAAGAGTACAATCTTGACGCATTCCTTGCAAGCATGAGGTCTTGAAAAAGAAAGAAAAGTTAGCATATTATTGTAATAAGAGCAGGGCGTAGGGTAGATTCGGGGCAAATGTGCATTTCGGCCATTCCGTGTACAATAACGAACAACATCTCATTAGCATGGCGTTTTTTCCCTCGGAGGGACGGTGGCCGCATTTGACTCGGTTCGGGGTTATCAAGTGAACGAGTCTGCATTGCGTGCATTTGATTAGGGAAGTCGTCATGGCTTCAAGAAACTTGAGCAACACCAAAAAACAGACCGAATCTTGCATTTGTAAACAATTTTTCCAATCCCCGGGTTGATTAAATCGCTTGTTGCCCTTTCTGCTTGCTACCTTCTTTTTCTTTTCCCCTTATGTACCAAGTAGCTCCCAATGTTTGAGACATGACGTCAGGCATCGCCGAAAGACGGGCTCAGACGTTGCATGCTCACCGTCTGACGATGAACATCCATAAACGGAGAGTTAGCCAAAGCGTTGTTTCCACTCTCACGTTCCTCGTTTTGTAATCATGAATCGGCCCTTTATGCACCAGGAAGTGCCTCTGAGCATCAGAACGCTACAGGCCGTGGGCATCACGGTGAGCGCGTTCCTTGCAGGCAAGTTACTTCGCTTCGCAGCCCTCCTGGCCTCGAGAGCACTGTCTTGACTGACGCGTTCGGTTACAGGCCAGCAGGCCTCGCTCACGTACATCGCCACGCCCGCTCTGCTGCAGAGCCCTGCCCCTCTCCTTGTCAGACAGTGGAAGAAGTGCTTCGACATCTCGCGCGGTGTCGAGACGATGGCAGCCCTCGGTCTTGGCGCTCTATTCGGGTATCTCGCGTACAGAGGTAAGCAGCCGTCCTAAGCAAGAGAGCTGTTCGTTCGATCTTTCTCTTCCCCACCATCTTTCTCGTTACGTTCGCGTTCCAAGCGCCCGCACACACACTGATCCGATCGGCAGAGCCGTCAAGCTCGACATCCTCCTTTAGGCTGTACGCGGCAGCTGCGGTGCTTCTGCCTTCGACCGTGCCATACACGATGGTGCTCATGCAGCCCATCAATGCGAAGCTCCTCCATCGCGCCGATACCATGGCCGCCTCGGCGATCACGGACGCCGCAGCGGAGGCTGGCGTCGTGCAGGAGGAGACCGCGCACGCCTTGGTCGACAAGTGGGCGACGCTGCATCTCGGCCGTGCCTTGATCGCAGCCGCGGGCGCCTTGAGCGCGACGTGGGCCACCCTCTCCGCCGTCGAGGTCCTCGGCTTTGAGAAGATAGGTCTCGCATCGGGGGCCAACCGCATTTAGCCTCTTAATGACAAAGCGGCCATGGTTACGTCAAACGAAGAACAAAAATTTGTCTTTTGTAGGATAAGAATGAATAGCATTGTGCTTTGCCTTTGTTATGACACGCAGTACGTGGGCAGCAGATGGTCTCTACGGCTTTAAGCATTGAGACTCGTCGTTCGAGTGTGATTCAATCTTAAGCACAGCTATCTGTCCAGACGTAAAACACATCCTCATAGACTTGACTATCTTGCAACTTTTAAACCTAAGGCCGTTATACATCACGTGGTCTACGTACTCCTTCCGAAGTTCAGCATTCATGAGGCCCTTTGGCTTGCTCCTCCTAGCTGGCTCCATCGCCACAAGATCAATACACTTTCAACCTCCTCTAAAGCGCGTTCTCAACATGTTTCGCTCTTCTCACCTTTCCAGACAGTCCGAAACATCCTCCATACTCTCTCCAAGGCTTCAAAGTTAAGAACACAGGTATATAGACCAGAGTTTAGAAGAGAGCTGAATCATCGCATTAGCAGAAGAATCATCGCCATGCGTTGCAACGAGGAACTTGTCTGAAAACAGCCCCCAATCGATTATTTAGAACATCACTTGTGCCTTCATTACCAGCTAACAGCAAAGCATTCCAAGCTCAGCATGAGAGGCCATGACTTGGGTATGCACACCGGACGATCCTTTCAGCGTATGCTAGATGAGTTTCCACTTCCGCCAATGGATGCTTGTCCATCCCGTCGTCGCCCTTGCAAAGCCTAAATTGGGGACCTACCAAGTTAGGACTGGTTTCAAAGAGCACGGATTGGTGATGTGCCAGTTTTTGAAGTCAACTGGAACATTCCGCTGCTACAACCGAGGAATGCATTTTTCAATCCCACCCGTTCTTCTCTGTCTAGGAAGTGAAAACCAAATTACAGCATGATTGACGAGGGTGCGAGCATGTACGCCAAAGACATGCGTTCCGCGCGGTGCGATCGTGCGAGTGAAGATGCACAGTCCGCATTACAGATCCCTTACACATATGTTCACGGACTTCTAGCAAGCCAAGATGGATCCACGCACTCAACCGTGCAGAATCCCAAGCTCGTTCTGTCCCATGAGGGGAGTCAACAGTGCCCACGACGCAAGAGTCATACCGAGTCCATCTCGAGTATCATAAGTTCGATTGAGGAAGTCACTGACAGTGCCAGTCAGGCGAGGTGGAAATCGTACTCTGAAAACATCGAACCGAAGAGACGGTCGCGAGAGGCGAGCTGGACTGCGCTGATGGCATGGCCTTAGTTCCTGTACGTTCTGTATGAATAGATATGCTGCTAACATTTACGCTTTATTCCCACCATCACCTTGTCGAATTAAGCGATGGAGCGAAAGTGGAGAACTTAAGTAAGCTTATCTACCGTTGCTTACTCTTTTGGCCGATATCGACGTTGTTGTGCCACGGATTCTGAATCTGCTTTGTTTCTTTCACAATTGTCACCAACATTGTTAGTCATTCAGTATCAAGCTGCCAGGTCTAGCAAACAATAACTACTTGGTTAAAATTGCTCCGCTGTTGCTCGTTCTCATTTAGATAAGCTTGGCGGTCATTTTTGTTTGAATACAGATTGCTGTGGTTACAATACTTGAAAGTCCAAAGAACACAGATTGATTCTCGCGTCGGCTCACAGAATTTTTGGGAGCTTTAGAAATAACGCAGGCGTCACGATGTCTCCTCTGTCCGGGAATAGAGATGTTTCAAAGCATGATCGGAATCTTGACTTTAGTGAGAGCGTACATACGCTGTTGACAGAAGCGTTGCTTCGAAGGAGTTTCCACATAACTATATTCTATACAATGCGAGGAGGGACTATCCGCACGTCAATTGTGGCATGGAGGAGTTATGTTCAACACTGATCAGCGAAAAGAGAAGACGGCGTTCATTAGCTCTTCCCGATAACCAGTCCTTGAATACAGTGACAGTGACGGATCGCTTGCAGTACGCGTGAACATCCAGGCAACCACAATCCTTTTTTTTCTATGAATAAATTCGCTTCCCAGTTGAACCGTTGCTATCCGGCGCATCCCACATGCCGTCGACGTAAAGGCTACCCGAAGCACGCTAAGCTCTTACACAGGGCGAACCACCGCTGTCCGGGCTTCGATCCTGGTTTGATCAATGGCCGTATCGTTCCCGCTCGCGGTACCTACCCACATATGCTCCAAGTCCGACGGCTTAAAGGTAAATTCAATACTCCAGGATCATCAGGTATTTTTGTCCATCAAGAGCAGGCTCATTGCGATAATTAGATTTCGGCATTACGTTGCCTCAATACCTCGAAAACCCAGAGAGGCTTGCGATGACTCTAAACCCACTCAGTAGCGTCAAGTTCAGGAAAAAGTCCAGAGAACCAAGCCAGTTTGCCACCTCCTAAGATGTGGCACACGTACTGGTAGAACGTGAAATGAGAGTGGCATTATATCCGTGAGCAAAACATCAGCCGTCAACGCCCACGATACGAGCAAAGCCAACAGGATTGTGCCTATGCTCTTCTATGTTTACTCTGCAGGGTGGTCTACCCCTGACGAGCGGCTTTCAGGGGTGTTAAAAAGCCGATGCACTGCGCTGTCGAACAAAAGTGTAATGAGACTGAAGACATAAGAAAAGCTGACGGCACACTAAGGTCAATGTTGGCGAATGGACGTACGTTGTTTTGGCGCCAACAGCACAAAATCAACGAAGGTCTGGTTAGAAGGAGAGAGATTCTAGGCACATGCGTTGAATAGATTCAATTGCATCCCCTGCATGTGTGGAGAAAACGTTGTTGGCCGCCGACGGTAGAAAGTTGAAGAACGCGCGATTCTACAGATCCCTGGACAACGGGATTTCTCGAGCTCCACACCTCCGCCAATGACCAGCGTCGAGGCAAAGAGTCGGGTCGTTCGTCTGCAGTGCAGATGCATAGCATCATTATTACAATTAGGATAGGTAAGAAGATATAGTCGCGGTTGTGTCCTCATTTGATGAACCGGGAAATACGTGCTAGGCCTGTACACACGACTTGACGGGTCAGCAACCAATGGCCCCGATCAACGGACTGCGATTTAGAGCAAGAGCAAAGTAGCGTTAGGCTCAGAAGCTGTTGGGGCCGGTGCTTCCTCCGTCATGCATTCGGAAGAACTGGAAGTCCGAAAGGTGGACAGATACTTGGTGTGAACGAAGAATGAGGCAGAGTGTGCACGTAGCAGGATGATAGCTCTGAAGTCCGTGACCTATATACTACGAAGTTCAGCTCCTCCGCAGTGTAACAATGCCCGCCAACCAGCTGTGAAAACATCTACTTTGTCCTCAGGTGCGGCTGTCGAAGAGGAACGAAACACCGATGGCCGATGATGGTGGTTCGCGTGTTGTGGTGGTCAAGTCGCTAAAGCGGGAGAACGGGGGTGGTGACCTAAAAATTCATCACGCCTTCAAGCCACATTACTTCTCAAACGACGCTAAAGTCCTATCTTTAGAGTATTTGCGAAGAGCTAACATCTAACGTAACTCGCACGGGCATGGTACTTCTGCTCTTCACTATGCTACTTTGATGAAAAGTCCCCAAAAGCTTGGGCTTGTGGCGGCGCGATTTCGACATTCGCTCCTCGGTTGAAGCACTTGGCGGATGCTGGTTCCTGATCTCAGACGAAAAGAGGCATGGTGTGGTTTTTTTGGTTCGAATCACCGTAATGTGGAGGAGACGGCTATTTTGGAGGATTCGACTTAGCCAGCTACGTGCTGTCTCTGCAACGAGGCTTGTCTGTTGAAAGGATCATGATCACGTTCTCTTCTCGTCCGATCAACTTTCCTTCTCTTCAACTCCCGCCTCCCGTCTCTTACTCCCCTGATATTCGGTGGATTCGCTCTCGATTTCGCTGATCCTTTTTGCTCGTCATTCATGAATTGATTCATAACAAATCACTCTAACGGCCGAGTCGGGCTCCGGCCGAGGATCGAGGAGGCATCCGACTTTTTTCAGTCTGTGAAAATGGAGAAATCCAGCGGTTTGACGATACTTGAGACAGGATCTAAATCTCGTTGGCACAAGAGGATACTGTTTCCGTTCTGGACATGTCGAATTCTTCTGCTGGTGCTGATGGCAGTCGCATACATCGCTTCGATATACTGGATCAGCCAACAGGTGAATATTCAGGGCGAAGTGCTCGCCTCTACGATCGTTGTTATCCTCCTCGCTGTTCTCTGCATATCCTTAGACGCTGTCTCGATAATTTTGCTCAGTAGAAGTGCGCTGAAGCCAAGCGCTTTTCTCATCATGCAGATTGTCGAGACATGTTTCTGGACCATGGCCATCGCGCTTGAGACACTTGCTGCTCTTAAAACTTCGTCGAAGGCGAGAACCTTCTTAACTTGGTTCATTTCCGCCTTGCTGTTGTAAGAACAATGAGCTCTTTTCTTAAAAAGTACTTCGACTAAGGTGCATATAGTGTCTCTTTTGTTGGGCTCCTTGCGTACTCCTCTGTTCTATTCCACCGTTTCCGTAAAGCAACAAACAACGGCGGTTCTTACACCCTCACGCAACACCAGTCTGGCTCCGAACACTCCCTTCAAAACCGCAATCCGACTCCAACAAATCCCTCCATCAACGCTTGCGCAGTATCGATACACTCCCGTGCTAATTCGCGAGCATCGCTTGCGTCCTTAGAATCCGTCTTTCCAGCACCGCCTCCATATGAGCGAAGCCAGGTCTCTACGAGAGGTAGCACGCCTCACACTTCAACCAGTTTCGTAATAATAACATCGCCTGACGAGATAACTGCTGCCCCGAGTATGTCAAACCACACCAATCAGCTTCGTTATGCTTGATCCCGTCGAAAGCTTGGACTTTGTGTATATTTCGATGATACCACTGTATATATTATGACTGACGAGAAACAATTCATACTGAACGTACATCATAAATGTAATGAGTCCTTGCGAGGCGACATTGAGTCTTTGTGATCGGCTATTTTAGAGACTAAATTCTTCAGCATGCCAGAAGACATATTTCCCCCGCCAGACCTGTTTTCTAACCTCACGTCTCAACTGCTTCAACATGCCAGCAGGTCCGCATGTAAGCACAGCAACCTGTCCAACGTGGCCGCTGAACGTATCTTCTACGATATCATGTAGATTCGGCCTAGAGTATTTAACTGCAATGCCTTGTCGTGTGATCAATTCCTCACTGCCATGATTAACAAGCGTCGCTGTGTCAGCAAGTTCCATTGAGTCGCTGGCTCCAGATACAAGCGAATCAGCAGTAGCCCCAGTTACATACACCTCAACCTCCATTTTAGAGTCAGATTTGGTTTCCGCAGCCTCAGCCTCGGGAAGAGGTAAAGCCCAGGTTGTCTCCGAGAGTCTTCGCACAGCCCAAACCATTTTAATGTCTGCATCAAGATGCTGGTTTTGATGACGTTTGAGACGAAGTATAGTACGCCACAGGGGAATAACATACGTTGCGCCAACACCGCCTGCGACGAGGAGAATGCGATCAAAGCTAGCAAATTCGGGCAAGTACGACGATGCACCATATGGTCCTTCGATTCTCAAAGGTAACGTACCGTGGACGCTAGGGACCTGAAAGTTTGACTTGTGCGCAAGTTTAGCGAGCTTCTTTGTGTTACCTCTCAAGGCTCGTGCTACCAAGAGAAGGTGTCCATCTTTCTGAGGAAGATTTGCAATTGTGAACGGATTCTTTAGAAACAGGTTCGGGATAGATGATCCCGGATAGCCTTGTGGAAGGGAGAAGTAGACATGCTGACCAGGCCTGAAGTGAGAGGTGCCTCCTTTAAGTGGAATTTTGATCTCCACGAGATCTGTTCCTGGAACGAGGCCAATACTTCCGTTTTGCTTCTGACGATAAAGAAGGCTTAGGATGAGATGAAGAGCATATATGCAGGCGCTTTCGAGAATATAAGGCCGAATGTGGTTGACGTGGAAGTATGCCAGAGGCAGGAACAAGGTCGCAGATGCGACGTGAATCATGTAGAACAAGCGATAGTTCCAGGTCTTTATCACTCTGAGTGCGGCAGTGGAAGTGATGGTAATGATCGCAATGCAGGCCATACCAAGGATCACGTCCCTGTCCTTGCTTCGCTTCGCTAAAACATTGACTTGAACAAAGAAGTTGAGGTAAAACGCTGCATGTAAGGTGAAAAGACACTGAATGATCTTCCCAAGAACCTGATGCACGGAAATAAGATTCTCGTGAGATAGCCTTGTCAGCATCTGGAGTGGTGAGTATGAGGATTTCATGGCTAGTAAATAGTGCAGCGGTAATTGGGATGCTGCTACTATTCCGAAGCGCTTGGTGAGATGCATATAGTCTAGAAGCCATTAGCGCTGCAACACGCAAGCTGTGTAGTTCGAAGGTCATCAAGCCTACATACCCTCTCCTGTTTCTCTAAAGCATAAAGTAAGAAGCCAGCTCATCCACAGAGCACCCCCAATCCACTCTCCTTTTTTCCCCCATTCACTCGCAACCTCGTCGTCCATCCACCACCGGATTTTGGCGGAGCAGCGTTTCGCCTTTGTCTTCCACGACAACTTGTCATTCTCGATCCCGGCTTTTAGATATGGACTGCTCGGTGTTCTCTCTATATCAACTTCTCCACACCTTCGAGTAAGCCATGCCAAGAAGTGGTAGATTTGGATGGTGACGAGGACAAAGAAAAGCGACAGCTGCGCTATCAAGCCGTACCGATCAAGAAGCAATCGGCGAGCGTGCGCTTGCTCCTTTGTCAGATCAATGAAAGAATATCCAAGCATTCCCATATTTGTTGATGTTCGCGGGGAACGCGTTGCTCTGCATATGAAGATGAGTTCCACTACAGCATTGGAAAAAGTAAGTTGAAGACCGCACTACGTTTCCGTAGCTTTGTGTAGACAATCTGATCAGCTAGTGAGGACTCTGAAATTCTACTCGCAATCTGAGATGTGTTTGGTTAAGCCGTATAATATCTTGAAGAGCATAAGATACCCCTATCTGAAACATTTTGACGGCGCTGCACGCCGCCGCAAATCAAGCCAGTTCGCACTGCGGACTTTCAAAAGCGGAAGCGCCGGAGTTTGTCCACGGTTTTAGTCCGGAACTCAAATGCCGCCCGAGAACGGCAACCATTCGCTTTGCTTCAGGTTTTTGGTCGACTTAGAAACGCAGAGGCTTGTCCCTTAATGTCAAAAATGGAATATCCGGCATCATACTCTACAGCACGTGAATTATGGGATTTGAAGGATGGCGAGCAGAAGATTCCTATTTGGGTAGATTGCGATACAGGTAGATCATCAGATTACCATAAGTCTGAAACTCTCATAACCTAACTCTCAAAATAGGGCATGATGTAAGCGAATTTTCCCTCAAGCGATCTCTCTAGAGAGTTTAGTTTGGACAAGCGGATTTACAGTGGCGAAAGTAGGACGCATTTGCTATTTTGCTCGCTGCGCATTGTCCCAAACTCGAACTGCTCGGTGTGAGTACCGTGCACGGGAATTCATCACTCACCAACACGACCCGGAATACCTTGAGCATACTCGAGGCAATTGGGAAGAGGAACATCGATGTCTTTCCTGGAGCAGAAAAGCCATTTTGCAGAGACGCCGCCCACGCTCCAGACATTCATGGCGAAAGTGGTTTAGATGGAACGACCATCCTGCCCGCGCCAGTGAAGGTAGCAAAATATACAGGAACCAACGAATCGGTTCAAGCCATGTACCAAGCTTTATCGTCGACAGTTCGTGGGACAGCGTGGCTCGTTAGCACCGGAGCATTGACAAATATAGCTCTGCTCTTCGCAATTCATCCAGCGTTAGCCGACCACATCGCTGGCTTAAGCGTAATGGGGGGTGCAATAGGTGGCTTTTTCACCCACGCGCCGATTGGCAGATTGAGACATCGAGTGCCCCTCAGCAAGAGTTTGAGTCGAAAGTTCCCAGGAGGACTTCCAGACGACTCGAATCTGTCCATCAGCGATGTAGCTAGGCGCTTTAAATCACTCGGTTTGATTCAAGATGGCAGCGATATTGATGACAAGAGAATTGAGCTTCTGCTTCAAGAATCGCGGCGATCTTTCGGGAATACCACAGATTATGCTGAATTCAACATCTTTTGCGACCCAGAAGCGGCATCGTCAATCTTTTCAAACAAGCGGCTAGCAGCAAAGACCACCTTGATACCGCTTGACGTCACTCATCAGGTTTTAGGAAACAGAGAAGTCATCAAGATTCTCAGTAACAATTATTCCGGGCCCGCGAACAAGTTGGCTGAGTCTGCAGTTCGACATCTCTTTCTCGAGATCATGATGTTCTTCGCAAGTACATACGAGCGCGAGTTTGCAATGTCGGAAGGACCTCCCTTGCATGATCCGATCGCAGTTGCTGCCGCCTTTGCTCCACAGATGTTCGACGATAATGACGGAGAGCGCTTTGAAGTCTTCGTCGTGAAAAGCGGAGGTGAGACACCTTTTCAATCCGGCAGGAATACTGAGAACGTAGGTCAATGCGGAAGGACTATCGCGAGGATGGTGCGCAAGGGGGAAAGTGGAGTTAGGATACCAAGATCCTTGAGAGTTGGCGACTTTTGGGCTATGATTGAGTTGGCATTACGCGAAGCGGACAAGCTGTCACCGTTAACCTTTAATTCACTCGCATAGATGAAGGAGAGTTAGCCGAAGAGATGGACAGATATGCAATGTTTTACGCCTTGACTTGATCTTAGATAATGAAATCTTACGTCCTTGGCCTCGGATCAAACAAGCTGAAGTCATGCCTTCGGAGAAGGAGATGCATCCTAAATCCTGAAGCCCATGCAACATGTACTCAATTCTATTCAAACACCATATGTTCAACCCGGTGGTTACAGATCAGCAAGACATCAAAGGCTATTCATGTTTTGAAGGCGAGAGTGTCTGACACTATGGTCCATTGATGCAGAAGTTTCCGGATTGTCCAATTGCTGGTAGCGCAAACCCTGCTCTCTTACCGCTATTCAACCCGAAATTGACATGAGAACATCAGGTCAGACGGGTTGCGGACACGTGTGTGCATTCTACCTCACATGTACCCCCTGAAGCTGGTAACATGATATTGGTGGGCCAAAAATGAATCGGGCAGAATCTATAGGATATTCGAGAAGATATTCGGCTTCTCGTGACATGACGAGGACACTTTGTTTGGGTAGAAGCATTATTGAAAACGGGCTCACGAAAAAGAAGCTGTGCGCGGTGCACGACAGCACGTCGGTGACACAGAAGAAATGCTTAGCTACGTATCAGGCCAAGGAGCTTCTCGTGCTTGGACCAGTATATTTGACGACCAGGCCGGTCAACTTTGTGTGCGAAACTTACTTAACACTCTACCCAAATAGGGCACAAGATCTGACCGCGCTAGAATAAGCAAAGGATTAACAAATTTTAAACGCTGTCTGGAGAAAAGAACTTGGAGGAAATTGATGCAAACTGCTTTATGCATCGTTGTTCTGTCAGGTGAACTGAGCAATATATTGCACGGAGTTCATTCCGTTTTGTCCCGAGTCGAGATTCGCACAATGCGCTTGGCTCTGCAAACTTCGCACAGTCGTGCTGTCACCAGCAATCGACTGATAAATTTCTGTCTTTTCGAGTCCTTCTGGGTTTAAACACCCCCCTCAATTACGATGCGAGGGATTGGAGCTTTTTTAACGCAGGATGCACCCGGCACTTGGGCTCATGACGCAAGTACTTCCGGCACGGACGTTGGGGACAAGGATGTGGCGTTGGACTTTGTTGGAGAACATAGCCAGCCCGTTGACCCTGAGCTGGAAAAGAGAGTGGTGACCAAGATTGATTTGTTCTTAATGCCTGCTATGATAATTGGTGGGGAAGATTCATTATAACTTAAGCTAGGTCACCTGGCTGACAAGTGAAATTAGGCTATGGTCTTGTCTATTACGACAAAGCAATCCTTGGTAGTGCAGTCTTGTTTGGCATGACTTCAGATCTCCATCTCAGCGTCGTAGATCGCTCTGTCACACCACCTACCACGGATACCTCGAGGTTAAGCTGGGCGACGTCGCTCTTCTACTTTGGCATGCTGGCTGGTCTGTACCCCATGACGTTCGCCCTCCAACGCTTTAACCTCGCTCGTGTGCTTGGGCCTGTCGTAATATTGTGGGGAGCAGTCTGTATGTTGACTGCAGCTGTCACGACATGGAGGGGGCTCTACGCGCAACGATTCTTCCTAGGCTTCGTGGAGTCCATTATCCCCACCGGCTTCATGTGCATTGTCAGCGGCTTCTATACTCAGCGTGAGCAGACACTACGCCAATCTTGGTGGTTTTCTTCGACAGGACTATGGACCATCATTGGCGGTGCTCTCAACTGGGGATTTGGAAACATCGAAGGGGGATCATTGAAGCGCTGGCAGTACATTTATCTACTTGCCGGGGCCTTGACAATCCTGTTCGGTATCTGGTGCTTCTTCATCCCAGACTCTCCTGCCTCTGCGTGGTTCTTGGGAGAAGAGGAGCGCATCGTGGCCGTAGAGAGGTTGCGTAGCTCGCAGACAGGAGTTAGATGTCATACGCTGAAGAAGGCTCAAGTGATCGAGGCTGCATTGGACATCAAGATGTGGTTGATCTTCGTCATGATGGCCTCTGCATATACAGTCAATGGAGCTGTCAGTGGCTTTGGCCCATTGATAGTATCAACTTTTGGCTGGAAAACCCTGGACTCAATACTCTTTCAATTTCCACTAGGCGGGTTCTGCTTCGTTCTAATCATCCTGACAGGATATCTTAGCTTTAGAATCCCTAACATTCGAATCATCATGCTGATTTTTTGCTGTTTTCCAGTTATCGCGGGCTGCGCCATTATATGGCGAAGCTCCTGGACCTTCCATGCTCCAGCGCCGGTTGCTGGTTACAGCATTATTGGTGCTTTTGGCGCAGTGGTGAGCTTGATCATCAGTCTCGGTATGGCAAATGTGGCAGGACAGACGAAGAAAAGCTGTATGGCAGCTACAATCTTTGTCGCTTACTGTGTGGGAAATATAGTCGGCCCTCAACTTATAAAGAGCCAGACTAAAAATCGACATTATCCTGAATTGTGGCTTGGGCTAATAATATGGTATGCTTGCGTGTAGTCATCAATGTGTTTTGACTAACCGATGGGTAGTTACTGTATCACAATCACCTCTTCGTCAGCCCTCTACGTTGTGTTGAGTAGAGAGAATGCGCGACGAGACCAAAGGCTTGATGTCAATGAGAACGAAAAGGACAGGCTTGCATTCCAGGATCTAACTGATAGACAAAATCCTTTCTTTCGATATGTGCTCTGAAAGGATCATGTGTTGAAGCAACCACGGTGTGTGGGTAGGTCGGAGAGACTTGAATGAAAGTGGAAAAATGAAATGAAACTGCCCCGACCCAAAGCAATATCCGCCCTCGGCAACACAGCGGGTCCATAGTAGGCAGAATTTGGAAAAGTCTGAAGAGGTTGACAGCGATGTCTCACCACATATGTTCCTATGTATTGCCGTCTTAACATCTCTAAGCTAAGCTAGCTTTCTCATTCACGCGGCTTGAGTAACATCGTCAAAACGTCATGTTCACAGAGTCAAAACTTTGTGAGCATCGTAAACGTGGCTTGTTTTTGAACAATTTAGCAACAACTCATTGCTCAACTCTGGTAGCCAGACCATAACAATCTTGCTCAGGGGGTTCGGACGTGTGCACCACTTCCTGATCTGACACGACCTCTGGAGCTTTACCCCATCAAGCGAGGTGAGAATCTTTTCGTCGTGGTTTGGCAAAGTGCTAGGCAAGCACAAGGAGATCTCCAAGCACAGAATACGATGTGTGCCTGTCAATCGTCATAAAGCACGGTTACCACAGCCTACGCACTTTCGACCTGTAGTCTTTTCCACAGTCGCTGCATCCCTGCGAAGATCACTGGCCGAATTGGCAAGAGTGCGTACAAACTTCACAGGCATGTCTCTTTCATCGACCCCTTTTTAACGACGTTTGTGGGCCCAAGAACAGCGGCCGTGCATCCAATTTTCAAGTCGTCAAGAGTTCACCGCTCTGAGGAAAAGCAGCGAAATGGGTAGCGTCATAGCGGGAAACGATTAGATTATCGCGATCACCTCGCACGATCACTTTCGCATTGCAGCTAGACCGTGCGTTAGCTGACACAGTCCTTTAAATGCCACCTCCTTGTCGCTGATCAGCATACTGCCTTTCCGGATACATCCCCCTCAAATCTTGTGGTTTCTCGTTTGGGTAACTAGTACAAGTGATCAGCCTGGTCGCAGAGACGAATGCATGTTTCCGTCGCATTTGACTTTCGTGGAGAGGCTTAGAACATACGGATATGTAGTCGTCGCGTCTCAGGGAGGGCCGGGAATTCCGACGCCTGCATTTGAGGGAGACACAGTTCAAGGAGAAGTGCGTTCTTGGTCAGTCAAAGCGAGGAATTCCCTAACGCTTCCGACCTTTTGCGCCTCTGACCAGGCTGATTCGAGGAAGTCTCTCGATCATAATGCAGTTAAGTAGTCGATGTGCAGCTAGAGGCGCAATAATTGTGGCCAATCATAGCAATCAAGGCCACCCCCTCCTTCTCTCCCCCCCCTTCCGCGATGTCGCACCGTTGCACGCCACCAACGGCAACGGCGCCACCGCATCTGCTAAAAAGAGTTGGACCGGCGAACCAAAAAAAAAGAGCACCCATGCCTTTGACATGCAACTATACCAGTTAGGGTTGACATCCTGCTCTCTTTTTCCGGGGCCAAGACGGAGGATGACGACGCTCATAGTATTGCACCATTGATGGCATTCTCGGCGAAGACTTTCGATCGATTTTGTGCTGGCTTAATCTACCTATTGTGAGCTTCAGGCTGAGTGCGTTGTAGGTGTCAACACGAGGACTAGTGATGCTCCGAAGAGTGTGCGCTTGCAGATTCCCAGATTTACTTGCTGGACATAGGGTCCAGTCTTTAATAGTCTTCAAGCGTCGCGGCCCTAGCGCCCGCTACGCCCGCACCGTACGCCATGAGGTGAACAAATGCTCGCTATTGAAGCTGTAGCACGATTTAGCAGTAGTTTGATGCTTTGACATTCATAAACGTGCGCTAAAATTGTTAGACTGGTTTCTTCTATGAAGAAAAAGCCACGTAATGACTTGAGTTTCTAGTTTTAGCTAGCTAGCATCCTTGGTCAGCTTTAGCGGGAGATGCGCCGCATAGGAGCTATAAAATAGTGACGAGCGATGGCACGAATCTAGAACGACGTGGACACTTGCTGGGAATAGCTTTCAAACTGGTGAGAGAATATAGCGGTAGCGTACATGAACGAGCACGCAGTTACTTTTGTATTATGCGCCATGGCGATGTTATCTACATATCAGACCATGGCTAGAACATTAGCAGTTTAAATATTGGGTATCACATCTCAAAAATACCCGTCAAACGCCTTGATCCATCATTGTTTGCCGATGGATAGTATGCAACAGTACCTTTTGCCAAAGAACGCCGCCTTTTGTTTCATGCGGTGAATTGTACGGTAAAATGAGACATTAATAACTTGTATGAACGAACGTGAAGCAGATCAACTGATCATTCGTTCGCCGTGGATGATGTGGAGCTGAAGGAAGAAACAGCGTCAGTAGTTTTCGCGTTGTCGTCGTCATCGTCCTCGTAAGATGGACCGCTGCTCGCCGGTTGCCCTGGCAGATCCCCCAGCGTCCAGACCCACTCTCGTCTTCTCTTTCTTCGACCTGCCACAGGCGTCTCTGGGCAACTGTCGCTATCCGATTCTGAGGAGGAGTCTCGCTTGTCTCCAGTTCGGGGAGACGACCGACGTGTTTTGATCCTATGAGGTGAACTACGCGACCGTATGGGAAACTCTTGGTGGAATGATGCACTGGTCTTCAAAGCCAAAGGAGAGGTTATGTCGTCGGTCGGTTGTTCAAGTGATAGCGTGGACTCCGGATATGATTCAGCGAAGTGGGAAGAGCCCGAGCTGGAGCTCTGTGGGGACTCGTTCCCACAGAGCGACATTGTAGTGCCAGAGTCGGTGTCTCCCAGGGCAACAAAGTCTATATGCGCTAGAGTATACTTTGTGTTCACGATCTCTTCCACCAGAGGTGTGCGAAACGTTACCCTCTTTTCGACTGGGAATCTGGGGCGTAGCGACATCCTTCGTGTCTGTGCACGAGGTTGAAGAGGGCTGTTAGCAAGTACTGAATTCAGCACCTGGGATATTGAATACGGGATAGTCGCCGAATTCAAGGTCGAAGCTGAGCTGACGGAAGATGAGCTCGGGGTTCTAGAGTCTAGGGCTTCGGGAGTCTCAAGAGTCCCTGCTGTGGATGATACGGAGCTATCGATGGACAATTTCGGTCTCGTCGGTCTCCCTGTGGGGGCTGAAGAAGTCTGTCCAGGGTCATAGGCATTCGCGAACGTATTGATAGCTGTTGGCGACACGGCGGAGAGCGTTTCCAGTCGAAGGCTGGATCCTTTTCCAAATGTTCGGGCTTGAGATGTATTCAAAGACAGCTTGGGGCGTCTTTGTCGATTAGGATTGGCAGACGGCAGTTGTTGCGCACGCATTGGTGATTGATGCTGTTGTTGTGGCGGCGGCGGCGGTGGTGGTTGAGGGACCACCAGAGAGCCGTTCATTCTGTTCGAAGACAGGTCGTGGTGAGGAGAGAGAGATTGAGCCAGCATGTTGCGGGGAAGGGAGATGGTAGTTTTTAAGAGGGCACCAACAGGCGGAGCAGGCCAGAGACGATGGATCTAGGCACCCTTTTGCCGCCCCGTAAAGGTGGGAAGCCCACAGAGAGGGTGTAAGATGGCCTCGTATAAGGGTCAAGTGCGCAGCATTGGGGCGCGGCCGCGGACAGGCAGGTGGGGAGAGAGGAGCTGCGTATAGAGGTGAGGCAGCGCTATGAGCTTAAAGACATTGCGATCCAGCGAGCTAGGGACAGACCGGGTGTCGATATATCGTGGACACTCAGAGAGACGCCGTCGCGGGCGGCATCTGTCGATAAGCCATATATACGACCGCGCCGATTGACAGGTGCTGGGAAAAGTCAAGGCGGCGCTTCTGTCCGTGGTTCATTCGAGCAGATCGCCGACGAAAATAGCGCCACGCGTCTTAGCTCCACTGCCAGTGCGAGCTAGAAATAGACCGCGGCCGTGCGTTGATTTCTGTTGGCCATTGAAACATTGGACGTGCACGGCTCATTTGTTTGCGTGTTGCCGCCCCAAGGCAGTCTGCAAAAGGATCCTGTTCGACGACCGGGACTCACTCGCTTCACCAAGGGAGAGCTTCATGCTTTCATCCTGTCGAGGATCCTTGGCCATGAAAAGAAAGGATGACAGGATAATTCTCCACTTTGTCAGTGAATTCAACGCTCATCGCACCTAGTCGCTTGACTTGCCCATCCGCGGAACGTCCCTCCCCGTAAGACAGATACTGCATTTCTCGATGGTGGATCACACCGTGATCGATTCTGGTTTCAAAACACCTCCAGAAGGTGAAAGACCAATCATCTTCAGATGTTGCGCCCTACGGAAAATGCGGTAAACTGTCTCGACTTCCATCAACTGCACATTCACAGGAGCGAAGGTCGCCTGCCTGCGCATTCGTTTCCAGCCCGGCACTACCGATCGCAGCTTCGACCGCTAGAGACACATCGAAGAGTCTAAGTTAAGCTTAGAATCACGTGTTGCCTGACCGGCTAACCATGATCGTATTTTATAGGATGTCGATGCCTTCTACTGCTCCGTCTTTGAAGTGGAAAATCCAGCCCTTAAAAGCGTTCCGTTGTGCGTCCAACAGAAACAGGTACTTGATCAAGCATTCCACACTCAGCACTTGATTCTCGTCAGGAAGGAGCTGCTTATGCTGGCGTTAGATTGTCGTCACGTGTAATTACGAAGCACGCCGAAGAGTACGCAGCCTAGAGGCAATCACATGAGGCTACCTAGGTCTAACCAGCATTTTCTCCTCTCCGCAGGGCCTGCACAAACTCCAGCTGATCCGGGATGCGAAGGCTAAGTGTCCAGATGCGGTAATTGTTCTAGGCGAGGTAGGGTCTCATCGAATAGCACGGCTTGGTGCTCTTGCGATCAGCTTCTCACACATTCTCTGTAGGACCTCACCAAATTTCGCGATGCTAGCAAAGCGCTATACCGTTTCTTACGCGGCTTTTCGTGGAATCACAAGGTCGAGGCCCTTGGATTCGATGAGGTACGATCCGTCATCTGTTTGCTTATGCGGAATGCTCAGCATACGCTGCACAGCGACTCACCACAATCTATTTTTAGCCGTCCCAATACTGCGTTATGGAAAGCGCGCTAAGACCCTTTTGCAGGTCTTTCTTGACGTGACTGACATCATTGAATATAATCTGCAGATACTCGCAGAGCACAAGCAGCCCCAACCCGCCTTCTTCCATCTTCATCGCAGTGATCCAACCAGTGGCTTCGTTTATGACGCGACCAATATCCCGGGTCATACATATCCTCAAAATTTCTCCCTCTCAGCCTCTTTGTCTGGATCCGATGATTCGCTCTTGTTGCGACTGTCTCTCGGATCTCATCTAGCGTATCATATTCGTCAGCAAGTAGAACAACAGATGGGTTACACTTGCACTGTTGGCATCTCAACGTCGAAACTACTTTCTAAACTAGTGGGCAATCTCAACAAGCCCAATGCTCAGACCACACTGCTTCCGCCGTATGAGTACGAGGATAACGGAGCGCTTGGCAACGTCGCTAGTTTCATGGACGCCCATGATATCGGCAAAGTGCCCGATATTGGTTTCAAGATGACCGAAAAACTTAGGCATTATGTCTTGAAATGCAGCCTTGATTCCGGATCTAGCATTCCATGCTCAGAAAGGCTAGAGCGGACCACTGTAGGTGATCTGCGAAATCTTCCTGGACTTAATGCTCAAGTGCTCGAAGAAATTCTTGCCGGTCCGGGGATGCAACGAGGAGTTGGCTTCAAGACTTGGTGTTTGTTGCATGGAATCGACGATACTGAAGTCGCTATGGCCAGAGACTTTCCGAAGCAGATCAGCATCGAAGACAGCTATCGGTGCATGAACACCATGGAAGGTGTGCTACGTGAACTACTAACCCTATCTACTAGCTTGTTACATCGCATGCGCGCAGATCTTACTGTAGAAGTTCAAGTCTTGGATGGCAACCATGGACAGAAGAAGACGCGGCAATGGCTCGTGCACCCTAGAACCTTACGACTCTCTACGCGGCCACGTCCGCCGCCTGGAGCTGATGGTAACAGAGCTCGAGCCTCAATTAGGATCTCTCGGTCTACGAGTCTTCCAACCTTCGTATTCAATCTTGCAGAGCCTGTTGAGCTGTTGGCCAAGCGCCTGGTTCACGAGAGCCTAGTCGTCCTCTTTCGTCATCTCCATCCCGAAAGAAGAGGATGGGACTTAAGCCTTATCAACGTAGCTGTGACGAACATGGTAGAAACTGCTGGAACGTCAAAATCCGCGGCTGGTCGCGACATTGGCAAGATGTTCAAGTTTCGAGAGAAAACTTCGGAGGTCCCCGGAAGCGTGAAGGCGAATGTCACCTCCCTTATACAAACGAATAACATAGGCGCAGTGAACACAATGGCCGCGAGCCGTGCTCCGGCGTTGGATGCCATTGCAATTGGCTCAGAAGATCAATTACCATTGTCGCAGAGCACTCAGTTATCCGAAGCCGCTAGCACTTGGGACGAGTCCGAGAGCGATGAACAATGCTTTGTGGGCATTTGTCCGCACTGCGATGCTCGAGTGCCCGATTTCGCACTCGCTGCACACCTACGATTTCATGAAGTCAACATTTGACTATATGAAATGACTAAGTCTTCATCTCCAGACGCTCTAAGACCACCCATCCGCATGACTTCTCAAAGCGGTTCGATCCTACGATTTAGCCACGGCTGAGAGAGGACACGTTATGCTGCCTTGTGTTGTAAACAGAGCTGCACGGATTTAGAATGGCGAGACTTAATGACCAGATACCATTTTTAATTCAATATTTTCCAGCTGAGAGTGTGCAGTGTACAAGTCACGTTCAAAGGTGTGTATTTATCTATGCAAGAATGCAGTTCTGTTGCAACGACAACGACACACGCACAGGGTGCCAGCAGGCACGCGACTCACGCGTTTCCAACCTGCCCTGGAACATACATACTCTACGCACACACACTTGAATATAGCCATATCCATCAGTTACCAGCATTACCTTTTACCCGAGCATACATAGTCCACCATCTAGTAGCACGCTTATTTTCGTCATTTCACACATCTGTTATGATGTAGCTTAAGGTAACTTCAAGTGCCCATACACAAGTGCAGTCCAACTAGAACGCTTGAAAGCAGCGCTACTAGCGTTGTGGACTGAATGCAAACAACGAGCATGGGATGATCTTCCAGCCTCATGGCAACTAGGACTGCTTCCCGGCTTGCATGCGAACTAGCTCTCCGATCTCAAAAGCCACCCTTCGAACCGCACCATCATCTACTTTGCCGTACTCGCGCCTGACCAGAATGGCACCGACGTCGTCCTTGATCTCGACCTTCTTCTCCGCTGCATGCGTTCTTGCACCATTAGCACTCATCGGTTCATCCCGCTCTTTGTCCGTGGTTCGGACGTATACGGTTAAATCGGCACCGACGACACCACGCCACAGCGTCGCAGTCCATGCCCAATGGTCCGCTGGGCTGTAGACGTCGTTGATAGGCAGTGCGGTCGACCACGCGTTCGATCCGTGAAGTATGTAATTGCCTATCAGCAACAGTGGGATCTTCGATGCTAGTCGCTCTACATCGGATCGGCGACGAGCTTCACACTCCGTCTTCGCAACCGCCTCCGTTTTCTCCTCGGAATGATGATCACAAGAATGTCTTTCAAAAGGTGCATTGTAGAAATCTCCGCGTGCGTCTGCGGAAAGACCGCCATCGCCTATGTGCCTGTTTGCCAACTTATCTGCGCTGCTCAGATTCGACTGCTCACGCATCGAAGAGAAATCGGATACAGAGTCTTTGACTCGAATTTCTTCAACCCGGGTGTAATCGACACCCGTGATGAAGTCAGTAATCTTCTTCGTCTCGTCATGCCACACAGATACTACGTCTATATAGTCCTTCAGCTTGCAGTGTTCTCCAGGAGCTCGCGGACCTGGAAGAGTCCGAATGTCGAACTCGTCATTACGCCTTAAGGCTATCTCAAGTTGCTCCAGCATAGCCTCAGCAGCACAAGTCTCATCGCCCTCGATTGCAATGATAGACCCACGAATACGATAAGGCGGTGATCCAAGCGAAGGTTCTTTGATAGGTGGGGCGATGCGACGAAGTTGCCCAAGCTTCCCAATGACGGGTATGCTCATTATCATCGCTTCTATGCTGCGTCTATGCTCTCCAGCAGCAGGAGACAGAAGTGGAGCCAGCCGCAAAGACTCTGAATTATGGTACGCTTGCGGCGAGAGTGGACGTGGTGAAAGATGGTTGTGTACTGTAATGGGCGTTACGGGATAGGAATGCAGCCCATTTCTACCAGATCCGCTCGGCAACATTGAAGCAGGAAGTCCTGTGATAGGACCAGTTGTGTGTGGCGTGAGAGGCGGTGATGAGGCTGTCGAATGACACGTGGAGATATGACGGGCAGACATCTTAGCTTCCGGAGAAGTTGGCAATGATGCTCGTTTCATGTCAGACACTCGAGGTATAAGATTCATTACGTTACTAGACAAGGTGTTCTGGTCGTTGGAATTAGCCGGGTGCGTAACTTCTGATCGCCTCGCAGGTATTGCTGCCCTATAGCTCTCATAACGACGACGCTTTGAATCGGATATTTCGATTGCAGTGTCTGAGAATTTTCTTGCCATGGGGCTGCCCGTTGTTCCGACCTGACTATCTCTCTGATTTGACGACGCAATCGAATTCGACGTGGCTCCTAGCAGCTTGTGACTAGAGCTGAAAACGCTGTTCTGAGGTGCCGGCAGGGTCGGACTGTAGGTGATACAATCGTTCGGTTTCGAGTGCAATAGTGACGGGGTAAATGCCAAAGATTTGGCGACGATGCTTCTGCCTCCACACTTTGGGCAGCGCGCCTTTTCCCCCTGGACTGAGCTCGGTGCGATCTTGTTCTTGTGCCGTGGTTGAAAACGGTAATCTGGATACTGCTGAGCGTGCCGAGCTTTCTCCTCCTCTGCAAATGCTTTCCACGTGTTCTTCACTTCCTCAGGCTCTGCTTGCCACAACTGGCCCGCAATTTTTGAAATCTCGGGATTTGAAAGTCCTCTATGTTGCAAAATTATATTTTGTTGATGATGTTGGCGATACAAAATGAACGCTGACGGAGAGTGAGTAAATCTAAACAATCAGGAAGAAGCAGTTGCAAAAGATATGGAAACGTACCATTGCGGGGTCGCGGAATTTTTGGATCAGGTTGACAAAGGCAAATGTCTAGTACGGCTTCGGCCGTTGTAGAAGGCCGTGATGTGTTTTCATTCTTGTGCGAAGACAAGCTCTCAGGAGGAAACAACGCCGGATGTTGCCGAGTCATACTCTCTGGCGAACTTCTTGCCGCCTCGAAACTACTGGTACTTGCAGCTAGGTTTTGAGACTGATGATCGATTGCTGTGATATCCCGATTGAGAGTCTGCCCAGGTTCAGCGATATACCTGTTTGAGCGCGGCCTCAACGATATTGAAGAAACAGGTCCAGCAGTCTTGCTAGCAGATGGTTCACTCTCGTCAAGCGAGGCAATAGGGGCAGTTCGTGACATTGTTATATTCAAGCCGGAGACTGGTTGGAAATACTGGACATCAGGTATTCAACTATAGCTCCCGCTTATAGAGAGTATGTACATTTGAAATAGGTTGGAAGCGGTGAGTCTATAGAGTCGCAACAAGGAGACAACGGGATTGAAGTCAGAAGACACAGTGAGAACGATGGTATTTGTCTTTGTCTACAATGGTGAGACCATTGAAATCCTTTGTTGTCGAAAAAAAAAAAAAATCCAGTGAAACCGTGGCATGCTTCGCGTCACAAATTTCCGCCGTTCACGGCGACGTTTGATCCTTTTCCTTTGTTCGCTTTCGGATCTTTAGGCGTGATGCAGTCCGACCGCAAGGAAGCGACAACGGCGGCATTTCAGCGGAAAGCGGTAGAGTACGGAAATGGCTTTCGACATGATTCCGCACGCTCTGATGTGTAACAGAGCCCCCCAAAGTCCAGTCAACCCTGATACCTGTTGGGGTGAAAGAAAGTGCAGCAATCCGCGACTGATGGCCAACCCTCGCCAACACCCGCTTCGAATTGCTCAGAGTTAATTTCCTGGGGCAAGGCTTGGTGCCAAACGAGGCAGTGCGATTGTTGCCTTTCCTTTGTTCTCGTCCGAGGTCGAAGCCTGGGTCATAGCATGGGCGTTTGCACTGTTGTTCGAGCTTAGTAATTCTACAGCCAAGGCACCTAACTGCTCATGGGCAACAGAACTGAACTGGGTATCGTCCCTACGCAAGTTAGATGATTGGCTAGATTGTCGAATACGAGTTATCTTACCAGAACAGATGGTCTTGTGGCGCTTCGCATTCAGAAGGCACGCTCATGGATACGTCACTGCCATCGGAAGTGTCCATAGGAACAACCAATCTTGAGCAGGGATTTCGAACGTCTTTGAAGGTCGGTGACTGTGTTCCGAGGCCGAGCGAGTCAAAAAAACCCATCTGCTTCATTTGTACAGAACGGATTTGATCCAACAGCCAATTGTTCCAGTCAGGAAGATAAATGTGACTGCTCTTCCAGTTCTCGGCATACTGTGACAGGACGGTGTTCCAATATTTAACCAGATAGATGAGCTTGTGCTGCTGTTCGCTGAATTTCCGAGACTGCGAGTTCTGACTGTGAGCCAGTGACATGAACCTAGGAGTAAAGCTAACGTCCCATAGCCGCGGCAGCACAAATGACACAGGCTCATCGAACGACTCGGCGATGGCATCTAGTTGCTCGAAAAGTATAAAGACGCTATGTGCAATTGCGTTCTGTGCACTCTTCAGGTCCAAGGTTGCATACTGCCATATGTCCCAAAATCCGAGGGTGATGGCGAAGACATACTCGGAGTCTAAGTCGACAGACGTTGACTTGTGTTCATATCTGATCCATTCTTGTATCTGTTCTTTCAGATCTGGTAGAAGTGCTAGCGAGGTCTTGTTCTCCGACGTCGTGTTGGCATACAACTCATTATCAACAACGACGCCGCCGGAATAGGTCGACAGATCGCTCGCAGAACGAGCAAAGTTCAGGACAGTGTCGCAAACCAACTAGGACTTGTCAGCGGGCGACGTTCAGGTGAAATAAGAACGCTCCTGACCTCTTTGCATAGTATTTCTGTCCACCTGGCACTGTTTCGCTCATTGTTCGACGCTATGTCAGCAGTGGCTGCGGCGTCAACGTGTTTGCCGGTGTCGCTGAACGAGTCTCCGAGGACGACGACGACCTTGGACGTCCCAGACAATACGTTTGCTAGGCGTGATGTGACGGGCAGAGACGGATATATCCACACAGAATACGTGAGGAGAGAGATGGCGGCTAAAGCTGCAATGAATTGCACTCTGGTGACAAATCGTAGATGCATGATATGATCAGATACGAAAGCAATTGCTGCGTCTAGCAGAAGAATCCAAGAGCGCCTGGACTTGGTGTCTGTAACTTGGGGACGAAAAGAGCGAATGAGAGACGCAATTGCGCATGCGACATGTTGCCGTGCATGTCGAAAGAAAACGGAAAAGAACAGAGGCGAGATGAAAGCTGGCTATCGCGCGCGATTAGGCGTCCGGCTCCGCGTGAGTGACGACGCTGCGCACACGAATCCAGCGTTTGCAACGTCCACTTCATGACAAGGCTTACGCAATTCGACAAACTGAGCAAAGCGTAGAGAACCCGCGCCTCCGACCGGACGAATGAGCGGAGTCGGACGTGGCCGGCTGTTGCGCGTCAGTGGGAGCTTGCCTTGCATCCCCAGTCGAGGTGCGATGAGATTCAGGCCGGTCGAAGACGGCGATGATGAAGCGCGGCAAGAAGAGAGGTGTCAGCCTTTCCGCCAAGCTCGACGTCTTGCCAGGACACCGCGCCAGCGATGGTTGCGCTTGTTGTGCTGGTGTCAGCTTCTGGGCGCGGCGCAAGCCCGGCGCCGTGCCTGTCCCTGTGCCGGTGCCCGTCCTGCTTTGCTGCCCACGCTTCGACGAGATGCTCGTCGGCCTGCCGTTGACTTCTGACAAGGCCGTGGTCGGCTGAGACCGGTCGTCTTGACGCATCGTCGGATTGGGCCCGCTGCCGTGCACTGCGCGGCGGTCTTCAGCAGATGCTGCTGCAGCCGCAACTCATGCTCACGATCAGAGCATGGTTCGGATTCTAACTCAATCTATCGCGGAGATGCTACGCTGCCTGTCAACTGGCTGCCCGTGGTCACGTTCCGGGGCATTCATTTTCGTTGCCTCTGACGGAATGACGCACAGCTGGAATGCGAAGCTTGTTGGCGGAGGCTTTGCTCGTCAACCGCGCTCTTGTCCTTTAGTGCTCCTGCTACTTGCCTCATGTGTCTGACACAGGCGTCCGATCCAGGTGAAGCCAAGGTGCTCCATAGCAGAGGATAGACGTCCAATGCGTCCGTACAGGACACATGAACTTGGAGCAATATGTTTGTCTGTAGAGCCACGCGTTCGAAGCATCACTTGGGCGCTGCCAAGAGTGCGCACAAAGAGACGAACCTGTTGCGATGAAAGGTGCGCACGTTCAAACGTCTTGAACCTGAAAGCTTCCCGATTGTGGTCCTCCCTCCATGAAAGACGTTGTTCTCGTGCTGCGTCTTTTGATGCAACGCGATCCTGACTGTTCACTCCTCCAGCCACCGCACGCATTGATTGGAGTGATTCCTCCACTGGTCTGGGCCCAACCCGTTCGCGCGCGTTCTCCGCATTACAAATGTTTCCCCCAGTTCTGTGCGAGAGCGTTTTGACACGATCCACATCATTGCCTGTGCAGGCAACCTCTTGACTCCCAGCAATTTCGATCACAGCGCCCTCTTCTGCGACAACATTCACCGTCGCTCGGAGCACACGCGATTTTGGGTACGATAGAAACGAGTGGATCTCCAGCACATCCGGCTTCCCCACTCCCGCCACAAAGCTTCCTCGCGCCGAGTTTCGGGCCGTATCATCAGTTCCTACTCTTCACGTAGTTCGAGTTTCTGCTGCAGCACACACGGGCGCATTGCCCTCAGTGACAAACTTTCCGCCGTTTCAACGTGCCTCCTTTGGTAGGAAAGCGCCCAGTCAGCGCCGCCCGGACACTCAGTTATGTCCCGCTGATCTATGGCAACGGCCAACCCACGACTACAACGTGACCTCGCAAGCCAAGATGGCCAGCTATCGTCGCAACAAGACCCATTGAGCCTACACGAATATATCATGTCCGATTCAAGGACACCAAGAATCGAATCTCTCATCCACCCCTCACCCTCCTCGTCCATGGCCTCCGGCAGCAGTCCTCGCTATCCAGATTTTGCGCAAGTGTCGACAACCAATTTTTCAGGTCCACTTCCACCTCACCAGCGCTCGCCTCCGAATCCGTCCTCAAGTGCGTTTCTTCCCTTGAACAGCCCAAGTCAGCCATCACCAGTTATTCTTCCGCCTCTTGACACACATAACATGCTGAGCTTGTCGACAAATGGCAGCGATACGAGAGCTAAAGCAAGTAACATGAAGGCTGGCGCACCAAGAACTACAAGCATGGAGATTCTCGCAGAGGCCTCGGAGATGGCGTCGTCAGCGGACAAACATGCGCAGACGAAGAGGAAGATGGCTGAAAAGGACAAGAACGAGCCACCACCAGCGTGGTCAGAGCTGAAAACCAAAGCTGGGAAGGACCGGAAGAGGTTACCTCTAGCCTGTATAGCCTGCAGAAGAAAGAAAATCCGCTGCTCCGGTGAGAAACCCGCATGCAAGCATTGCTTGCGATCACGGATACCGTGCGTGTACAAAGTGACAACCCGCAAGGCCGCACCGCGAACTGATTACATGGCAATGCTCGACAAGAGGCTTAAGAGAATGGAGGATCGGGTTATCAAGCTCATTCCCAAGGAGAGCCAATCAGCGGTTCCGCGAGCAGTTGTACGTCCTGCTCTGCCGACACCGCCAACCAAAACGACGGGTAAAAAACGCGCAGCTGACGAGGCTTTTGGTGACGATCCAGACTTAGATAAATGGTCAAGGTCCAAAATTGCGGCCAAAACCAGCGAATTGGCAGAAAATTTCAAAGGAGCGGAAACAGAAGAAAAGACTCTGTTATACGAAGGTGCCGAGTACCTGCCATCGAAAGAGATACAAGAGCATCTGGCGGAGGTTTATTTTGATTTCGTTTATGCTCAGTCCTACCCACTGCTTCACAAGCCAAGCTTCATGGCCAGGCTGTCTGCGGGTAACGTGGCACCGGTGTTGGTTCTCGCAGTTTGCGCAATATCCGCTCGGTTTTCCAACCATCCACAGCTGCGAACTGAACCAGCATTCTTACGTGGTGAGGAGTGGGCAAAAGCAGCTCGTGACATCGCGCTCCGTCGATGGGACACCCCAAATCTCACTATTTTGATTGTCTACCTCTTGCTCGGCTTGCATGAATTTGGCACGTGTCATGGAGGTCGTAGTTGGATGCTCGCAGGCATGGCCCAGCGAATGGCTTTTGCGCTACTTCTCCACCAAGATCTCGACCATAACGGTTGGGGTAAACATGCCCAGAAGAAAGACGAGTCTGAAATCAGCCCTACCGACCGAGAGATTCGCCGACGTGCCATGTGGGCTTGTTTCCTTATGGATAGATTTAATGCATCTGGAACGGATAGGCCGATGCAGATGTCCGAAGACTTCGTTAACATCCCTTTGCCCGTCAAAGAACGCCTCTTCGAGATGGAGCTCTCTGCACCAACAGAAACACTTCAAGGCAAAGTTCTGAATCCTGTAGACAAGGACGCGGGACAATTGGAATGTGCGCGAAATAATATGGGCACGTCTGCGTACTACATAAAGCTTGTTGCTGTGTGGGGTCGGCTTGTTCAGTACTGGAACATGGGCGGACGCGAGAAAGATCAGTACCCGATCTGGAGCGAAAAGTCGAAACTTCATGAACTGCGGAAGCAAGTGGATGACTTTAAGCAACAGCTACCAGCGCATTTGGCCTGGACTCCAGAAAATCTTCAGAATCACGAAAGTGAAAAGACCGCCAATCAATTTGTGTTTTTGCACTTGGTTTATCATCAGGTGCGTCTCTTCATGAATCGATGGGCACTTCCTTCCTCTGGCTTTGGCAGATTAGACAAGAACATTCCAAAAACATTCGTCATAGACTGTGCTCGAGCCGCTATCGATGCCGCAAACAACGTTTCCGTGCTGATAAAGGAGGCCTTTGACCACAATGTCACGGCTCCTTTTGCGGGTTATTGTGCCTTCTATTCAAGCACTGTACACGTCCAGGGCGTCTTTTCGAAGAATCCAAGGACGCAGGAGACGGCGAAGCAGAACTTAGCGCACAACGTCAAGTACCTCACCAAAATGAAGAAGTACTGGGGCATGTTCCACTTCATGACAGAGAACTTGAAGGACCTGTATCGGCACCACGCCGATGCTGTTTTGAGAGGGTCGCCAGAGTCGCAGGGCAAATCAGAAGCGATACTGCAATACGGCGATTGGTTTGACCACTATCCTAGCGGCGTCTCAGAAACTGATTATGAAGATCCAGCAAGGATGAACAAAGTGGAAACCGGACCGGACACAGTTCTTGGGCAGAAGTCGGATTTACAAAGCGTAGAGGAATTTTTCGCAACCCTCTCACCGGCTACAAAGGCATCACAGTTACGTAAACAGGCGAGGAGGTCAAAAGCAAAGAAAGCCGCAGAAGAGAATATACAGGCGCAAGGTATTACTGGCGGCAAATCGATGCCTTTAGAAAGCCAGCAAACTCTTTTCATGGAGACAGGCCGACAATCTCTTCCGAGAGGATCTGAGGCGACAGGCTTCGGCATACACGGCACTGGGCTCGAAGGCGCTCAGAACTATAACCTGTTGAATAATCACAACCCGCTAATTCAGCCACCAATCCTTTCTCAGCTCGATAGACACCTGGTGCTCTCATCATACGCAGGCATGGATCCCACATCCGCAGCGTCAATTTCAAATACGATCAATGAGCAGCAAATCCAAGATCAAGATGTGCAGACTCCCATGCTACCGGACACGAGCAATTACGATATGTGGAACACGGAAGGTCTGTCCGGTTTCGGTGGATTGGGTGCTGATGCAAGCACGGCCTGGTTTATGCCTTTCAACCTCGATCCTCCTCATCTCTCTACGGAAGATCCATTCACTTCCTCAGTTATCCTTGGAAACTTTGATTTTGGGGGACAGGAGCTTATTCGGGGGTATACCCCTTAATCTTGGTCGACTCGGTGTTTGAGACAGGTGACAGCGAGGAAATTTGTCCGAGATAGGCATACATGTTTGGGCTGCATCAAAAGTACAGAAGCTAGCACGGCTCTCACGTTGCGATGTTAAGCGTACTCATGGTCCTCGCCCAATACATATTTCTGTTCTTGGAAAGCACAAGGGACGATTTTCGTGTTTATAGGATAAGCAAAAATAGTCTCTGTGAATTCAGCCAAGTTCACCCCTTACAAAACTGCATTTATTGAAAAGAACATCATTGAGAAAGTAAATCTGGACGCTGCAACATGGACGTGACAATTTCATTGTAGAGAACAAGAGGTTAAACTGTTTCGATAGCTGCAAGTGAGCGCAAATGTCGGCTAACCAAGCTAGTGGGTTGGATGAGCAAGCCAGGGGAGCTCCGCTTACACCTTACAGAACTCCTAATAAAATTGAATGGACATTGATAAAGCATTCAGAATATGCTTGTACTATCTTCAGTTAAAGGCACA
Source organism: Verruconis gallopava (assembly GCF_000836295.1). Lineage (NCBI taxonomy): Eukaryota > Fungi > Ascomycota > Dothideomycetes > Venturiales > Sympoventuriaceae > Verruconis > Verruconis gallopava. The sequence continues at coordinate 27,883 of NW_015622165.1, read as the reverse complement.
GTAGGTGATGGGATGGACGTATAAACGGTGAGGTGACCAGAGTAGAAAAAATATTACCAGTGTGGGTAGCTCAGCGTCGATATGTAGCATAAGTTGGACGTGGTCGGCAGCGCGACTAGCGTGGCGAGGCGAGCTAGAATATATGTACAAGCGCATACCAGCGGGTACTTCTCGTGATTCAAGTTGTGGCTGGGCATTGCTCCGCGCTAAGCCACATCTGATTGCTTTCACTTTCTTCCCAAGTCCTGTCCTCATACTTTCCTTTGGGCGCATAACTATTATCCCACATCAGCGTGCTTCTATTCCAGAAACATTTTCAATTGCATCACTTCGACTTCCATGCGCTTATAGAATATAAATTGTCAAATTTTCCTGGCTCGATCATTCCTCCGAGGTCAGTTGTGCGACTTATTTTGATGTAAACAAAGCCATAACAGCACAGCCCTTACGACAATTCGAAGACGATACTCTAACGCAGACATTGAAACTCTTACACAAAATGAGCTAATGAATCCCTTAGGGGTTGAGGATATGATCTCGACTGGAGAAAACTCCAGCGTAGAATGGACAGTTTCAAGATGTTTTCGCCTACTTCGTCCCATCGTTTCAAGGAAATCTGCGCTTCGTTCTGAGCCTCTTGCTGAGGTGAAGAAACGAGATCAGGAGTCACAGACTGCGCCATTATTCACACGCCATAAATTTGGTGATAGTCCTGGCCCAAGACATGATCCCGACTGGGTAACAGGAAAGCGCCACAAGGCCGTGACACGACAATACGCTAGACAAGCGCACCGCGTTTCCTCCGCTCCCAAATCTCAGCACTCGGCTGGAGCCTTTTCCATCCCCACACCTGTTGTTGCCCGAATTAGAGGTGTTGGAGCAACACGTAGCGAGGGCAGTCTTGACCAGAATTTCGAGCATTCGCTTGGTCGAGGTAAGCAAACACAAAATATATCATGTGCTCACGAGCCAGGATGTCTTCGAGCTTCCTTCGGTACAAATGAGATAGCTGACACCTTTAAAAGATATATTCAACGAAAAGTTTGTTTCTCAATCGGACGAGTTAAACTTCAGATCTCAGAAGCTAGTTAGAGGCACGCTCGACCTGATTGAGGCCACCAATACCTGCGCAACTCTAGATGCACAACATGCCTTCTTCCCAGAAATGGGCCCGAGATCACTTCGGGCTATGTGCTGTCGACGATATGCACGTCATGTCGTTGAACTTGAAGATCAACAAGAAACCCTAGCCGCAGAGAGCAGGTTTGACGTAGCGACAGAAGCCTACTCGCTTCTTCATGAAACATTTCAAATCGGTTCGGACGATTACTTGAGAGCTGTTTCTCGGGAATACGGTCTTGCGCTGTTCGAGAAGATGGTGATTAACTCTCAAATTCCTCGATCTCATGTTCTAGCGCTTCTTCGGCGGATGAGAAATCCTCAGCACTCACGCCTCAAACACGCTTCAAGTGCAGAGGTTGAGTCCATTACCAACACTCTATTACGTTCGATCACTCCAGACAAGCCTTGCTGCAGTCGCGACAATACATTCGCGCACTCTTTCAACACAGTCGCGGAGATATCGAGCCAATTTGACGTACGAGGCAGAACGTCATTCGAATTTCGGCAATTTGGCATTTTGGCTAGATCAGTGCTTCCAGTCTGCTGGTTCGGATCACGTCGATTGACGGCACTTTGGATGAGCGTTTATCATGCATTCATGGATCCTGGTAAAGACTTCCATGAACGTCTAGATTTGGTCAGAGATGTTTCGAACTTTTTGAACACTGTCCTATCACTTGACTGCGCCCAAGAGGAACCGAAATCCTCAAAGAAGCGACTATTGACAAGCGCGGCAATACCAGACTACTACGATAGCGGTCTGGGATGTCCGAAATGCCCAAAAATGTTGCCCCGCGCGAAGTTCATGAATATAGGGCCGCCGCAGCAGCCTCACGCAGCGGCAAACAGTCGCTCAAGCAAGAAGCACTTAAATATGTCGCTGAACAACTCGTTTTCCAGCATTTTTGCCATTCTGGGGTCATTTACCATATGCGCAACGTTACATCCTCAAGAACTGCCCAAAGCCGAGCCAGTTCCGATAATTCGCTTACTCGGGTCTCTCTCGCTCGACATCCTGCTCTCCCCGGTTTTCGACGGGGAAATATCTGATGACTCAGTTCTGGAGCGTTTTGCTATAATACTTGCCACTACACTTCTAGTTCACGTGTTGCAGCGGCCTTCTCCCGGGGAGAAACAAGCCGTGCATATTAGTGACTTGATCGATGGCTTAAGAGCTATTGATCGGTGCTTGCGAGTGAACGCAGAGTACGGACGTGCAACTGTCGAGATTTTGCCAGAGTTGCTCTATTCAGTGTCTCGAACCTCCGCCAAGCTACTTGGAAACGACGGTTTTGAAGTTTTGTCGACTTTGGCTGAATTTTTATCATCCTCGCCAATACTAGAGGACATTTCATACTCGAAACGGCAGTTCTTGGCAGACCTCGTCGTATCCAGTACACGTCTTTTCGCCGCACGGCTTGGCTCCCATGAAGCTGAGAGATTGGCTGAAACGCTTGAAAACTCGTGGCACGGTCAAAGGCACTGTCCCACTAGAGACACTCCATTCAAAGCGACACCGTTGCCCAGACGCGATAGAGAAGGGCTGAAGTGGGAGGACAGTATAGGCGAATGGATCGAAGCAGGACCTACCTCCGTTGACCCTGTCATCCATATGCTGGCATCGTGTCGGCGCTCTGTAGTGCTGCCTACGGATCGCAGTCGATCAATAGAACAGACCGTGAATAGATATCACGGAATAAATCTCACGGTATCTGGTAAACCTTGCTCTGATAGAAGCAGTGCTTGTAATCAGGGATCTCGCAGCGGTGACGTGAGAGATGCAAACATATCATCACTCCTCCTGTCACCAAGCACTCGAGAAAGCTCTTCCCCGGCCCCAATTCATCACATCGATAGCCGCATTCAATCAAATGCTCTTCAAGAGCGAATAGCTTTGGTTGAACGGACCAACATGGCTGAATCCAAGTCAATCTTGACTTTCCCAAATCAGAAAAAAACGACAAATCGGCACGGTCCTTCTTTTTCGAAACGGTGTTATGCAAATAGTAGCGATATTGAGTTTGATGACGAACTTTCACTGACATGGGTACGAAAGAAGCCTCGGATAGTCGATGTTTTGGGAAGTAGCAAAGGCTTCCAGTTGGACGAGGAAATGGATGAGCTTGTTTACTCAAGTGATCCACATTGTGCGACATCAAACAACGTCAAGAAGTCTAGAGTGGTTTCGCGGCGCAACCCTCGGGGCAGGCTCCTAATAAGTTCGCGTACGAAAGTGACGCTAGGCAAGTATTGTCGTCCAACTAAATTGAAAAGCTTGGACGATGAGATCGGTTTGGAGTGGCTATGACAATAGCGCAGGCACTCTCTTTAGAGCATTCTCAACATGTGACTATTGGAATGTAGGAGCCTAAGGACGGCGACGACTATTTGCAAATTACTACGATTTCCTTTGAGACTCAAAACAGTTGTTCGAAAACACGTTGAAAGTGATGGGCTTTTGACGTCTTCGCTGTAGTCGTGCAATAATTAAATTACGGAACGAATATCATTACAAGCAGCAAACAGCTTAGTATCCGAGCTGACGTCTATTTACAAAAAGAGTCATAGATCGAATACGTTCTCTGAGACTCCTGCAAGTCGTTCCTGAAGTAAGATTTGATACAAGTTAGAAAGTCATTATGCATATCACATTAGCTCACTGATGCCGTATAATCCTTCTCTTATAGCTCAACATAATTACCTCAAGCTTTCGGCATCATGTCGGGCTTTCGGGAATTATGCATAGATCGCGTGAAGATCTTCAATAATAAAATGATCAGAATCAAACAGTAAGCGAGTGAATTCGTGTCATATCCAATTTCCTTCTGGAGGATGCGTTATTTTGTACTCTAGTGGCTGCATGGGTGGGGCCGAAAAGTCGAAATGGCTGGGTTGTGGAAAGAAGTCATTAGTTGAGCTGTGGTCAAGTGACATCAAATGATCAGTATCTGTTTTCAGATCGTGGTTATTGGAGACGGAAAACCCTATGCTTGAGTTTTCGGTGAAGGTGCCATCGTGGTTGAATATGTAGGTGGGTTCGGTTGGCGTATTGGGCTGCTGTTGCTGCGGCTCTGTCGAGAGCTCATTGTTTTCCTCTTCCATAGTAGGGGTGCTTTCAGATTCATGTTCTGCAAAGGCTTCAAGTTGTGACGAGAAGCTTTGAGATATCATTGATGTATCGAACATGACGGAGAAACGTTTTTTCTCCTTCGCTGTCGGGGTATAGCTCGAAGTTGGCGTATGCATTGTTGCCAATTGTGGCGTAGACATTGAAGTGTGTGTCAGTTGTGGAGTAGACACCGGAGTTGCCTCGTCTTCGATTTTGACTTCCAATCTGTTGAGCTCCTGTTTTGTCTCTGCACCCTCCTCGAGTTTCACAAGTCTTGGCTCTTTTGCAGACAGCTCAACGCCACTTGACGGCGGAGTACTACACGATACGGTAATAGTTGGTTCACTATTAGAAGCAGGCTCGCTCGAACGAATCGTTGTGACTGCTATTTCACGGCGCCGCTTTGGTCCGTCCTTGACTTTTGGATGTGTGTGGCATTTGTAGGCGTGGCGAAACCATGTGGTACCTTTCTTTTTGCTGCTCACAAGTGCAATCCATTCACCACAACTTCCACAAAGCCCTTCCCAAACATCCAAATTACCTTCGGTACGTCTTGTTTCTTGAGGGCTCTGAAACGCTGCCCCGGTCGCGGCAGAGACGCCATGTGTAAAGCTCTTATCATACCAGAAGGCAGAATTCTTCAAAACAAGCCATCTACCTGGCTTGCAGAGCCCGCACCAGCCTTCGCGCTTATTTCCATGACCACGTACCCATTTTGGAGTGTACAAGTCGCCGGGAAATCGCAGCTCTTGTTCATGCGGCACCATTTCAGGCTCCGATGGGTTCATATCCTCTTCCGGGGGTTCAGATGGTTTTTCGTTCAGTGAAGAATACAAGTCGGGAGGGTCGGAGAGATCTGCACAGTGAGAATAGCAACCAGTCGATCGATCAGCATTGCTTTGTAGCAACCGGAATAAGCCCTGCGATGGAAGTGGTCGAGGAACTTCAGGGAAGGGATCAGACGTCGGGTAAAGCATCGCATTATTTGTAACTCCGAAAGGAGCAGATGGGAACAAGTAGCTCTGAGATGGCAAAGGTGTTACATTCTCCGGGCCAAGTGGGGAAATTGAATGTTGGGGATTCAATGGAGAGCCATAGAAGGATGAATATCGGTTCAATTGATACGGCCGCGGATGCGGTTGTCCAGGATACATTCCGGTTGACCAGCGTTTGTTACGTGTAGATTCTAGCGTATAAGGAGAGGTGCGAAGATTTGGAACCGGAGACGCTCTGGATCTGCTTGCGCTTCGAATGAGTGACGGGGGGCGGGGCGATGCTGCGGGGTCCAGTTGGGAAATAGACGAGGTGTCAAAACCAGACCAGTCAGCTTCCATGTGTGATGGATGATCCAAAGGTGGAGAGTCATCCAAGTGAGGGAGGTCAGCAAATGGGCCGTGGCTCGACATAGAGTTTGTTGATTCTGACATGCGTCGAGAGGAGCCGACTAACATGTCGCGTGCCTGATCTTGCCCAGAAGTCGAAAATCTTCGAAGGTCAATGACAGTATTATCGTCATCCACGCCAAACATTCCTTGACCGTATTCAGTCATATCCGCCTCCAAATTGGAGAACTCAAGATCATGACAGGCCTTTGACTGGATCCAACCATCTGAGCCAGTCTTGTTAGTGGGCAACGATGTCCACTATCATTCAAATATGCGTACTCACTTGGGACCACGACACTTTGTGTCATTTTCGGTTGTTGAACGACCGGGAGTGGCATGTGCGGCTGTGCCAAATATTCGCCTCGTGGATTCTGGACACCCAACTTCGTATAACCAGACACAGCCGTCATGCTTAACGGTCGACCTTGAGGCATGTCGCTTCTAGGGGGGCGCGAGTCGATGAACATCATCGTATGACGCTGAGATGCCCGCGCTTCCGCCGTCATGTTGCTGGTGAACCATCCATTTGAAACTTGAGGGGGTAATGACAGCGTCGGCTGAGGTGTCTGAGTTTGTGGTGTCAGGTTGCTACCACTATACATTTCTAGGGCTGCATTTCCCTCTCGCTCGTCCAGTTGAGAGAACGTGTTGGTGGGACGATGCCTGTCGCCCTTACATGAGCAAGATGTTCCTTTTCGATGCAGACAAGATGTACTTACTGCGGAACGGAGCTGAATTCCATATCAGGCGCGCACCGATCCGGATCCTCAGGCTGCACAGTCGTAGGGTGGTCTAACGTGTCCGATCAGTGACATTCAGGCGCGCAAGTAATCGACACGTTCACACAGCTTCTTTCGATTGGCGAATCGCAAGACGGTAGACCTTGCCCTTGAGGTGGAAGGTGGAGAGCAATGGACCGATTAGCATACAGATGCTACGTGGACACGGAGAGACAGCTTCCAGAAATTATGAAGTAGCTAGGGTGGGAATACTTATGTTGCGAAGTCCAAGATCGGAAAAACCGCGAAGTATCTCAAGCGAAAGTGGGCTAAGAATCGGAGAACCAGTGACCTTTTTTGGCAGGCAGTGCTGGAGGGATCAGGACGTTTGAAGAGAAATGAGCATACGTCAAGGGCCAGCCTAGGGAGAGAATCGCAGCCAGAGACTAGTAGCAGCCGGGATAATGGTCGTTGAAGTTAAGTATATTAAAGCTGGAAATAATTTGGAAGGAACGTCGCTCGGCGCAGGCCGCACAGAATCAAGGTGAGTGTTTGATATGAATGACATACGGCCTTGGCGACACTACTCTGGAACCCATCGCGGTATGATTAGATGAGGCTGTTGTCGAACACGACGCAGCCGGCTGCATCATCCGGCAAGATTTGTGGGAGACAGGCGCTATAGCAGGCAACATTACGGCTTCTGGGACGGCCGGCGGTTCTGCTGGTGATGGAGAGGAAATCCTTGCCGCGCTTCAAGTGGAAGCAAACAGCGATGAGAACAATGGCCAATTGTTTGGGCTCTTTTTCCTGGTTTCGAGGCATGCCTGTCGAGACTAAACTCGAACAAGATGTTTTAGCAAAGTTGGACACGCAGCGTCTCAAGTGTCATTGCGGCGTTGACGGCTGGATTCGGCAGTGGCATGATTTGAGGTGTCAAAACTTGAAGTGTTTGAGGTTGTCTCGAGATCCCCAAGCCACAGCCGGAGCGCGCTTGGGCAGCCGAGCGTGCTGTGAGTCCGCTGAGGTGTTTGGCAAGCCCAGGGTTCTCCCTTGCTCGGCCATGCAGTTCCACATAAGCAGTCTGTTCTTTTGCTTGCAGACCTGCAGCGTGCCGCCTGCTCGCATGCGCGTTCGCTCGCAAAAGCAGCAGTGAAGGGGTGGAGCGGGCACTTCTATTCCTGTGCCAGCGATCTGTCCTATACAGCCTGGCCAGCCCAAGCCGATTGAGCGACAAGAGTTGGCCTCGCCTGGCTGTCAGCTCAAGCGTCTCATCTGAAGGGCCTTGTTTCCCCTGGAGAAGAGCGACAGAAGAATAGGATAAACGTCAACCCTAAGCCCACTTGTCGAAGGCTCAAGTCGCACCAGACACCCTGTACCAGCCGTGCTCTCGCCACCACCTTGTCGTTTAGGAACGGGCCCGTTGATCGCATTGGCCCGCTCGCATGCGACCAGCCACGCTTGTGCCGCTGTTCTCGAAGCTTGCAAGGGCACTGGGTGGATTCTCCCTTGGTATTTGTCCTCCCAATATTTCGTTGAAACTCTCTGTTTTGGAGCAGTCGGTCCAGCTTTAGATCTGCGGCCAACCACCCGAGTGGACCCTGGGCGGCCGTGTCTTAGGCCTGCTCTATCGATACTCTCCATCGGGGGCACGTTGGGCGTCACGCTAATCCTCCAAAAAGCACCATGGCCTTGGTGTACACAAAAGATACCCGTCGTGGTATCCCTTAGGCTTCCACCGTGTGCAATACCTGCACCGAACCCAACCTCACTCTGAACCGTCTCGAAAGACATTGCTGATGGTCGTGTCAGCTCTCTGTCTTTTGTCCATGGCCCAAAAGACGGCCAATCCAAGTCAGGCAGCGGCCTGATACTAAAACCACGGGAGACGAATCATCGTGCGTGAGCCTTAACTAATCCTCACTCACGTTCATGAGCTTGCGCAGTTACGGTCGTATTTCACACTTGCCACAGATATGTGTGAAATTTGAGGTCGCTAATCGTTAAGAATGTTCGGATAGCACGTACCCGAAGCTTCCTCTGAGTCCGTATGGACCGTTAGGAAACGAAACAATCACCCACTCAGACCTGCTAAATTTCCTCCTCTTCACCTTCATGGTGACTACGTAACCCATGTTCTCTTACCATCTCCAGCCTCCTCAAATACCACCCACTTAGGATGCGTGTAAGAGAGTTTTCATTCTCACGAGCACTGATAAACCTTGATGTCTATGAACAAAAGTCAGCAGCATCAACACACCACACGTTATCAACCACCGTCCACGTCCGATCCTATCCTGGGAGGCGAAGCGCAATAGTCGTAAAGCTGATCCCGTTCATTACTGCTTGCTGACGGGTACGTCATCGAAACATATTTGACACTATTCTTCATCCACAATCTTTCGCTCTTTCGTAGTCAGATCTGTAATCCCCCAAACGGTCCGTTGGCGGATCATAAACACATCAACTGACTCTCGTCCTACTAAGCGAGACGATGCGCGGCATGCCAGTTTTATCAATTTAATGTATATGTCACGGCCACCACACCGAGCCCTTCCTTGCTTCCAGAATGTCAAGCGTGTTTGCGGCTTGATCTTGTTCAATGACTCGAAGAACGCCTTCACCCGCCACCTTGTCACGATCGAGGCTAGGCGTTCTGGTCGAAGCTTGTCTCAAAACCAAATTACTACAACGCAAGAAACAACCTAACCCCCCACTTAATCTCGGTAAGTGCGATAAGGAATCACATTTCTGTTTTCGACGTCAAGGTTTTCCAAGATCGCCTGTGTGTACTGCTCCTTGATGGCAGGATGAGCAGTGGAGCCCTAGAGCTGCGCTTTTTCTATCTTGGAACGTCACCATATCGAGATCCAAACGGTCTTCTTACGAAGAAATATCACTTTCTTGCCAAATGTAGCTTAGATTCCCTCTCGAAAAGGGATTAACTCGGCTCCTGCAACATGTTCGAAATAGCTCCACGACTAAAACGGAGGAAATCCATGGCTCCTGGCTCCAAATGCGGTAAAGTGATTAGAAAATGTCTGTCAACAGCAACCACCAGAAATGATTTCAAGAAACGAGCAATTCTTTAGCGATACAGTATACGCTCAGCCAGTCAATGACGGATCCTTGGGAATGTCTTCAGTCTTGATGGTCTGGGCGCTGAGGTCGTCTCTCTCATCTACAATTTTCAGATTAGAGCCCTGTGGTGCTTCTGCATCATCTAAGACCAGGTAAGTTTTGAGTGGCACACCTTCGACTCTCTTCACCTTTCTGCCTTCCAATCCCATCATAATTCCGCCAAGGGCGGCGACAATACAAGCGATTGCGACAAAAAAGCCAGTGCTCCAAGACAGACGGTTGTATCTGTTCATACCCCCACATAAAACCACAAAGACAAGCCTGAAAAAAGGTGTTCCATGCGTTCATCCAGACCACAAAATTCATTCGCCATGTCGCAGTTGGCGGTGCTCGTGTGGTTGTCAGCGGTGCATTCAACTTCCTTTTTAAAGGCAAAGGCACAGCAGGATTTTGTTCATCTTGTGTGGGGTCGCTCTCATTGTACCACTCATCGCTGCCAGAAAGACGAAACCAACTTCGATGAATGCCAGCAAGCATCCTTATGCCCCTTAGCCTCTTGTCTTTCCTTCGTGTCAGCACGCCTCTATACATGAGCAACCAGTATAAATCTCTAAATCGCCAAGGAATCAAACCAAAGCCAGTGACACAAAATAGTGCATTTAAGATCTGTGAATCGATCTCGATCCAGACTCGACGTGGCGAGGTGATGTCATTGCATGATGGATGGCACATTGCTGGGGCTGCATTACAAAGCAGAAGAAAGAGCATGTCACCCCAGGCCACGACATTGAGACCATATATAGTAATACAGATACCGAGAGAAATTGAGAAACTATTTCTAGAATGAAAGCAGTGCAATTCTGATCGATGTCTTCCACGGCAGCTTCAGTGGCGATTTGTAGCCATTGTTTGTCGCATGGGTTGATGAATCTTTATCGTAGGATACTGTTCCTTAACTCCATTGTCGTGAATATCGCGATGCACATACTCTCCCTGTTCCTGCACTTTTTTGATTGCTGAGTCAAATTGAACCAGATTCGTGCCTGTTCTCTTGCTCTTATCGACGAAAAGCCCACTATTATGTCGGCTCCGCTTGTGAGAGCCACCCCTAGTGGCAGTGCTGGCTTTGCTTCGGTACTGCTCGCCTGCACGTTCGTGAACGCAAACTTCGTCGGGGGGAAACACACCGCCTCTTATATCACTGATTGTTGGAGTCTGGGTCACAGTGCTTCCACCTGCTGCCCACATGCCTCGTGGCAGATCAGCATTTATGAGCTTGAGGGACGCGCTCTGCAAACGACCGGTCGGTATTGACGCACTGGTCCTAGAGGCGATTGAAGGCTGCGGTGTGGCGGTCGAGTTTTCTGTTCCCACGTTTTCATCCTTCGCTAGAGGAGGTAGAGGAAGGAAGCATTGAACTGCCCATTTGGACTGGTGCACTAGTTATACTATCGCTGATTGGAAAGGTCGCTGACGAAGAATCCATAAGCACGTTCAAATACGAAACGCCTTCCCACCACATTCCTCTGGCAAGAGTAAGGCAGCGGAGCAAAACTAGAGCTGCGTTATGTATTTACCAAGCAAGATGACATGCTTTCGAATGGAGTAACATCGGAAATACGTCTGCTGAGAGCAGACTTCGACTGAAAGGGACGAAACTTGTTCTGGTGCAACATGGTGTGGTCCAGATCTTGACCAGTCCGCCTTTCTGTGGAAGATCCTCGCCACACCTGAACCTTGCAATTTGAAGACCAATCATGCAGGATAGTTGATCGAAGGGTGAATGCGCTCGGACTTGAGCTATTCCAGTTTTGTCATTCTCCAATTTGCCGCCGATATCAATTGCAAATGCTTATTTTTTGCGTGCGAAAAAATCGCCCTTGCCTGGGGGAAGAACCACTATTCGCAGCTCTGAAAGAGTTGAAAGCGCCACGCAATGTTGGAGGCTACCAATTCACAGCTATCAGCGTTGGAAACGTATTTACAAGATCAGTCTTCTGAAAACTCAAAACATTCAGATCACTTGAGCCTACTTGCGCTCCAGGTGATGCATAACCTGCAGTATCAACACCGGTGGACTGGCTTGGAAATTCACACAAAGGCACCGATAAGCGGCGTACCTTTTCCGAGGCCAATTATCTCAGGCCTTCCGCCCAATAGGCTATACGTTCACCCAGATGAGCAGGCACAGATATTGAAAGATGAGTTGGAACGGAGAGATCAACGCTCCGATTTGCGCTCTGAAGCTGGCGACGAAGTCAGCGCACTAGAAGCTCCCCAGAAAGAATGGGTTCTTCCCTCCCACACTCGAGAGAAATGGTCTTTAAAGCGGTTCGCTGAAGTATTTGATGCCATGGATGCTAAACCTGTAGATCACCACAAGGCCTGGGATGTCTGCAAAAGACTTGTTCTTGCTACTGTTCAGGACGACTCCACTGTTGTGTACTACGTAGGTAGTCCGTCGGCTTTCTTGACTTGTTTATGCTGAGCAGTCTTTAGTTCATGAGCGATGGCATTGTAAAACCCCGTCAAAATTAACGAGCACGACGTGGCTCCGGGGCTCATGACCTGTCAAAATTGTGTGCAGATGCTGTCAGAATTAGGATCATGCACATCACACATAGTTCAAATGTGCAAAGCCTCGCATCAAATCTGTATACAGTTCATTTTTGAAACGTTGACGATTGTAATGCTCTATTTGTGGTCCGGATCTCAATAATTTGAATTTATACGCTATCAAATCGGACTGCTATACGGCCATGATTCTCATCGGCACAATAAGCTTCGGATACTTTTGAAAGATGCACCTCACACCAGAAGCCCCCCACCACTGCGAAAAAAGGACTAATAGGAGAAGTCCTACACTAGCTGAAGAAGATTCAATTGCTGCGAACTGCGACGCGCAATCTCGAAAATAAGATACTCTCGCAGATTCGAAGTTTCAATCCATTAGTTGAAATACATTATCACGTAAATAGTTTTCAGTATCTAAAATGATGCTGCAAGATTACGAATTTGTGTGTAATGATCCGGCTTGAGAAAACATAGAGTAACTAGTCGTTGTATTTGAATAATGGCGCTGGCTTGAACATGGCGTCTAATGATTACTTCAATGGGTTCAGATTTGATGATCGGCATGGCTGTCTCGCACCAGTCATGAACATACGGATTCTCCAGCTTATTTTATTAGCTTTATGGTTCATCAATAGAAAACGAGTTTTGACCATGGCTTCTCATGGGGCATTCTGGATTGGTCGACACGAGTGTTCTTTTCACTTATGTCACATCCGATATTGTCGGGGAAATTATCACCTCATATCAACAATATCCGTGTCCGAATTAGCGACATCCTTTGACCTTCCACGATAATTATATATTTTCCATAATTGGATCTGATAGCACACCCAAGGCTGTGTGTTCATTTGAGCGGAAATACACAATGGAAAAACAACACAGATCAGCATAGCCTCGTATTCTATCCTTGTCCTCAGCTTTCATTAAGAGCTCTTGCGTAGCTATCAAGTAGTTTGTAAGCCAGAATCTACTGTCACATAGCACCATGTCGTTATGAGTCAACGCTCTTTTCGACAAGTCCAAGCCTGCAGAACAGCTGTCTTTGGACAAGAAACGCATGCAAATCATAATAGTCTCAAAGGGTATCTACGCAACGATTCAAATCCCGGATGAATCATATCCTCTAGCCGAATATGCTCAGTCAAGCGCGTGAGGATATGTGCACACTTTAATACTCGTTCCACTGTCGTATAAAAGCTCGAGGTGGTGGAGCAAGTTCGGCTTCTACACCCTTTGCAACCATCTCTTTGAGTTCAATTTCCACTTCTTTCCTTCGTTTCTCTACATTCGTCTCCTCCTCGGATGACCAAATGAAGTTGCCTGCCCCCCCTCGTCCCCGATGCCTTGACTCTGAAGTCGCATCTTTGTCGATAGATCTGCTCTCGCTTGAAAGCTGCTCAGGCGATGTATCAAACTTGCCCGTCTGCGATAGGTCTTTCGGTGAGTACCAATTGCCTGCACCACCTCTGCCCATGTGTGCATACTCCTGATTCAGATTTGCTGGACTTGCTATAGATGAAGACTTGCTCGATTCTGCAGGTTCGACGGGTCTTGGCTCCCCTCGTGAGCGTTGAGCCTCCAAGTCCTGTCGTGCATGGTAAGGACATGATCTACAACTGAGCCTATCATTCATACGTACGTCTATCTGCTTTTGATTTGCAGCCTCAATATTGCCCGCGCCTCCACGACCATAAGGCATCTTGAAATCTGAAGTTTTGAAAGAGTAAGTATTTACAAGAGCCAATCTTTTCCGGTAATGAAGATATATATATATATATATATATATATATATGTGTGTGTGTGTGTGTACAATCCCCACGTACCGAGAGCGATGATTCGGACGGGAAGTGTCAAGAGAATTCGCTCAAGTTGCAAAGGGGAGGGGTGGATGTGGGGGTACCAGTTGTTTTTGTCTGCGTGATTCTTCAGCCACATGCCGAACGTGGTCTCTCTTTCGCACATGTTCCTCCATCCTGGTCAGAGAGCATACGTGCTTGATGACTAAATCTGTCATGAGAGTTTCAAGGTGACAAGATTGAGCAAGATCTGGTTGTACATGATTTACCATTGCTCTTATCCTCAATGCACTTGCCGAGGCATGTTTGCACCCTCCGTGATTTAGTTCTAGTGGCCCCGCGCTTTTAGGTTTGTGCTTTTTATTCCTTGCGATTTGACAACTGTCAGTTTTCCAACATCTGACAATCTCGTTTGAACACCATGGCTGCTGAATCTACAGTTCTCAGCACGTCTACTCCAGCTGGCATCACAACCATAACAATTAACCGACCAGACCGGCGCAACGCCGTGGATTCAGTGACTGGGCAAAAGCTCTACGAAGCGATCCTCGCCTTTGAGGAAGATAATACACAAAGAGTTTGCATTTTGACTGGTGGCCATGGATCCTTTTGTGCAGGCGCCGATCTTCACGAGGTAGCAAAGCGAACGAAGCACGGATCGGAATTCGATAATTTTCTGCAGCCTGTTGAAGGCCGTAATAGAGCCCACATGGGCCCAACCCGCTTGCAGGTCAAGAAACCAATCATTGCCGCAGTCGCTGGATATGCCGTTGCTGGTGGATTAGAGCTTAGCTTAATAGCAGATATTCGTGTTGTAGAGGAAGACGCCGTGTTCGGCGTCTTCTGCAGGCGATGGGGGGTACCTCTAATCGACGGCGGTACGGTTAGGCTACAAGCCATTGTCGGTCTGGGAAGAGCACTTGACATGATTTTAACAGGGCGACCTGTTAAAGCAGATGAGGCACTCAGCATGGGTCTAGCAAATCGAGTAGTTCCAAAGGGAAAGGCTTTAGTGGAGGCAACCAACATTGCTGAACAGCTAGTAGCATTTCCACAATTATGCATGAATTTAGACAGAGATTCATGCTATTATGCTGCATACAACGCTTCATCATTCGAAGATGCAATGAAGAATGAATTTATAAGGGGCGTTCAGGCTATCGAGGCTGAGAGTATTGCGGGAGCTGGTCAATTCAGCAAAGGCGCAGGGCGAGGAGGAAGCTTTGAAAGACTTCCTAAAATCTAAGTTATCAGGTCAAACTTTAAATGGTGCATTCTAGTCTCATCACTGGAGCCTGCTAAACGAGAATGATGGGTGTGCAGCTGCAAAGGAATCATCTGAAAGGTCGCATTCTGCTGTCCAACTCGAGCAAATTTCGTCCTTCAGGTGTAATGTTTAATTCAAGAAACCATCTCATAACAGCAATCAAGCCCAATGGCCCGTAACAATACCATAATTCTTAAAGGTGACGACCGCATCAGCTCAACTAGATAGGAGTCGCGAAAATGCTCAAAATTGATTGCCTTCCGAGTTAGAGATAATCGCAATTGGCCCTCGAGATATGCAATATTTGGATTAGCTTACGTTCTCTACCCATCGAACGACACTATGATCTCATCCGCAATTTCGGGTCCGGTGCATGCAATTAGCTGTGCAACGGCACTTTTGATGCTAGTGTTCTCGCCGCTATCGTGAATGCTCCATTCATCCCACTTTACGAAGTCCTGTGTGACAAAGGTCAGAGATTTGTGTTGTAACTAACAACAGAATCTAAGTGAATGATTCTGAGAAAGATTGGACACTAAGTCTTACGAAAACCAAGTGCTGCATGGGTTCTAATCGAATCTCCCCAATTAAACCAGTCATTGGAACATTAAGCTCAGGGTGCCAGCAAAGATCAAGGTGAAGTTTTACGTCCAGAAGACAGGTGGAATATCGTGACCTACCTTACCATGAACCACAACATCCTTCATTATTCCTATCGAAACGCGGTCTAGGTCGACAGTGGCCATAAGCTCTTGAGCCGTAAGCATTCCTGCAAATTCCACCTCGAATAAAGACAAGCCGTTGCGCACTGCGGAAGCTGCTTCCTGCGCCTTTATGAAGTTAGTGTTGAATCCGTGAAAGATGTATTACAAAGTCACTGCTATCGCATGCAAAAAAGAGTCTTATAATAGCTCGGTAGCACGGAAAACTCCTTTTGAACACATATTAAAACTTACAGAATCAAAGACTCTCCTTCGAGGAGATTTATTCGTCCTGTATAATGACAAGGAAAGATAATGGTGTGTGTCAAGTAGTCTCAAGACATCATTATCGAGCTTATTCCAGCGCATGATCTCCAGGTCCAACAAGTACTGTGGAGTATAGTCGTTCTTGTAGCGCATCTTCTTACAGCTGTGGATGTAGTACCCCATGTAGTAATATTGATAGCCACCTTCAAGTGCCAAAGCAGCCTCGCGGAGTGCACTGATCTTCCCAAAGCTGAATTTTTCAAAATCGGAATGATAGATGAAGTAGACGCCGCTAACGCAATGTGGAAGTAGGTCCAAAACAGCCATTGCAATAAGTCGTCCATCTAATCGATAGCATTGATGAAAAGAGCCCAGTCTTTGTATGTCACCTTCTCTACAACTCCGTGTTGTGGTTTTGAGTGGCGAAGAACACAAAAACCTCCTGAAGCCATTCCTGGAAATCGATTTCTCATGCTCATGATGGACGTGTCTCTGATAGTTTTCATACAGGTTGAACTTCTCCTCGGTAAAAGCATCCGACTCAAGCACGACTTCAAATTCGTGAGCTGGTTTCAGAGGTGAATCTGATAATGTCTTGTGTTCACTCTCGTGTATTGCAGACAGAAGGTCAAATTCTCTTCTTGACCGAGCCTTTTCCCTACGGGTCCATTAGTTTTCCGCATTTACACTAGGCCCAACCAACTCACGCCTTAGATCTGGGACGAAGCCGCGCTGCCTCCTTTTGATATTCTTCTCCCAACACATATTTATTCCATCGATTCACAGCCTGTCTTTGGTCTTTTCGAGGTTTAAACTCGCTGACAGGTAGTCTAGAAATGGTAAGCAAGAGCCGCAGTCAGTACAGAGCTTGACAGGTCACACCTAATTGTATAGTGGGGGCAACACGAATGTCGAAGATCCGGTTTGTAGAGAAGCTTCCCAGATCTGCCAACATAGAAAATTGAAAGTCAGTAGACGGACTGTCTGCCTCCTGCTCTGTTAAAAAACGTACCTTCTCCAGCCTCGATCGACAAGAGTCTGGTAGTGATCAACGGTCAGCTGTTTGGCTGTTGCATAGTATGAAACACCTGTTGAATGGCAAAGTTAGAACTTGTAAGATATGGACGTGAGCCAGTCTGCGTCGCATAGAAAACAACGTGGCATGAAGGTGCAGGGAAGGTGGAGGGTTGTAAACGTTCACAGCAGGCCTGCATGAGACCAACGTCAGATCGAGGATTGCGGGTCAACGATCTGACCTAGCATCGTACGTATCGGGACGTAACCACAGGAGCATATCAGTTCTATATCAAACTTTCTTCCAGGGGATCATAGGTCGGCCCGAGCCATACTTAGCTGCTGAGCACGAGACCAGTCCAAAAATCCGCTTGGGGTCGCAACATGCTTGCGCAGAGAAACGCAGTGGTACACGATCTGTGATGACGTTCATACGATGGCGCAGTACGAGGATGAGCTGCGACAGGTGTGGACCGGGCAAAGGCAGGGACGCACGAGAATTTGGGGTTCTGTTACTTTGATCCTCTTGCTTGCAATATCCGCAATCGCCCGTGTGATATCTGTGAGATCCCGAAGGTTAGAAGGACCATGGTGAGAGGATGTTTGAAGAAAAGAGTGACGCCCGTCCGACTCGGAGCGCAAGTGAGCGAGAGCACCAAACAAATAAACACATGTTCAAATTGAGGCAGGCTACTGGCCAATACTCACCCGATTGGCGTCAGAAGGGAAACGCCCGGCTCTGAATGCTTCTCCAGGATATTCTGCATGATCCCCCCACGACGGATGCTAGGAGAATGTGAGGTGGGCGGTGAGTTGTTGAACAGCTACTGGGTGCGATGGTTTTAAAGTCCAGTCGAGTATCACGGCAATCTCGTCGACTTTGCATGCGAACGCAGGGATATTTCAAAGCGTGTAAGGAGACGGCTTCCAGAATCCTGGGCGGCTGCAACCGTGACTGGACGTCGCCTCTCGTGCCGCGACAGGAGGATGCGAGCTGTGGAGAGTAACGTCACAACATGGAGCTCCGCATGCGAAAACGTGCTCGCAAGCTGCCCGTCTCTGTGGGCGACTGAGCCTGCCGAAATGTCAAATAATAGGACGCTGTCAAGCCAGGTTCCAGGTCGCTGTGAGAGGCCAGGTAAGCTACAGGGGTGTCCACTCCGGCCTTTGCTTTGGGGCCTGTGGAGCAACACTAGTCACGAACGTATTCTCGCACTTTTTTCTCGCCTATCCACTTTGTACCTTATTACTTCCACCATGAGCATACTCTGCCTTTTCGAAGCGTGCACCCGCTGCTCACAGCCCGGCCTGCCGCGGTAGTGACTTTGCTGTCACTGGCAGCCCGTTCTCTCACACACTCGAAAGCTTCTTCGAACTTCATTCCGAGCTGACCGTGCCGCTGCGCCGTTCCTGCTCGTTCGCGCTGCAGCTATCCATCAAAATCTCTTTCCCAACTGAATAGGGAGTTGATATATTCCACAGAGGGAACCATTGAGCCGGAACTGACACCAAATATCGCTTAAAACCTCAGTCTGGGCGTGGCCATATCCAGCCTAAAAAATTTGCCTTCCGCTGGCAAGCTGGCCGTCACTATGGCCCAGTCACATAGCATGACTTCCAGGACTGGGCGGGACAAGCAGCGTATGTACTCGCTTGCGCTCTCGATGTGCCATCAAGCACAACTTGGCTGGTCCTTTCCAGCGTGCTGACTTTCTATGCTTGGTACAGGCTACGGTACCCAGGGCGAGCGACTGGTAGCCGGCATTGTTCCTCTCTCGCAGGATAAATACTATGTTCTCCTCGTCCAGTCCACGACCAGAAGTCGTTGGGTGCTACCTAAGGGTGGGTGGGAAACGGATGAGGCCACGGCGCAAGAGGCGGCATGTAGGGAGGCGTGGGAAGAGGCCGGAATTGTTTGCAGCGTTAAATACGACTTGGGAACAATTGCGGAACAACGAAAGCCGGAGCAGCTCACGGCCCAGGCTCCCAAAGCCTCGTATCACTTTTTTGAGGCGCTTGTTGAGCGGACAGAGAATGAATGGCCTGAAATGAAAAAGCGAACCAGACAGTGGATGACCTTTAAGCAGGCCGAGGTTGCGTTGAAAGACCGACCAGAGCTCTTGGAAGCGCTCAGAAGATGTACAATGCATCGCTCATAGACATTTGCCGCATGGTGTCTCCAAGGGAAGAGTATTGTTGGCATGAATTGCATTGGCGGCGTTTTGACTATGCTTCTCCGCACAAGTCAAAATACATGACGAAAACCAATTCTTAATCTGCATAGTAGAAGGCGACAATATGGGTCTACTGTCATTTCGGTGTGGCTCGCTGATATTGTAGCGGGATGATCAAACCCGGCTCTGCGGAAAGTGAATATATTATGCGTCAGTTATAGATGCTATCAAAAGTCCTGTAAAAGCATGATTCCGTAATTTAACACAAAGCACTGGCTTAGTATTCATACTCAGTATATTAGCAGAATTTGCAGGCCAACTGTGCTTCGTCAGCGACACCCATATGGCATAATAATCTTTTCTTTTCGGTGTTATGTCAAGGAGCTTCGATATCGCACGTGATATGTCATGCCATACCCAAAGTAATCGCGAATCGCTGCCCAGACGAAAGTCAGATGTTACACAAACTGACATCCTTCCATCATCACTGAATTCAATCGTGCGGGTCGGGACAAAAATTATGATTATCATGTGATCGGTTTCCCTGGTGGAAAATTTGTTTGTGACAAGGCCATTTCGATGAATTGAGGATGGAGAACACCAAAGAATGACATAGGACTATTGCTTCGTGTCGTTCCGGGGGATAGCATGCATGTAAATTATGCTGATGACTTGAACGGTATCCAGCACTGCAAATATTGCCGTCACATTACTCTTGAGAAGCTAGCGAGTCCCGAAGGCTATTTGCATGCTCCCTCGCGCTCAAGCCTAGTCCGCAGTGCCCAAAGATGCCGCCTCTGCTCGCTGCTCTTTCGTAAAGATCGAAGCCGACAAGCGTCTCAGCTATGCTTGTCGTTGGCACCGTTCAGTGAGGATGATCCTCAGGTCGTGCTCAACATTTCACATGTAGGCGCTGCAGAGCCATCACGAAATGCACGCCTTTCCTTGTTTCTGTACACCGATGCAGGTGTGTTTGCCCAGTTATTGCTAAAGATACCAACTGAGAATAGATAGGCGACCCGGCGGCGAACCGATTTGACATCACTGCAAAACGCCCATTGAAGGACACAAGCTCTGAAACCACATTTGATACTGTTCGTTCGTGGCTCGCAACATGTGTCAACCTTCATCACTGCTCAACGCCTTTATCGCTGAAAGACCAGGAGCATACTCCAGCTGCCAGGCTGCTAGATCTGGAGGCCTTTACTTTGCCTGATCTAGACTTGCGTTTGATCGACAACGATGGAGAACCTAAGCAGTACGCAACACTCTCGTATTGCTGGGGCAATTCGCGAGCATTTGTTACAGAGTCTCGCTCTATTCAACGCCGAAGATCCCGCATTGATTTCAAATCACTCCCAAAAACATTCCGCGATGCGATTCAGATCTCGCGGAAGCTGAAGATTCGATATCTTTGGATTGATGCGTGTTGCATAGTTCAAGACTCGGAATCGGACTGGCAAAGGGAGAGCGCGAAAATGGGTTACATATATTCGAACTCTTATGTAACAATTGCTGCAGATTCTGGAATCGATTCCAGCAGTGGCTGCTTCAACGTAAGCAGCAGCTCACAGGAGCTTACTCTAGAAAGCAAGCCCTTTGAATTCAGGAGCGAGACGTCAGACGGTCAAAAAACATCAATATTCCTCTGGGATCCAAGTCGAGGCTCCCGTCGACCGACACCTCCCGAAATTGATGGCTCACCCCTCTCCGAACGCGGTTGGGTTTGTCAAGAGCGGATCTTATCTCCTAGAATTTTGCATTATACCAAATCACAAGTGTTCTGGGAATGTCGCCAATGTCTATTGGCTGAGGACGGACTTCGTCCCTGGAGCCTTTGGAGTGATGCCGATACAGTTCCAGGACTTGCACGCAATTTGTACGGTACTACGTCCGACTTCGACAATCAAGATCGACTATTGGACATCTGGTATCAAAACGTTGTCTCTCAGAGCTATTCGCGGCGGAAACTCACAAGGTCAAAAGATAAATTGACAGCGATATCAGGTTTGGCGCAAGCATTCCACCGTCATTTCCGCTCCAGGTACATCGCTGGTCTATGGGAGCTCGACTTGGCATACGCTCTTTGTTGGAGAAGACGTGGCCCAGTAGTCTTTCCAGAGATATATCGTGCTCCCTCCTTTTCATGGGCTTGCATTGATGCTGTCATCGAGTGGCCGCTCCGGTCAAACATGAAGTCTGCAAAACTAAATGTGAAGTCCATTACAGTGAAACTCGAATCCGCTGATGCTTTTGGAACAGTTTCGAAATGCTCTTTGAGTATTCTAGGCCGGCTGAGAAGAGCGATGGTAACATCTCGAAGGCGAATATCTGCACGTGGTATCGACTTTGAGTGGGAGTTGCGTACGCTATCAAATAAGCTTCTTGGTACTGCATTTATGGATTCAGATGATCTAGATGACGGTTTCGAACATGCAGATTGCCTGATTCTTGACGAAGACAACAAAAAACACGCTTTGATACTGCAGCAAAAATCTAAAGAGCATAGCGAGTACATTCGAATAGGAGTGGCTGAGCTTCTTGGACTTGACGAAGACGACGAGTTCTTTTGCCAAGGCCATGAGCAATCTATCGTCCTGGTCTGACAGTACTTATCGAGGTTATTTCGAAAGCATACTCGAAATTAACTTGTTGTCCTCCCTAAAGAGTTGGAACTTTGGCAGTATGTGTAAAGTTTTACTAGTCAGTATGCATCCTCTACTAGCTACGTTCAGCCGAATAAAGCGCCCAACAAGTAGCGGAGCACAGCATTGTGTACAGGATTTAGAAATTTGTAGCATTCAATTTTTTTCGGCCCTCAAGTTTCGACACCGTCGCGCTCGAAAAGGCAAGTGCACAAGTAGTCTAAGTTGTACCAGAAAGAGAAAAGAGGCGAACACATGGAATCAACATGGATGACCTATCTAGTTACTTGAATTCGAGACGAAGTGAACATACCACGACGGCCACCATTCGGTCACAGATTCATGAACAGTAAAATTGTACTCTTCCACAACCCGACTTGTTTCATGCC
Source organism: Verruconis gallopava (assembly GCF_000836295.1). Taxonomy (NCBI): domain Eukaryota; kingdom Fungi; phylum Ascomycota; class Dothideomycetes; order Venturiales; family Sympoventuriaceae; genus Verruconis; species Verruconis gallopava. The sequence continues at coordinate 5,640 of NW_015622165.1, read as the reverse complement.
TAAACGCAAACTCGTCAGTCTTGAACGAGGATGCAGACGGCCAACTAGCAACACCGTTCTTTAGAGATTCAGGCGAGAATCTGCTTCTACTTTTGCAAGTCCCGAGTACGAGACGAGAGCGATATTTTTTACACGGTTAATAATTGTCCCTTCATCACAAAAGCTTGGGCGCCAGGTGTTGGTGCTGCATCGACTTCGTAAATCCCAGCGTGCGCACACTCACCGTCATCATAGGCCAAACTATAAAGCAAGCTACGATTTGACGCTGACGCAAGAAAGATGCAAGAACATTGATGAGATGAATTATACATAGACGAAGGGGCAAAAGTGAAGAGCTCGTGATAGCAGACCTTTCAATCAGCTTCCCTTTCCAAAATCTAAGTTAGGATCGTTCCGATTTCTTTCATTGAAGGTGGTGCTCAAAGGTCAAACATGTCGAAAAGGTGACTGGTTCAAAAATTAGCTCGCATGGAGGATCCGGCGAGACCCCTCGATAACGCTATGACCTGTTCTAGAGATGTGTATACTATATGGTTCGCAGTTGAGTCTTGAAAGGGTGAATTTAACACCAAGAGCTAGAGGAGGTTCTACAATTCCAAACTCTTCAGGTTCGGGCTCAAACAGGTACGAATCTTCAGTGCCCAGGAATTCCAAGGAGCCTCGGCCCAGTAACTGGCAGGGTGCATTCTCGGCGCCACGCATGATGACAGTGGATTGTCTGGGCATGTATGCCTCGTCAAACTTTTCGAGGATGGAACCCTTCCTATAAGGCAGTCAAACGTGGAACGATTGTGCGCTTCTGTCTTCGGCTTTTGTCGGTTCCGACATTTCAGTCTCTTTCCACAACCCAGTAGCTGCAAGGTCCGTTTAGACGCAGGGGCTTTTTGGGTCCTATTTGAATTTCGAACAGAGAGCAACTACTCCGGCGTTGTAACCGCACAAAACATGCATTCTGCGACTTGAGAATGTGGCTAAAGAGACAGCCTAAGTTACGTGGCAGCAGCAAATGCATACTTCTCTGCTTGGGTTGTCGTTGCGTACAGTCTAGGAGGAAAAGAAGGCTTTTGCATTGGCACATCTCCAGACCTAATGGACGATCCCTATGCCGGATCGAGAATGAAACGCTTGGCACTCTTCGCCATCGTCCCGCTTGCTCGTCGGACAAGAAAATTCATCGAAGCACAGGAGATACTTCTGGGCGACGTCCAGATTTGAATTGATTCAAATATTCAAATGCGACGATAGCGCAGACAAGGCTCCAGATAGTGGCGAGCAACATGATCACCCGACGTCTGCAGCATTTGTGTGTCACTCCCAAGCGCAATCACATCCACGGCATCTCAACTGCCAAGGGCTCAGCATCTTGGCTCCTTGTCCTTCCCATACTGTGATCCTCTCGTTCAAGACTGGACAAGATGTCTAGCATTTTCATCCATGATTGTCTTCCCATTAAAGAAGAGAGCATTCCGCTCGACCTGGCAGATACTTCCAAACGCTGTTCTGCGACGTTGCCGACACTCGCCTGTCTAATATCAACGTAGCACTGTACCCACCGTTGATACCTTCCTTCCGCGAGCTTCATGACTGCCACGTTCCCGCAACTGCCGCCTACGGCATATTTTCCTCAGTCTTGCAACCAATCCAACAGCGACAAATCTAGCATTTTTTCATCCAGAGATACCTCCAAGTCACGCAGTCCGGACAACACACTCTCACATGAGTACACACCGTTCTTCCCGGCACCATCTTCCAAAGTAGGTTCACTTACAACGATCTCGCACTCGAAGAGCCTGTCTCTGGACTCATGTCCTGCCGTTGGCATTTCTGCGTCTGAAAAGACCTTCTCCTCTTTGTCTTCCGGTGCTTCAAGTCCCGCAAGTCTCACGTACAGCCCGGCAGTTCAGTCTGCGCTTCGAGATTCGTGCCATTCGAGTATCAGTTCACACTACTCTGCAATGGCCTCGCCGTATCCTCTCGGCAACAACCCCCAGACCGATCCAGAAAAGCGACAAGCTCCGACAAGAAATAGTAGACTAGCAGCAAGTGACGAGACTGGAACGGGACGTCGGTGCGCATCATCATCATTATACGGTCTACCGGAAAGAGAAGATGACGAAGCAACTTTCAACCTCGAAAACAAGGCCTTGAGCATATTGGTGAGCCTAATAGCAAACAGAAGGTCCATCGGTGCTTTACTAACCACGTCGTTTCCTCAGCTTTATCTTTCTTTCCCAAATTGCGTTGTATCCTTCATCATCCTCTTATACACCCTGCTCGCGCTTTTGACAGCAACTCTACTCCAGCCCCTTCGGATCTGCACAAGCGCCGGCTCGTTCTGGCAACAAGTCGCCGTTTTGCTTGCACCAACTCTCAACATCCAACTCGCATATATTCATTCGTCATACTCTGCAATTGAATACAGCGCATCAATGCTGGTCATAGTCAATCTGCTTTCACCCTTGCTTTCGTTGGGAGTTGCCGGTGCAGCCTGGGTCGCTGCTGCCTTTTGGTTCTTCAATGCTATTCTTGGTGATCCCGACGGCTCGGACAAGCCTAGGGGTTATAACGACGGTCGAGCATCTGTAATAGGTGTACGAAGGTGGTGGGAAACGTGGCTCAGGCGACCACTAAGGCATTTCCCGAGGTAGTTAACATTGTCATCACAATTTCATTTTCACTTCCTAGGCTTTTTGTAGAATTGTAACGCAAAGGCACGTGTATTGTATACATACGGTGTTATTATGATACCAAAGGGGGTTATGAGCACGTACGGCGCTGGGAACACTGTATTTTTCATGTGATGGGACAGCAAATCTACTTCAAGATTTTGGTCAAAACGAGAGCGCATGCAAAGAGAGAGAGGTAGGTCAACCTGGATTTGCTTCTGAGATCCCCATTTTATGCAGTTCTCTGAACAGTCTTTGGCTATATACCCTGACGAAACTACAAGGCGGCCTGCGCTCAATGTGCCGTGGTCAAACAATTGAATGTCTGCTTTAAAGGTCGTCGTCGTACCTTTGCCTCTTGTCATGCACAATCGTTTCATCTAACAGTGAGATCTACTACTATCCTCGCACCACCCACTTACGTATTGTCGTGTCAGACGTGCTCATTTAGACGTCGACGTAGCTGCCGCCCCGCTCGCTTTCCAGGCACTCAGAATCAGGCCAACAATGTCCTTGACAGCTACTCCGTTCTTTACCTGAGCAAAAATTGTCGGTCCTCCCTCTCTCATCTTCCGTGCATCCCTTTCCATCACCTCTAAATCAGCCCCCACAATTTCTGCGAGGTCTGTCTTGTTAACAACGAGCAAGTCGCTTTGAGTTATACCTGGCCCTCCCTTTCTCGGGATCTTGTCGCCGCCGCTCACGTCGATCACATAGATAATGAAATCTGCAAGCTCTCTTGAGTAGTTTGCGGCAAGATTATCGCCCCCAGACTCGATGAGTAAAATCTGCGTCTTGAACTCTCTATGTAGATCTTCCAACGCCGCAAGGTTGGCGGATATGTCTTCTCGAACTGCAGCATGAGGGCAACCGCCAGTTTCGATTGCCCTGATACGTTCAGCAGGCAGAGCAGAATGTCGAATGAGGAATTCGCAGTCTTCTCGCGTGAAGATGTCGTTCGTTACCGCGGCTATGGCATATTCATCTCGAAGAGCTTGACAAAGAGCAAGCATCAGCGCTGTCTTGCCCGAGCCTACAGGCCTGATTCGAATATGTCAGTATTCTCTTTCTTGCTTTTCGAATCCTTCCAGGAGACGCACCCGCCAATTCCAACTGTAAAAGCCCGCTCGCTAAAATTACGTCCTTCGACGATAGGCATCTCTCGCCCAAGAAACGATCCCGGGCCATCGAGGATCTCATGAGTGTGGCCGTGCTCTACTCCTTCGTGAGAATGGCTGTGGCCGTCGTGTGAGTGAGACACCATTGCCTATATCGATAATATAATCGCTGAGGTTGTATGCGACAGGTATATGGCGTAAGGGTGTTCTATCAATGTGCAATGCAGATAAATGGAGACCGAACCACATGGTGGGGCAGTCATGACGCCTTTCCAGCTTCCACGCAGCGACCCAAAAAAGCCTTACTGGCAAGACATAATGAATTTGACTCTAACTACGACTGCGTTGCTGTAAAATTTACCCTAGAATGCAAACCATGGTTGTTTAAAGCGGCTCGGACCCTAGTTTTCTTGATAACTTTAGATTAACGTGACTCACCACTCGGCCGTCACCACCACTCAGCCGTCAGTGGGGCTTCTTCCATTCTCTCTTAACACCATATGCCTCTACAACACATCAATATTAAAGCTTAAAATAAGGCTAGAATGCTTCTTATAATTTATACTATCTAATCACACACTATATTAAGTGTCGCTGAGGCTATAAAGCTGTATAATATACCTTAAATAATACTATATAATCATATCTATAGATATACTACCTATATTAAGGTAGTGTCACGGAACCACTAGAAGTGATCTGCTCAAGTTATCATATAAGGTAAACTGATGAGGCTATCAACTATCTATTCAGTAGTGCTATACTAAAATATTATATAATAATTAAGATATTATATGAAGAAGGGAAGGCCTAAAAATAGTTCTGTGAGGAACGGAGTAGGAACATACGCACGGTACAGCTGCGCTCAGGCCGCGGGTCACGTGCTCCAGGGGGAAGCAGTATTTAAGCTATATATAGTATCTACCTTAGTTTTACTCCTTAGTCATCAGTTTTAATACTAATCCATACTTATTGCTCCCCATCCTGATATCACGCTTACATTCACCCCTTACAAGTTCTTACTCAGAATATAAAGGGGGCCTTATTATACCTTTCTTAATTAGGATTTAGGCGCGCGCATAATAAAATTAAATTAGAAAGTTAGTTTAATTTAGGAGTCCAGTTAGCTAATATTAGGTAATATTAAGTTATATTAGGTTATATTAGCTAATATTAGTACTACTTTAATTAAATAGATAATAGGATAATATTAATTATATATTATAAAGATAACCTTATAATTATATCCTCCTCCTAGCTAGCAAAGCCTCTAAAGAGGGGCCTAGGGAGGGAGTTCCAGGAGTTTAAGTTTAGGTATTCGGATCCAGATTATCAGATATTCTGGTTCAGGTATTTAGGCCTAGTTATTTAAATTCAGGTGTTTAGGTTCAGTTACTTAGGTTTAGGTATTTAGGCTTAGTTATTTAGATTTAAGTACTGTTAGGAATACTTTCCCAATACCGACTAGCCTCACTAATGTAAGCCACTTCGGAAGGGTTTAGCTTCCTAGAGCAAAGGAATAAGATATAATAAGAGCTTATTATAGAAGGAATATAATAAGATAGTTATATTTATAACTTAGAATAGTCTGAGCTTTAAGAGTATAAGAAAATATTTAAACTAACTACTAGATAAACTAGACAGTTGAATTATGAAGGAGAGTAATATTAGTAGAGACAGGATATTTATATAGACCTTATCTATAATATCCTTATTGCCTTATTTACTATATGTTGATCCAGAATGAGATCTATAATATATTTCTTAAATAACAGAATGAAAATATTAGTCATTCAGGTATTAGGTAATAACCGAGGTATTCAACTAACCGAGGTTGTATGAAAAGCGGGGTAATT